>NC_135625.1:32152314-32455345 GCF_053574225.1 Canis aureus | reverse complement strand
GCAGGTCAAAAGAGTTAATACAAACCACATTTTGTCATTGAAACATGGCAAGTTTAGATCAGAATAAAACATTTTTGGACTTTTGGAAGTCATTGAATCAGATGGCTTTAAAGAAAAACAGACCTGGAGTGGAGAGGTGGCCTTCAGAGACAGTATTTTTCCTGTGACCTAGGGCAGTGGCTGTTCATTGGGGTTGGGCATCATGGTAAACTCCGGAGGAGAACTGAGAGACCATCTGAACATAAATTTCATGTAAGCAGTTCTGGACAAAACTAAATAGCATGTAACTTCGAATTCCCTAACTGGTACATCACATGTGTCCTGAGATTCTTTAGTTCTACAGGGTTAAGGACTATGGTGTATAGAAAGAATTCTGGTCTGCCAGTCACCCAAACCTGAATTCTAGGTGCTTGGTGGCTCAGGCCCTAACCATGAGATTCTGGGTCCCTCTCTGGGCCTCAATGAAAAGGTTTCACTACTGACTTTTAAGTTTCTTTCCAATTCTCAGGTTTTATTTTTTTATTTATTTAGCATGCACACTTTAATCCATCAAATCTGGGAATCATCCGGGGAAGGCTTCAGTGGGTGAGGTGCTGAATGATAACAATAAATATTAGATGTAGAGATGCTCTTCCCCATCTCACTCCATTTCAAAGTGATGAAAGTGGAATTTATACTAATAGTAAAAAAAAAAAAAATGAGAAGAGAAATCTTCTTTTTGGGGTATTATCAGGATTGTGATACCATAAATGCAGGATTTGATTAATAAGACCCTCAGCTATCCATGCAAAATTATCCATGCATAATTTTTTAAAATTATAAGATTGGAAAAACCTGAGGATCCAGGGATGATTTCTTGTAAAAGATGATTTTTTTCTCAAGTCCTTTTTAGGGTCTTGGCTTCAGAGAGAAGAGTTCAGCTTAATGGAAAGTTTGCATATGTGGGACATATTTAGGTTTCCTAGGAATAAGAAACTCTGTTCCTGTGTCTCTAAATGCCTCTGGGGTTAGCTGTAAACAAGTTCCCTCAGGGTCTCTAGGACTTGACAGCACCAGGGGACATCTTATAATTTCTGCTGGCTTTAAAGGTGGCATTCGAAGGGATTTGATTTTCAAAGGAGAATGCTTTCAAAAGAGAATAAGTGCATAGGCCTCTTTCCCCCAAGGATCCAGAGCACATAATTGTCACTTTCCTGGGAAGAGCAGAAGTGGGACTGATGCTTTTCCCACTCAAGGTTGAACTCAAGCCCCCTGACCCCCAGGCTGAGTTGTTCAGGGTCCCTCTGCTCTCTTGACTAATTATACTTCCTCTCTTGAGTCTGAAGTCTGGGCATTTAACAAATAGGATGGTGAGCAGATGGAAAAGACTGAAATCTTTGATGGAATTAAGTCCCAGAGATCCCAAGGAGAGTTTTGGTGAGGGAGCCTTTGGTTGTTACTCAGGTGTTAGGCAGATTTCAGTTGGAAAACTTCATGGCTAAAAATCCTTAGTCGATGGGAGGCTGTAAGCGCAGCAATCTGTTCTAGATAAACAGAGCAGGGAGCAAATGGATTTCACATGCACTGCTTGATTTGTGTTTTTACCTCTTCCTTGACATGTAGTTTGGTCGCCCCAGGAGCTGGGTGCATGGATAGCTGAGGGTCTTATTATTATTGTATAATCGTGCATCACTTCTTGTAAAATTTAGGGTTTTATTTTAGATTTTGGCTAAGACGACTTGTAGGTTCAGTATAACGTGGTAGGTCAAACTTTAACTCTATTCAACTGCTCTACCCACAAAAATGGATGCCTTTAAGCGAAGAGAATTAATTACTGAGATTAGCAGAGGACACATGGGATTTAGCCTTATGCTCCCAGCTGTGTTTTTTTTTTTTTTTTTCTTTTTGGTGAGGAGCAGGCAATCTAAACCAAGGTCAGGTGAGACATTGCTGTTTTGTCACTTCTTATCTTATATTCTGAAGTTCTCTTTCTTTTGGCTTGAATCACATGTGTGCCTGCATGTATGGCTGCGTGAATGCATGTATGCACATGCCTGTGTATGTGTACGTGTGTGTGTGTGTCTCTCTCTCTTAGACAGAGACTAAGAGATTTTTCTTTTTCTCTCCAAGCTTGCTGGCTCTTATCTCCTGATCTATTAATTTCTTCAGGCTAGTTTTTTTCTTGGCCAATCTTTACACAACACAGGGAATAAAGCCATGTTACAAAGGAATCCAGTTATTTTAACGGTGTAGAAGCCTTTTTAAAATCTGACTTGTTTTCATTAAGTCATTTTATGGGTTATGAAGAATGCATAGATTATTTTTTTGGGATACCCTCAAGTTGTGTCCTAATAATGAATTATTATCCTGAAATAGCAGTGATGTGCCATTATGAATTGTGGGCCTGTGCACATTTTCCACTAGTTATTCTTTTATGTAACAGTCATGCATTCTTTATCATGTCATTGGAATAAAGCTATGTGAATGTAGGGAGCACATATCCAGCTCAAGCTATTAATTTTCATTGCTATTGACCTTCTTAATTAATTACCATTTTAAGAAGCAAATTTTCTTCTGTCCATTTTTAATCTTACAGAGAATTGTGGATGGAGTTTAGGAAAATTTGCTCAGTTCTTTGGGAGATATCCAAATGCAAAAGCAGAAAAAGTGTTTGTCAGCCATTCAAAAAATTATTCAGATTCTCTGTTGTACTCAGAAACCTTGAAAATAGATCAATTTACATATGACATTTATTATAGCTATTTATAGTTTGATTTACAAAATATGCTCAGCATGCAAACTTACTGGATGCATACTAAATGAACTAATACTTAAAGGAATTTTTAACTAAAGATACAGTTTACGCTGAACTCTTGCTTCACCAGGTTTGGTTGAAATGTATGTGTTCTTGGATATGTCTTGTCAATAGAAAAGATAAATGCATGTGCCTTTATTAAAATAAAGCATGATATATTGAGGGATTAAAATGTAGGTTTTTAACTTTAATCCTATTACTTCCCTTGTTAAATTATAATTTAGAGTAAGTAATACCAGGCACTGCAGGAAATACAAGAGAAGTGTGAGACATGACCTCTTTGTTTGGAATCCTATGGTTTAGTTAGGGAGATATGACTAGCATGTGTGAAGCCATTGTTGCTGTCAGCAAGACAGTATGTAATTAGATGGAACATTGTGATGTTTGGATCATAATTACCAAAGAACTTCAGAGAAAAGAGAGAAGAATGTAGATTGGGATAATCAGAGTAGAGTTACAACTTGAACAACTTAAAATTCAAGCTTTTTTCGATTTCATTTGGGTCTTCAAAAAATAAAATCTATTCCATATTTCCTTTGGTTGAATCCCCTTCTAGAACTTCATTTAGGTGTATGTTCATCCTTCTTATTTTATCCTCTGTCTCTTAACCTCTGCCTGATATTTTCATCTTTTTTTTTTTTATGTCTTTGAGATTCATGTTAAGCAATTTCCTCAGATCTATCTTTGTGTACATCAATTCTGGCTTTTTCTATGTTGACTCTGCTATTTAATGCATTTGCTGAATTTTATGATTTCAATGGCTATATATATTTTTTATTCCTAGAAATTTTACTTATTTGTATTCAATATGTCTTCTTTCTGAGTTTTCTTTCCTGATTTTAATTTTTAAACAGTATACTGCTCTTAAGCTTTTTTTGCATATCTTCTTTTATGTCTTTAACCATTTAAAAATTTTACTTATTTGTTTTGTCCTTAACTATTTTAAATATATTTATTTTTCTAGTCTTACTCAGATTGTTTAATTTTCTGAATTTATTGATGATCTAATCCTTTTTTTAAAGGATTTTATTTATTTATTCATGAGAGACACAGAGATTGAGAGAGAGAGAGAGAGAAAGAGAGAGGCAGAGGGAGAAGCAGGTTCCATGCAAGGAGCCTGACGTGGGACTTGATCCAGGGTCTCCAGGATCAGGCCCTGGGCTGAAGGCGGCGCTAAACCGCTGAGCCATCTGGGCTGCCTGATAATCTAATCCTATAGTTTATTGTACCCATTGTGGATAGATTTGTACTTATAGAATATTGCTCATGTATTTCCAATTAGTGGATTCAAGTGTATCTTCATTGGTACTTTATCTGTGGGACTCCTGTGTGGCCAGGATTGGGGACATAGCCTTTTAGGGTTGTTTAACATTAGTATTCCAGGATATTAACAACCTGGGATGTATTTTTATGTTGATTTCTTGGTTTGAAGGGCTAGCACATGATGTGACTAGTATAAACTCAAACCAAATATCTGTGTATGGCCTAGCTCAGATATATGTATTTATAGGAGAGGCTGTTTTTCCCATTCATTGTTAGGCTTGAAAAAAGACAACTTTTTAGAGGTGTTCTCTGTGCTTCTGGTTGGTTTGTTTTGTTTTCCCTAATCCACCTTTCACGAGAGTACATCTTTAAAGGGTCCTAGGTTGAAGCAGACACCTGAATTCTAATTTCAACACAGACAAAAATATCAAAACCCCTAGGGTACCCAAAACTACTGTGATCCCTCTTCCTCTGGCCATTCAGAGTGATGTCAACTGGGAGGGTCACCTCTCTGATTTTCAGGAGCTTCTTATTTCTGGAAATTGAGAATTTTGTTTTCTCGCAAACTCTCCTACACTTTTAAAGAATGCTTGTAATATTTTATGCAGCATTGTAGAACAAAGATTTTCAGTATTCTTCCTCCTTAGAAGCAGAAATCCTTAATTCCTTACTAATTCTCTTCATAAGGGACATTTTAAATCTTGTTAAACTTTTGAGCTTCATAACTGCAATTAACCCTTTGCTTTCTAACATTATCGATGCATTTCTCTCTCTCTCTCTCTTTTTAAAGATTTTATTTATGTATTCATGAGAGACACAGAGAGAGGCAGAGACACAGGCAGAGGGAGAAGCAGGCTCCATGCAGGGAGTCCAATGTAGGACTCAATCCAGGACTCTGGGATTGCGCCCTGAGTCGAAGGCAGATGCTCAACCACTGAGCTACCCAGGCGCCCCTGGATCTCTCTTTTTGGGGTATCCTTTTGTTTCCTTGAAATAAACATGGATCTCCTCCATTTGAAAACCATTTTTGCTTGCCTGCCTTTTCTTTTTCTGCTAATTCTTTTCTGCTTTTCACAGCTGAAGCCATTGATAAAGTTCCATTACTATACTGTGATTTGGGGCACCTGGGTCGCACAATCAGCTAAGCATCCGACTTTTGATTCCAGCTCAGGTCGTGATCTCAGGATCGTGAGATCTAGAGTCCTGTGTTGGGCTCCACACTCAGCGTGGAATCTGCTTTAGATTCTCCCTCTCTTCCTCTGCCCTCCCCTCCCACTCACTCTCCCAGATAAATAAATCTTTTAAAAAATTCATGAGATTTGTATTATCTGATTATCAACTCATTTCTGAATGTCTTATGATACAGCTTTCATATCTAGCATGGTACTGACACTGTTCTCTCTGTCACCAGTGACAACATACGTGCTACACCCAGCAGGCTTTTCTCTTCTGCTGGATCTCACAGTCTTGCTTCTCTGAGGTTTTCATATTGACTATCTCCTGTTTTAAACTGTATTTCTTTGAGCCGCATGCCATAATATTGTTCTAAATCTCTTTTGTCTTCCTCTTACCTATCTAGGCCCCTTTTCGGTGACTTCTTCTTGAATTCTTCTCATCCAATAATTATTTATGGCAGATGGCAGATGGTTTTTCTCTTCTTGATTCTATGGTGTTCTTTTCTTTTTTTTTTTCAATATCTTCATTTCCATGTCATTTTTGCAGATGGTTCACAAATCTCTACCTTTAACCTAAAATTCCTGTTTTACAGTTGTGGCTCAGATACTTTCCCCTGAATATCCTGCCGACATGCCTATATCATTGGATTTAAAACCAAACTCATGCTTTTTCCATCCCCAATAACCTTGTGATTTACGTAATTCTGTCTGTTATTATTTTGTCTCCTGAGCTTAAAAAATGATTAGAGAAATCTTTCATTCCTGTCAAATTTTTCGTTTCATTTTCTCTCTGATTTATTCCTTATTTGCCAATCTATTGTATCTCTCCCTGTTTGTATCATTCTGTACTATTTGTCTTCTAAGTGGTCTGGGTACACACTTACTTTTCTATAATCCATTCCACCCATCATGTTGAGAATTGCCTATTTAATTCACCAATGCTATGCCATTCCCCAGCTTAAAAACTGTAAATGATTTCCAGATACTAACAAGATTAACCCCAAACTCCTTATTCCAGTGGTAACAAAAAAAAAAAAAAAAAAAAAACCTGGAGAATCCAGTGCTGTTGTGCTGGGTCTGACTTTTGCTTTACTACTAATTAGTTTTGTGAACATGGTGAAATCAGTGGTCACCGGTAAAAGGTCTTTTTCCTCTAAAATGAAATACTTGCAAAAGAAAAATAATTACAAGAGACTTTTCCAAAGGAGGAGAATCAAATGGCCAATAAAATATGAATAGATGCTCAAATAAAATGAGATATGACTATATACCACCAGGACAGAGCAAATAAAGAAGATAGATAATACCAGATTTTGACAAGGATGTGCATGCAGCAACAGGAAGTTTTATACACAGGATCCCTGGGTGTCTCAGTGGTTTGGCGCCTGCCTTCAGCCCAGGGCATGATCCTGGAGTTCTGGGATCGAGTCCCACGTCGGGCTCCTTGCTTGGAGCCTGCTTCTCTCTCTGCCTGTGTCCCTACATCTCTCTCTCTCCCTCCCTCCCTCTCTCCCTCCCTCTCTCTCTCTCTGTGTCTCATGAATAAAACCTTAAAAAAAAAGTAAGTTTTATACACTGCTGGTCCACGAACAAGCAATTCTATTCCTAGGTATATACTTAGCAGAAATGTTTGCATATATTCACCAAAGGGCATATACAAACATGTTCACAACAGTACTATTCAAATTAACCAAAGACTTGAAATTACCTGCAAATAATAGGTTGGGTGAATAAATTGTGGCACATTCACAGATGGAAGAGTATTTAGCAGCAAGAATGGAAAAACATGGATGAATCTCATAAACATGATCACAGCAGCTAGACACATAAGAGTACCTGCCATAATGTGCAAAAACAGGGGAGACTTATCTGTGCTGTGGTTACCCTTGAGGATAGGATACCAAATGGAAGGAGCACAAGTTGGTTCTGTAGTATTGGTAGGGTCTTTTCTTTGGTCCTATGTCTGGATACATGGATGTGTTCAGTTTGTGAAAATTTATTGAGCTGCATTCCTATGCTATGTGCACTCCTGGTATATATAGTTTCCTTTAATAAAAGATTTTAAAATAATGACTCAGGGGAGCTATGAACAATGGTAGCAATGAGATAAACAGCCTCTCCAAGTCTTCTCCCTAAATGATGTGAAATAATTTCATACCTATAAAAATTTGATGAAAACCACCTCTCAACATTAATGTAAATAATGCCAAAACCGTAAAGTACCTGTGAATAAAAAGAGAAAAATCAATAAGTACCAGTGCTATGGCCCGTGTGGTCCCTTCTCACACCATGGGTGTTCATGGCAGGCAGAGGCTGATGGAAGGAGATTATAGGACCCACAGGAGACTAGTGGAGAGGCCTGTGGGTGAGTTGGAATAACCACCCATAAGATGGCATTCACCATAAAAAGGTAACCAGGCAGATCAGAGCATGACAGCAGAGAAAGGATTTCTGTGTATTCAGGTCTTAAAGGACAAGGTAGACCTTAAAAAAAAAAAAAAGGGACCAGACGTGCAATTTAAAGGGACACACTGTTTTAAAGGAAAAATCTGATTTCAAAGGATAGTCTTCTGGGAGTAAAAAGCTTCTGGGGGCGGGGGGCAGAAAGAGGCAAAAGGGAAGGAAGAATCACCCTTGGGAAATCAAGTGGTAAAGGGGAAAAGATGAAAAAGGAAGAAATTTCCTGTCCTATAAGACAGAAGAGATTAAAAATACTGGAAGCCTTCCAACCTCTTCACCACCAGGAAAACAGTCCGACAAAACCCCACTTAAGTACTTGAGCATCTCTAAGTTGGAAAGGAATTAAACTAGGAACCTTCTAAACTGCTGCAATCTCGTAAAAATGAACAAAAGGAAAGTTTACAGAGAAATATTTCAGAAAATCAGGAAATGAATTTGCATGCAAATCAACTGAGTAAAATTCCCCTCCTCAAAAACAGCCATGAAGCAGAAGAAAATTGTTAAGTCTACACTCCCATGATGAATGAAATATACTGAAACAGGCATTTGCAGATATGAATAACCACATTAAATCTGAAAGCCAAAAACTAAAAGTAGAAAAGGACAGAAAAGAAGAAAAACGAAAAGAAAAAAAAAGGAGAGAGAAAAAAAGAAAAAAAGTTAATTAAACTCAGGAAAGAAATGGAAGAAAAAAATTATCTCAGAAAAGAAGAACAAATTACAAGATGCACAAGGGAAAATGGACCAAATGAACATTTAATTAAAGGCAGGAAAACAGCCAAGGGAATAGCAATGAGTAAAGAAAAAAGTAAAAAGGCTCAGAAAGTCATAGAAATGGAAGACAGGAAAAAAAAAAAAAAAAAAAAAAAAAAGATAAATACTCGTGTTATCTGAGGACCAGAGGAGGAAAAATTAAACAATGGAACAGATCTAATATTTAAAATTATAATCCAAGAAATCTTCCAGAAGAAGATTTATTCCAGGACCCTGAGATCATGACCTGAGCTGATGGCAGTTGCTCAACCGACTGAGCCACCCAAGCAGGTACCCCAAGACTAGCATCAGACTATCAAAACCAACATACAAAGCAAGGCAACAATGGATATTTTTGTATTCCTACATACATCTCCTTCAGCTTTGTGCTGGGATGCAGTTAAAGTTGCTTAGAAACAACTTTGATCCTTTCCAATCTTGCTTTTATAATTTGCTAGGTGGTTCTGGAGCAGTATTTAGTGCAGGGCTGGTTCATTTCCCACTACTGATGCTGGACTATTCTGAGAACTCTCCCTAGAGTTTGTCCCCGGGGAGTTTGTCCAGCTTGACTGGTGGGGATAGGCTCTACCCTCCGCTCTGTGTGAGTACTTCCTCCCCTAATCTTTTGGATGATCCTTTTTCTTGACTTGTGTGGTTCTTCATTATGCGTGCACTGATCAGTACTCTGCTGAACGTTTGGAGGGACCCTCTGCAGATTTCTGGGGTTCTCTCTCTGCTCTAGCATTCTATTTAATGAACTCTAGCTACTTTGATCCCCCGAACTCTTAGTTCTGTCTCAACTCAGGGAATCCCCTGGCTCTGCCTCAGTCACCCCTCCCCATGCCAAGGCATGGAAATCCTTTCAAGGCAACAAGCCCAGGCAACTGTAGGGCTCAACTCATTTGTTTCCTGATTCTTGGAGATCACTGTCATTTGTTCATTGCCTGATGTCCAGTGTCTTGAAAATACTTGTTTCTTGTATTGTTCTGATGATAATTTTCTGGCTTTGGGAATTATACTATGGCTATGTAAGATGTTAACATCAGGGAAAGCTAGGTGAAGAGTGTACCGAAATTTTCTGTACTACTTTTGCAACTTTCTGTAAGTCTGCATTTGAATTAAAAAATTAAAAGTATTTTAAAATGAAGAGTTTCACTTAACACTTTTAAAGTTATTTAAAGCACTTAGATTCTTTTTATCTTTTTATTTTTAACTCTCTTGCATATTAGTCTTCCCTTAAGTCTTATAATTGAGCATTGTGTTTTAAAATTTCTATCTCTGCGCATGCATTCAGAAGAATGCCATTTTTTAAAGAAAAATGCCAGTCTTAATCAAATTTTCTCCTTTGCATATTCCATCTGTATCTTCTTACCTTGAGACCCAACTTAAATACCTGTCCTATGGGGTCTTAAACCCTAGCTGGAAGAGATTTAACTTTATATAAACACTAGAAGCACTTTGCTTATATTATAATGTGGAATGTAAGACTGCAATTTTAATCAGTAAAAGGGGTTCATAAATGAATGATCCCTCTTTTATATATGTTTGGTGTATAGTTAGGTGACTGAGCCCTGAGTCTTGAGGATGGATTAGATTTGAAAGGCTAGAGAGAAGGAAAGAAAAGATATTTCATGTAAGAATATTATCATGGGCAAAGGCATGGTACAGAAATATGCATGGTAGAAGCAAGGACAAGGAATGCTGAGGAGAGGACTCTATTAATTATATTACCATCTCTTTAGAAAGAATATTAGAAAGGAAATTCTGATTTGGAAGAGGAGCAGAAAGATTTTTGGATTTATTGGTCATACAATCTTAGAAAACCTCTTAGCTATCTCTGGGCCTCAATGTTCTCATCTGTAAAACACAAATAACAGAACATACTTCATAGGATATTTGTGAAAAACTATTTAAAATGTAAGGTAAAGTTCTTTGGCAACTAAGTATAAGATGATGCATGATTTATATATATATATATTTTAAGATTTTTAAAATTTATTCATTCATGAGAGACAGAGAGAGAAGAGAGAGAGAGACAGAGACACAGGCAGAGGGAGAAGCAGGCTCCATGCAGTGAGCCTGACGTGGGAATTGATCCCGGGTCTCCAGAATCACGTTCTGGGTAGAAGGCGGCGCTAAACTGCTGAGCCATCCAGGCTGCCCTGATTTATATTTTTTAACTTCTTGTTTTATATCTAGAATAAAATGTATACAAAATAATTTGCTTTTAAAAAAATGAGTAACTATTGAATCTTGTTTGAAGATAGATGTTTTCTTAGAGGATCTGATTGTAACAAAGTGCTTGCAAAGATTAAAATTCTCTTTTCTCTGCTTCTTTGCTTCTTTAGTAAGTGAAGAGCTAAGAAATCACATCATTCTAGAATACTTGATAATAACTACTCCCCTGACTGAGCTCAGTGAGTATAAGCATCTTGAACACACTTAGTGTTTCTCTTTGGACAGTAATTCAATTTTGGGTCATAGAGTCTTTTTTTAGAAGGGTGGGTGAGGCCTCCCCAAGAGTTATCAAAGGTTGGGGTATGACAAGTAGCAATCCTATCCAGGGAAATGGAATGCAATAGAGCTCTTTGTGTTTTAAGGATTAAAAAGAAAACCAGGGATCCCTGGGTGGCGCAGCGGTTTAGCGCCTGCCTTTGGCCCAGGGCGCGATCCTGGAGACCCGGGATCGAATCCCACGTCGGGCTCCCGGTGCATGGAGCCTGCTTCTCCCTCTCTGCCTATGTCTCTGCCTCTCTCTCTCTCTCTCTCTCTCTCTCTATGTGACTATCATAAATAAATAAAAATTAAAAAAAAAAAGAAAAGAAAACCAGCCAAATACTTAACGGTAAATTCTTGGGCATCAAGTTGAAGAATGGAGGTCCTAGAATCAGCTGGCACACCAAGATGGTTTTGGATGTGGATTGCAAGTGCTGAGCATGCAGAGCCACACCTCTGTGGTCCAAAGAAGGGGCTTCTGGCCAATCCAGCACTCGGACTGTGGAGTTACTTTCTGTTGAAGAACTGCACCATGTGCCATGTGCTGGAATTTGGATCAGAGGTGAATCATCACCAGGTAGATTAGCATCCTCAGTGACCATAAAGAATCAGTCTTCAACAGTGACACTGTGGCAGCGAGAAGCAATGCTGTCAGTTTATTGGACTGGACCCATTCTTTTCTTGCCTGACTCTGGGGCTAGACTATTTCCTCCAACCCTAAAAGTTTCAGGCCAGCATAAATCCAGTTGATTTGTTGACAACTGGCTCTGTGGGAAGAAGAAGCCCTTATTTATAACATTGCCAATCTTCACGGTATAAATACTTCCACCAGGGCAGATTTCAGGTACCAATGTGGTGTCACTGAACATGCTGTTAGGAAGGGATGTGACCCAGTCCACCATTATGTAGTATTTCCACCATAGGTAAAAATAACCTGAAAAGCATTTATATAACAGTGAAATATAGTGTAGTGATTAAGAAGTGATGAGTTTAATATTTATTGCCTTTGTTTTTAATATACCATTGACCTTTGGACAACATAGGAGTTAGAGGCACTATCCCCCTTCCCTCACCCCATGCATGAATATGAACATATAACTTTTGAATCCCTCAACACTTAATTACCAGTAGCCTCCTGCTGACTGGAAGCCTTACTGATAACATAAACAGTTGATTAACACGTGTTTTGTATGTTATACATAATATATACTGTATTCTTCTAATCAAGTAAGAGGAAAGAAAATGTTATTAAAAATATTGTAAAGAAGAAAAAGTACATTTATAGTACTGTACTGCACTTATCAGAAAAAATCCAAATGTAAGTGGATCTGGGCAGTCCAGACCTGTGTTGTTCAAGATTCAATTGTCATTTACTTCTTAATTTACATAATTTAATTTTCAATAATGGCTGTATTTGACAACAGCCTTGAAAAATTCCTGAAAACTTAACAGTTAGCCCTCATGAGCTGATGAGAGCTAGCTCCAGCACATCATTGGATAAATCCGTGAGGATTTGGGTTGGAAGGGACCTTAAAGTTGAGATAATAGGCTTGAGATAAAATTGGAAAAATGACAGGTAAAATTGCTTTTGTATGTTTATATTCATATAGGTAATACAGTATTGGGTCTCAAATCCCTCAAACCTGAGACAAAATAGTGAAAAAGGACATGGCTTTGAAGATTTAATGACCCCAAAAGTCTAGATATACTTTTTCTTAAGTCCTGAATGTTCAGAATCCCTGAGCATTTAGACAGAGTTGGATTGCTTCCCTCATTGGAATGAGGTCCCTTTATTATCAGAGTTCCTATCCTGTTTATTCAGACTGTTTTTCTGTGAAGGAGACATGGCAGTGCATATTTTTGTTATGGCTAATGTCATGCTTCCTTAGGACAGTGGCCAGAGAGATAAATTAGCTGACTTGACTGAGCTGGACCCAGTGACGTATCCAACTCAAATCCACGTGGTTCTGTTCAGACCTTCTTTCATTCACTCCACAGACATCTAGAGCCCCTACTATGTGCCAGGAATTGTATTAGCATCAGGAATATAAAAATGAACAAGATGTGAATTATGCCTTAAAGGTGCTGGCAGTGTCTCTTCCATTTACCTTTTACGGGAATGAGCACCCCAGGGAAGTAGAGGTGAAGTGATGGAAATGTTCTCATGGAAAGGGATCCTGGTTTGGGTCACCATTGTGGTCCTATTAGAGCACTGTGTTTTAAACATTAGGATTGAAATGTCTGACTATCTTCATTGTCAAACTTCCCCTCATTCTATCATAGTGACTCTTCTTAAAATGCTCCCCTTATACCGCTATTGGAGTATTTGGAGCAAATATGAAAATTAAGTTTTTAGAGGTTAGCCAACCAGGTCATGGAGAAATGAGGCAAAGGAGAAGGAGGCCAATGATGAGGGCTCAGTCTGGAGCAGAGAGCCAAGTCTGGGAAAGGCAGACCCAGACCAGCTGGTGTTTGGGGGCCTTGGATAGTTATGGACCATAGGAAGATGCTGGAGGGGAGAAAGAATAGAGAGAGATATTGGTAATAAATTTGTCCATTTCTCATTGTTGCCTACCCAGGTTCTGCTTTTGGTTCATCAAAGTGATATGATACATTGATTAAGATCTGCTTTGAAACTTAGGAGATACGTTCAGAGCCCTGAGTTTTTATTTAAGAGATTTTATGACCTCTGTCAAATCATGAACCCCTTTGAACCTTTATTTCTTCATCCATAAAATGGGAGTAATAACAGTAATAACTATATTATATAACTATAAGCTCTATAAATATTTGTTTCATTTCTCTCTAGACATCCAAAAGGACAAGCATTGAGGCATAGAAAGTAGTCTCGAATTCTCCATCTACATTGATAGTACCATCTAGCAGCTATCTATATAAGAATTATGTGGCTGAAATCAACTGTTCACTTTGCTAGGATTGCTGCTCAGTCAAGTGGCTATTAGCAGAAATGAGTTACCTGCTACTGCTTCTACTGAAAAGGACATCTTGATTATGGTGCCTGTGAGTTTCCCGATTAAAATAAACCTAAGTGATTATTGTCATTAAACTGCTCTTCTATTATCATGGGTATAAGATGTAGGGAAGCAGATCTGGACTGAATATAACATAGGAGAGGTTTTCTAATTATTACTGTTTTCTGAAAGTACAGTGACCTGAAGTAAGTTCAGAGTCCTGGTTGTCTTCAAGAACTTGGGTTTCCACTTACCCAAAATGGAACAGAAAGTTCATCCAAATTACTTTCCAACTATGATGTTTCTTAGATGAATAATTTGGGATTTATTAAATCCACCGGAGGAGAGTCTAGCTATTTGTTGAAAAGGTCTTCCTGTGTAAAAATTATTATAAATAGCCAATTTTCAGCCAGCAAGTAGTATTTTTGGAATGCTTATGAAGAATCTAGGTTGTCATCTTTGAAATGTGTGAATTTGGTAAAGAAAAACATTTCTTCAAGTGCTAAGAAAAATTTCTGGTGTTTCAATAACTTAGCCATGGCTAAATATTTTTGACTTTCCTTCTGATTTACTTCACTTCTGGGTTCACCCAGAAAGCAGGAATAAGAAGTTTTTGTTCTCCATAAAAGTTCTACAGTGTTCAGTATAAGGAATCAGGAAAGGACAGCGGGAAAGCAGTGGACTTGGGAACAGGAGTTTTGAAATTATGTCTTGGCTCAATCTTTGGCAAGTCCCTTAACGTGGCTATATCACTCGTAAATATTACCTACTTCTAGATGATAATGAATATTGCCCTACTGTCTTACCCAGTAGGATCACTCTGTGATCAAATGGACAAATTCATATGGAAACACTCCATAAATTGGCTTGAGCTGTACAAATGGTTTTGCCATTACTTCAGTTTTACACTTCAATAAATAAGCAACTAAACAAATACTATCTTTCAGTCATGCCCCAGGCAGATGGTTTGGTTTTATCTTTTATTTTATTTATATACATACATATATTTTTTTGATTTAAAAAAAATTTAAAAAGGTTTTATTTGTTTATTTGAGAAAGAGAGAGAGGGAGAGAGTGAGCATGAGTGAGGATGGGGGAGGGGCAGTGGGAGAGGGAGAAGCAGACTCCCCACTGAGCAGGGAGCCCAATATGGAGCTTGATCCCAAGACCCTGAGATCCCAGGACCTTGGGATCATGACCTGAGCCGAAAGCAGATGCTTCTCCGACTGAGCTACTCAGGTACCCTGATTTGTAGTCCTATCTTTGCTATTTATTTCCTTCTGCTTGCTTTGGGTAAATTTGCGCTTTTTGTATTCATAAGGATGGACACTTAGGTCATTGATTTGAGACCTTTCTTCTTTTCTGATATAAATATTTAATGCTATAGATTTCCTTCTAAACACCGATTTCCCTGCATCCCATTAATTTTCTTTTAATACAAATATTTTATAATTGCTCTTGTATTTTCTTAAAGTGTGTTAACTTTCAAACACGTGGGGATTTTCCAGATATCTTTCTGTTATTGAATTCTCATTTAATTTCATTGTGGCTATAGAACATAACTTGCATTTATTTCGGTTCTTTTAAATTGATTATTTTTTTAATAGCTGAGAATATGGTCTCTTTTAGTGATGTATCTTGCATACACTTGAAAAGAATCTGTATTTTCTTTTGTTGGTGGAGCGTTATATAATGTCCACTAGATCAAGTTGGTTTATAATATTATTCAGATTTTCTATATCCATTCAAATGTTTTATGTATTTATTCAATAAATTACTGATAGAAGAATGTTGAATTTTCCAATTTCAATGTCAAATCATGGATTTGTCTATTTTTTGTTGTTCCTATTAGTTTTTGCTTCATGTATTTTCAAAGTCTTATGTTAGGGTCATATTCCTTTGAGATTGTTTAGTGTTCTTGGTGGATTGTATCTTTTTGTCATTATGTAATATCGTTCTTCATATCTTATGATATTCCTTGCTTTGAAGTCCACCTTGTCTGACCCAGCTTTCTTTTAATTTATCTTTTTCTTTTGACCTATCTTTATATTGAGAGTGGATTTAAAATATAAAATTTATATTGAGAGTGGATTTTTTTAGCCTACATATAGTCGAGTCTTGCTATTTTTCTGATTGGACAATCTCTGTCTTTTAATGGAGGCAGTTAGACCCCACTATCATTGGATATCATTATTGGTATGGCTGGATTTAAGTCAACTATCTTGCTAATTGTTTTCCTATTTGCCACCTGTTTTTGTTTCCTGTTTTCATTTTATTATGTTTTATTTTGGATTTAATATTTAAAAATTAAAAAAAGATTTTATTTATTTGAGACCGAGAGAGAGAGAGAAAGAGAATGAGCAGGGGGAGAGGCAGAGGGAGAAGCAGGTTTCCCACTGAGTGTGAAGCTGAAGACTGTTGCAGGCTCAGACGATGTGACGCTTGATCCCAGGACCCTAGGATCATGACCTGAGCTGAAGTCAGCCACCCAGGTGCCCCTGTATTGAGAACTTTTTTTTAAAAATTATTCCACTATTGGACTGTTAGTTATACCTCTTTTGTTGTTTTTTAGTGGTTGATGTTGAATTTTGAAAACACATCTTATTATAATCTACCTCAAAATAATATTATGCCACTTTCCATTTAGTATAAGAACCTCACAACAGTATACTTTTGTTTCTTCACTCCCATCCTTGTGTTATTTTTGTCATACATTTTACTTTTGTATATGCTATAAACTCCACAATATATTGGTACAATTTTAACAAGACTAAGAGAGAAAAAACTTTTACATATACTTTAGTTTTACCAGTTTCATTGCTCTCCATTTCATTTTGTGGATCCACATTTCCATCTTTTATTTCTGCAGAAATTCCTTTAATTCTTTTTTTTTTTTTTATTTTGAGGGAGAGGGAGAGCTTTAGTGGGAGTGGAGAGAGAGGTAGAGGGGAAGGCAGAGGGAGAATCTAAGCAAGTTCCATGCTCAGCATGGATCCCAACTCAGGGCTCAACCCCATGACACTGAGACCATGATCTGAGCCCAAATCAAGAGCCCATGGCTTAGCCAACTGAACCACCCAGGCACCCCATTTTAACTCTTCTTTTAATGTAGGTCTTCTTGTAATGGATTCTTTCAGATTTTGGTTTTTCAAAAGTGTTTTCATTTTGCCTTTATTTATGTAAAGATATTTTTGCTGGGTGGGTTGATTTCAACAGTTTGAATATGATGGGTCTCGAGATGTGTGTGTGTGTGTGTGTGTGTGTATAGTTATCCTTCTTGTGTTTCTCTGAGCCTCTTAGATCTAGTGTTGTCTTTCATTAATTATAAAATATTATCTGTCCATAATATCTTCAAATATTTCTTCTGTAGTTCCTTCCCTCTTTTTCTGCTGGAATTCCAAATAAGTGTATAGATTGTTTGATAATCTGCCATCATTTTTTAATGCTCTGCTTTTCCTTTATTTATTGTGTGTGTGTGTTGGTTTTGTCTTTATAGAGAGATTTGGGGGGCGGCAGAAGGAGAGGGGCAGAGAGAATATTAAGCAGACTTCATGCTCAGCATGGATCCCACTTGGGGCTTGATATCACAACCGTAGCCAAAATCAAGAGTCCAATGCTTAACTGACAGAGTCACCCAGGGGCCTCTCCTTTATTGTGTTATAATTTAGAGAATTTTTTTGAATTATCTTCAAATTTACTTACTCTTTCCTAAAGTATGTCTCATTTCAATAATTTTATTTTCAGATTTATTTTGAAATTTTTATTTCAGGTATTTCAAATTTTAGATTTACTAAAGGTAACAAAAACAACAAAGTCTAAACTCAAGTCACATCATGCTTTTTATTTCTAGCTTTTCCACTTGACTCTTATAATTTGCATTGCTCTGCTGAGATTTTCCATCTCTCCATGGATTTTCCTTATTTTACTAGATTAGCTAACATATTAATCCTGATTATTTTTAAGATACGAATAGAGCTAGAATCCAGATCACCCCCTGGGTCTTATTCTGTTGATTGTTTTATCCCTTGATGGTGTTTTGCCTTGTCTTGTTATTTTGTGTGTCTTATTTTTTGATCAACTGCCAGACATTCTGTGTACAAGAATAGTGAGTCTGAGACAAATTGTATTTATGTTCTTTTTTTTTTTTTTAAGATTTTGTTTGTTTATTCATGAGAGACACACAGAGAGAGGCGGAGACATAGGCAGAGGGAGAATCAGGCTCTCTGTAGGGAGCCCGATGTGGGACTCGATCCTGGAGCAGAATCACGTGTCCCAGTATTTATGTTCTGAAATGAACATGGCTCTTCTTATTTCATGATGCTAGTTTGGAGGCTTGAATTAGCATTGTTAGTAGGTAAGCTGAGTTTAGGTTTCATTGTCACTGTAGTTAACTTCAGTAAATCATAGGTTTCAAATTACTTCAGTGATGGATTGCTTTTACCTTGTGCTTCATATGGGACTTGACATATTGAGGGTTTTTATTTTCAGTTTAGGCCTCACTTTCAACTTTAGCAGGCCCTGCACATTTGCATCACAGATAGAGTCTCTTTTCATACTCTGGCTCTTTTTCCTTAGATATAGACTGCTATTGTTATTTGGTGTGAGGATTGTGGTGGTGGTGGCAGGGAAAGTTCTTTATTCTCTTGGTTCAGCTTTAGTTTTGGGCAGGTCCTGTGTCCTTGGTGCCAGTAGTGGCACTTTCTCAATATTCCTGTGCCTTTTACCATGCCAGCCGAACTCTGCCTCGTATCTGTGGGAGCTCTTGTGTGAGACATATTTCCCCTCTGCCTTCAGTGGTAAGAGAACACTGCTTTGTATCAATGCAGGATCCTGGACTAGAGAGGGTTTCTTATCCCTTCCACAGTAGTGCTTTTGGTTCCTTTTCTCTTGAGAGGCAGGGATCTTTGCCAGGGTTCTGAGAGTGGGAGGGTTTCCTGCCTTTCTCCCAGCAGCTTTAAGGTTTTGTTTCCCATTGAATAAGGATCTAGTTAAATGGGTGAGGCTTTGTTCATAACCAGAACATTTGGCACCACTGAAAGGTACTCACTCTTAAGTTTCCTGTTCTGCCCTGAATCTTCCTCAAGAGTACCTAGGAAATATTCATGAAAAAAGAACTTGGTGACTGGGTACAGATTCTCTTTGTAAATGAGGTTCCAGGAATTCCATACTATTTCATTAACCCACACTTGACCTTTAAGAATTTGTGAACATTTTAGCATTTTTTTTTAACCCACTTTACAGCAGCTGTCCCTTCCTTTCCTGCTCTGCCAAAAGGGAAACAGTTTGTGAATTCTATCTCTCCTTGGAGGAGCTTATTACTTGTTGGAATTTCATTCGCTTGGTTGCTTTGTATTCTTAGCTCTCTGATGGGCTCAAGAAAAGTCATAGTTGTATAGATTATTTGGCTTTTCCTCATTGTTAGGGTGGGATCAATGTTCTCTTGTGATTTTCTATATTCTAAGTGGAAGTGAGGCTCTGGGAGAATTTAGTATAGGAAATATTTATAGGAATGCATGTAGAATATATGAAATTACAAGAGATAATACAGTACCCTGGGGATAGTAATTGCAGAGCACTGTTACCACCCTGTTATAGGTTGAATTATATCTCTTGAAAAAATATGTTGAAGTCTTTTTTTTTTTTTGTTGAAGTCTTAATCCTTGGTTTCTAAGAATGTGATCTTATTTGGAAAGCTAATCATTGCAGATGTAACCAAGTTAAGATGAAGTCACTAAAATGGGCCTAATCCAATATGACTGGTGTTCTTTTTTTTTTTTTTTAATGTTTTATTTACTTATTCGTGAGAGACACACAGAGAGAGGCAGAGACATAGGCAGAAGGAGAAGCAGGCTCCCCATGGTGAGCCGGATGTGGGACTTGATCCCAGGACTGTGGAATCATGACCTGAGCCAAAGGCAGATGCTCAACCACTGAGCCACCCAGGTGCCCCTGACTAGTGTTCTTATTAAAAAAAAGAGAGACAGAAAGAAACACAGGAAGAACACCTTGTGACAACAAAGGAAGAGATTGAAGTGATAAATATATCTACAACCCAAGGAATGTGAAGAATTGCCAGCAAACATCAGACACTAGAGAGGGACAAGGAAGGATCCTCCCATAGACCCATCAGGGAGATCATGATCCAGTTAACACCTTGGTTTCAAATTTCTAGACTCTAGGACTAGGAGACAAATTTTTGTTCTTTTAAGCCACTCAATTTATGGTAGTTTGTTATGGCAGCTCTAGGAAACTGATACACACCTTAGGCCTGAAGGAGCAAGGGAGGGAGACAAAAAGAGCTGTGTGGAGCTGTAAACTCAGAGTGACATCCACACTGAATGGACCCCAGAGATAAATATCCTGACCTTTGTCTCTTCTATCCTTTCATCCTGCTGGGGCTCTCTTTAAGCTCAACTGAAAGCCAGAGGGCAAAACTGGTTTCAGTAGTCCATATAAGTCAGCGTCCTGGGATAGAGAGCAGAGTGAGGAAGTCTTGATGGGAAATATGAGTAGCTAAAGAAAGATAGCCAGTCCAGTAGGACTTTGTACAACAGACAATATAATTCAATACCTTTGTTTTAGGTGGGTGGTGTGGGGTCATTTGAAAGATCACAGAGTTACAGCAAGTCTGTGGTTTTGTCCCACCTTTGCTCTGACTCACAGTGGTCTTGAATATTTCACTTAACCTTTCTGATCCTCTATTTTCTCATCTGTAGGAGGGGGTTAGACTTGATGACCTTTGTGGTCCTTTCTTGGCCTTGTGTTTGGTGTATGGAAATGAATATTCTTACATGAGACAGAAAGAGATCTAAAATAAATTTTCTGAGATTTAGAACTTGGGGCTTTTATGATTTTGAACCAGATTCAGTGATGAGAAATACCATTGTTATTGATGATAATCACCTTTACTTGACTTGTTTATAAAGTAAAGAAAGTGTTTTTAGGGCAGCTAGGTGACTTAGTTGGTTGGGTGTCTGAGTCTTGATTTTGGCTCAGGTCCTGATCTCGGGGTTGTGAGATTGAGCCTTGAGTCAGGCTTGGTGCTTTGTGGGGAGCCTGCTTGAGACTCTCTCTTTCCCTCGTCCCTTCCCCCTGCTCACATGTGCTCTATCTCTCAAATAAAATAAAGTCTAAAAAAAAGTTCTCATGTCTATATTATCTTTTTAATGTAGCTAGCAGTTGTGTGAAAATTTTGTTGCATAGGGGTTAAAATTCTTTGTATCTGTGTGTTTACAGTCCAAGTAGTGCATCTAAGAAAAGTTGCATTCTTTATTAATGCCATTTACTTTTGTCAAGGAACTCACCACTTTATCACTTATTATTAGTATTTACAGTCTTTTCAGTTATTCTTTCAGCAGAGAGAGAGAGAGAGAGAGAGAGAGGGAGAGAGAGTGAGTGCTTGACCTGTATTCTTTCATCACTAAGGAGCCAAAGACTTGCTTATTGATTTTCTTTTGGCTTTCGAAGTCAAAGGTGAAATGTGCTTTAAACTCTTTGTTCTTCCACATGGGCCACAGAATTCTTGGTATGGTGATGTCCCTGGCGGCCTTAATATCATTGATCCAGATGCTAGACTAGGCTTTGAGCAAGCCCAAACGCTAATGATCCAGTATTGTTACACATCACAGACAAACCAGCTGGAATTAGTTTTCAGATTTCCTGGTGTCTGCAAGGTGAGATTTTTTTCCCTTGTGTGAGGCCCAACTCAATTCATAGCTCATTCACAAAGGCTTCTTATCACACAAATCCACTGTTATCATTTTTCTTCTGCTCTCAAAATATTCTCAGCTAACAGTTCATCACAGAAGACCTGATGTCAACTTATTTCTCAAGGAAAGAATCAGGAGAACCTTCAATATGCTGACATGGGGAAGATTACACTTGTTCAGGGATTTTAAAAAATGACCAAATTCATGATAGACATCTACTCGGGAGAATATATGATTATGTTCTTTTTTTTGCATATGTATAACAAGCCCCTAACACCTTGATGTAAAGGGATGTAAAGGGGATGACTGAGTAGTCAGAAATAACTTTGTAAGAAGCAACAAGGCAGATGTTGGCACAGGGTAGGGAGAGAGAGTGAGAGTAAGGATGGAAACAAGGAGGAGGAGGGAAGGTGGTGTTGTTTTATGTAAGTTCACTTTTCTTAACTTAGCCTGCCTCTTAGGAACTTGGTGATGGCTCATCTGATATGGAGTAGTGAATTGTAAACTATGTGTATGTCACTAGGAAGGAGGCACTGAGGCAGAGGGAAACATGAGATTCAGAGAAATCATCTTGTGGCAGTAGAGAGAGAGCTTATGCATTGGAGGTTTTGTATTTGCCTCCATAAGGAGTATTAGGAATGTTAGGAGAAAGTCGATGGCCAATATGATCTCACTGATATGTGGAATTTAAGAAACAAAACAGAGGATCATAGAGAAAGAGAGGAAAAAGTAAACAAGATGAAATCAGAGAGGGAGACAAACCAAAAGAGATTTTTAACCCTGGAAAGAAACCGAGGGTCGCTGGAAGGGCCAGGGTGGGGAGGATGGGGTCACTGGGTGATGGACATTAAGGAGGGCACATGATGTAATGAGCACTGGGTATTATATAAGTCAGATGAATCTACCTCTGAAACCAATAATACATTATATTAATTAATTGCATTTTTAAAAATTAAAAAAAAAAGGAAAGAAAGTCTGTGGCCATACTACCTGGAATGTACCCAGTCTCATCTGGAATACCCAGAAGGGAGGAAATCCCATGCACCAAGTGGGTCTTTGCACAGAACTCTATTTTCACATATTTGTTTCTTTTGAAATCCTATGTATTTAAAGAACACTGTACTGCAAAGAGGTAGGAAGAAAGGCTAAGAATCCCTGAATCCAGAAAATCACTTAATAAAGAAGTACCTAGGTGACTAATGTCAGTGCATTTGCTATGTCCTACGCCAAGAGATGAACTGAGGCCAGAGTCACCAAGCTACACAAGTTCAAGGTCATCACGTAGGCTAGTAAAGGTGGAAGTGGCCCTGGCACACTCAATATGTGATATATGCATGAAATAAATTTTTTATTATCTGAACTTAGCATGGTTTCTTTTTTATTATTATTTGAATTTGTACTTTATTTTTTCCCCTTGTTTTTTTAATTAAAATATTTTTTGTATATTTATTCATTGGAGTTCAATTTGCCAACATATAGCATAACACCAGTGCTCATCCCATCAAGTGCCCCCCTCAATGCCCGTCACTCACTCACCCCGTCTCCCTGCCCACCTCCCTTGCCACCACCCCTTGTTCATTTCCCAGAGTTAGGAGTCTCACATGTTCTATCTCCCTCTCTGAAATTTCCTACTCATTTTCTCTCCTTTCCCCTTTATTCCCTTTCACTATTTTTTATATTCCCCAAATGGATGAGACCATATAATGTTTGTCCTTCTCCGATTGACTTACTTCACTCAGCATAATACCCTCCAGTTCCATCCACATCGAAGAAAATGGTGGGTATTTGTCATTTCTAATGGCTGAGGAATATTCCATTGTATACATAGACCACATCTTCTTTATCCATTCATCTTTCGACGGACACCGAGGCTCCTTCCACAGTTTGGCTATTGTGGACATTGCTGCTATAGACATCAGGGTGCAGGTGTCCCGGCGTTTCACTGCATCTGTGTCTTTGGGGTAAATCCCCAGCAGTGCAGTTGCTGGGTCGTAGGGCAGTTCTATTTTTAACTCCTTGAGGAACCTCCACACAGTTTTCCAGAGTGACTGCACCAGTTCACATTCCCACCAACAGTGCAAGAGGGTTCCCCTCTCTCCATATCCTCTCCAACAGTTGTTGTTTCCTGTCTTGTTAATTTTCACCATTCTCACTGGTGTGAGGTGGTGTCTCATTGTGGTTTTGACCTGTATTTCTCTGATTAGCATGGTCTCCTGGTAAGAGTAACTGTTCTGTCTAGTAAAGCTTGATACCTAGTTTCTTTCTCACCTCGAAATAAACTCAATAAACTCAATAAACAACTCAAATGTTGAAATATAAAAATATAGATCTATGCAAATGCTAGAAGACAGCTTTTATTAATTCGAAAATGAGTTGGTGTGGCTCGTCTAACCATGATATGAAACTTAGAAACACAAGGAAAAGAACAAACAGATTTACCTATATAAAAATAAAGAGCTCTACTTGAAAAAATATCCTGTAAGGAAAGTCAAAAGACAGCCTGGGAAAGAAATAACAGCAACACTTGTAACAAAGGGACTCATTTTCCATAATTCTCAAAGAGCTCCTAAAAACAAAAAAGACAAAGAACAAAAACTCAGAGAAAAATGAATATAAACCATATAAAGAGGGAAACTGTATAGAAAGAATGAAAAGAGAGACTTATGCTCACTGAAAATGAACTACAAGATAAATGGGCAGATGTTCATTTTACCCCCGTTGGATTGGCGAAGATGAAAACGTTTGATAATCTCCTCAGCTGGCGAAGATCTACATGCAAACAGATATCCTTGTACACTCTTGTTTGTGGGAGAACAAATTGGTACAAGTGTTTGAAGATAAATGTGGCAATATCTATAAAAACCTAGAATACTCACTTCCTTTGACTCACCATTTCTACTTTTGTGAATTTATTTCATAAACTCACATAAATATGCGAAGTTATATGTACAGGATGTTCCTTGCTGCTTTCTAATAACAGCAACAAACACATAGTAAGAAATAGCCTAATGCCCATCAAAAGGTGGCAGTGTGCATTCATTATGGTACGTTAATACAATGGTTCGCAGCTATTAAAATGAAATAGAGGTATTTGTGTTAACATGGAAAGCTGTCTAACATATATTAAATGAAAAAGCAAGTTGCAGAATAGTATGTATAGAATGATCTTCTTTGTGTTAAAAGTGAAACAAGACATTCAGAGTCTTTCCAGCAACCGAAGCTGTTGTCAGTGATTACCTTGGTGGTATAGACGGGTGCGTTGAGATGCCTAGTGGGAGGAGGGTGGGGGATGATGGCACAGTTGCAGAATCTCCCCACCCACTCCCACTTTATAGCTTTCTCTGCTATTTGATTTTTAAAATTTAAATTTATAAAATGTTTTGAGAAACAATCAGAAGTGTTTCATAAGAAGGGATTACGAATGCCTGTCTCATAGATTAGAGATATTCCCATTTGTGTGATGTTGAGAGGTTGGAGAGGGATGTATTAAGGGAAGGTTGGTGGCTTGGGTAATGCCTGTAGGTCCCTGTCACTGCTTGCATTTTTGGAGTGGTGCCCTCACTGAGGCTTTCATAGAATCTCAGCTCTATTCACTTTGTCACCTGGGCAAGTTACTTCACCTTTCAGGGAGGAAAATAATAGAGTCTGCCTGAATGACGCATGTAAAACAGAGAGCAGAGTAAATTGCACTCTTTGGGTTAATTCAGCGGAAAACTGTGAAGAATTCTTGTATGGTATAATTTGCAAGGTGTTTTTATTAGCATTATCTTATTTGATTCCCAAAACAGTCCAGTCAAATAGGTAAAGCAGGTATTTGTCCTTCTTGTCTTACAGGTAAAAACAGAATACAGAAAGGGGACTTACCTGAGTTATGGAGGTAATAAATGGGAACATATCCCGGACTCCTGATTCCTGTTTCAGACCCTTTCTAGTATATCTCAAAGCCTAGAGAGCATTATTGTACAGTATTAAATAAAGAGAATGAGAAATTTCATGTGGTTAGAAGCCAGGACAGCCTTCATTGGGGTATGGGTTGGATGGTCCCCTACAGAGGCCATTACCAATTTCCCCTCAGCTTTGCACATTGTTGGAAAACCAGACAAATGAACACCTTGAATGGGAAACAGTTGGCCATCTTGCATCTAGTTTCAGTTTGCCATTCTGTGACTTTTCCAGATAGAGGTGGTTTCCTTCTAGATTCAGGGGCATTTGATTTGATTGGATCTGTGTTGAGTGAAAGCTGCCATGTGCCCAGCACCAACATCCACTCTGGACTCAGACACGTATTTCTTTGGCTTAAGGTTATCGACTAGTTGGGAGTAAGGGCAGTGGTATATAGACTGTGTGTTTATGTTCTCTCCAAATTTCTATGTTGAAACCTAACTCCCAGTTTCATGGTATTAGGAAGTAGGGCCCTGAGAAGGTGGTTAGGTCACCAGGATGGAGCCAGCATAAATGGGATTCATTCCCTTATAAAAGAGAACCCAGGAAGTTCCCTTGCCCTTCCACTGTGTGCGGTTTTAACAGGAAGGTGCTGTCGATGAACCAGGAAGCAGCTTCTCATCAGATACCAAATCTGTTGGCCACTTGATCCTGGATTTCCCAACTATTTCACAGCCAGAACTGTGAGAAATAAATTTGTTTTGTTTAATAAGTCACTCCTCCTATGGTATTTTTTGCTATAGCAGCATTAGAGAACTTTAGAATTAGGTTTTTGGAGATAGGACTGTAGCCAAAGGAGTGTGTACAGAATTGGGGAAAATTTCAGTGACTTTTAGGTAGTGGCAAAATTTGTGTTACCGAAGGGGGGAAAAAAGAGTAAGAACTTGGGGATGTATCATGCTTTAATAAGAGTCTTTGAGACAGACCTACCTGAATCTTCCTGAGCAGAGGGGAAAAAAAGCCTCTATTTTTAAGAGTGAAGAGAAAGAAGAAAAGCTGAATTAGCTTCTCATTCCATCTAAATATCCTTTAAACAGCTTTGTCAAGCATCTGCAAGTTGACATAACGTTGATCCGTTCAATCTGGTTCTAAATTGTTCTGTTAAATGCCAGACAACTTTTGTCACAGAAGCTGTCCCCCCTCCTTCAGAACGATTGTCTATAATTAAGGAGGAAACCAGAAAATAATGATAGGGTTCTCTTTTGCTTTTCTAATGGCTTTCTTATTAAGTATGTCTGAAAAAGCCACTGAAATGTTGATTTCTCACGTAACCAAAAGAAGTCAGCCATTATATAATTATTTCTTTTTAAAGACTACAAAGAGAAATGTATGAGGAGTGCTTTCAACGGGCTAAAGACACCATGAAGCACAAAGAAAAAAATCCTTTCTGACAAAAAAAAGATGGAGTGAATAAATTAGTTATTAAAAAATGTCTGCGACAACCTTGAGGTGCCAATGCCTGTCACCCATGGTGTGGTTGTTGGACGTGTGCTTGTGTCAGGAAGGGGAGGGCAGGAAGGAGGGCATGTGGAAGAGGGCAGTGGGGCTGTGGGTAGGATAATGTTATTTGTTCCTTTTAATTAAACCCTCACTTATAGAATGAGTCCTCACTTATATTTTCTCTACTGGAGGAGACCAAAGATGTTCATAGGCCAAGACTTGATTCAGATCCCTGGGGACATTATTGGTGTTCGTCACATTTGTTGGGAAGGGGTGAGGTCCACGTTCTAAATACCCACATTCTCAACTACCAGCTTATTACTGTACTGGGTGCCTAAGGGATTGTGATAAATGTGGGGCAGGGTAGGCTTCCTTCCCTGTTCACTGCCACCTTTCTTTTCTCCCTCCTCTCCTCTCAGACAGACTAAAGAGAGAGACTTTGTTAGTATGGTTACCCATTGAAATGAAAGGTGGCTGGTATTACCAAGAACAAGGTTTGTTTGTCTTGGAGATGTTTTATTCTGAAAAATATGAGGGGCAGAGATGCCCATATAACCCTCAGGTTCCTTTCGGCCAAGGCCACATGTTATGAACAGCTGGGATTTATCCCTGGATTTTGCCATAATTTCCTCTCTGCTGGTATGGGCATCTCCTCTTTGGGTACCTTTCTCTTGGACTCCATTATGGGTCTTTCAGGTTGGTCATGATGCCATGCCAAGAAAAGGAGAGTTAAGCGGGGAGAGCTTTTGTGCTAGTCCAGCATAAACTTGATCATTTTCTACAGTAGCTCCACTTTTTTTTTTAAGATTTTATTTGTTTATTCATGAGAGACACAGAGAAAGAGAGAGAGAGACAGAGACACAGGCAGAGGGAGAAGCAGGCTCCATGCAGGGAGCCTGACGTGGGACTCGATCCCAGGCCTCCAGGATCATGCTCTGGGCTGAAGGCAGGGCTAAACCCCTGAGCCACCCGGGCTGCCCCAGTAGCTCCACTTTGATCTTGGGGTCCATTTTGTGCTTTACTTATATAGGAGTTGTTCCTCCTTCCAGGTGGATTGATGAGCAGGATAGGGACAAGGAAATGGCTTCTAGAAGTGAATAGTGTATAGCCAGCGATTATCTTGAAACTTCTCTGTAGCACCTCAGATCACATTATATTGGAAAGAGCCTGGACTGGAAGATCTAGATTATAGTCCTGGACTGTAACCATATGACTTTCATAAATCTCAATTTCTTTGTTCACAAAATGGGGTGGGAGAAGGGTAAATTATATAATATTTAATATTCCTTGCATTTAAAAGTAGTTCACATGAATCAGCTGTATTAATCACACAATAATGGGATATTAGAATCAAGAGAATATTTAGGGATCATTGGAAATCTCATGATCCAACTTCCTGTGAAGAAAAGTCCTCTTCTGTAATATCCCTAATAGGTGCTCATCCAGGGTCAGTTTGAATGTTTCTGGAGCTAGGAATACCTTGCCTCACAAGAGAGTATATAAGTATATGTACTTATATATATGTATATTTTTATAAGTATATGTACTTATATATATGTTTATTTCTCTCTCTCTCTTTTGAGAGAGATAGAGAGTCCATGGAAGGGAGGGAGGGAGAGAATCTTAAGCAGGGTCCACACCCAATGTGGAGCCCCATGTGGGTCCCAATCTCATGACCCTGAGATCATGACCAGAGCTGAAATCAACAGTTGGATGTTTAACTGGCTGAGCCACCCAGGTGGTCCTCAATTTTTTTTTTTTTAACAGTTCTATCACATGGCAAAATGTACAGCCCTCTTAGAGTCATTCATTGGTCTAATTCTTGCTGTTACAGGAGTTCCATTGTGATAGTTAATTTTATGTGTCAACTTGGCTAGGCCCAGGTACCCAGATATTTGGTCCAACACCAGTCTAGATGTTGCTGTGAAGGGATTTTTTTTTTAGGTGAGATTAACATTTAGATGAGTAGACTGTGAGTAAAGCAGATGACCCCCCATAGTGTGGCTGGGCCTCATCCAAATAATTGAAGACCTAAAGAAAATATGGGCTGAGGTCATGTCTGCCCCCAGACTGTTTTTAGACTTAAGCTACATCAAGTCTCTTTTGGGTCTGCAGCCTGCTAGCCTACTCTGCATTTTTGGACTTGCCAGCCTCCACAATCACATAAGCCTTAAGAAGGGATAGTATGTGGCCAATGATTGTCTTGAAATCTCTTTCTCTTTCTCTCTCTCTCTCTCTCTCTATCCATATACCTATATCTATCTATCTCCTTATCTGTATATATCCATATCTATCTATCTTTTTAAAAAATATTTTATTTATTTATTCATGATAGACACACAGAGAGAGGCAGAGGCATAGGCAGAGGGAGAAGCAGGCTCCCCACAGGGAGCCCGATACAGGACTCGATCCCTGGACCGGGGATCATGCCCTGAGCCAAAGGCAGACGTTCAACCACTCAGCCACGCAGGCATCCCTATCTATCTATCTATCTATCTATCTATCTATCTATCTATCTATCTATCATCTATCTATTCTGTTTCTTCAGAGAATCCTGTCTAATATACTCAATATGTCAGGCCTTCAAATATTTGAAGAGGGCCTTCATGTCATGCCATATTAGGTTGAATCCTGAGAATGGGTAGATGGTTTGATGGACTTTTTTTCTGGGCAAATAGGAGGAAACTTACTCTGGATTTAGGAGGGGTAGAGACAAAATACCAATAAATTAAAGAGAAAAGAAAGAACTCGAAGTACTGAAGGTGTTAACACAGAGCTCTGCACCTATTAGATCCTCCATTAAAATGAGAATTGTTCCAATTAATAAAGAAGCACCAGGCCAGGAAGACAATCATCCCCACCAGTGTCCTCTAGCATTTGTAGAGCTTGTTGGGCTATCACAATATTTGCTTTCACGCTTGGGAGATAATTGGCACTTAGCTGTTACAGCAGCAGCAGTAGGGAAAAAAAAACCATGAGGAAGAGGGTAGGTCTGGTTCTCATCTGCTAGATCCGGCACATGCCCATGTGAATGAAAAATAACAGCTACATGATGGCTCAGCGCCTGGACATCTGTTGTCACCCTGTCTGGTAGCTGTGCTTTCTTCCTTAAGCATGAATGAGGTGACTGAGGGGGAACTGGAAAATCTTTGCAGTGTGAGAGCCAAGGACAGCGTCCCTGAGGCAGCCTGAAATCTGCCTGTGGTCTGATTCTTTGTGTGGGAGCTGACTGTTGAGCACTTGTATCAGGAAAGGGGACTGTGGCTATTTTTGCTGGGGCTTCCATGGTGTGCTCCCCCTGCCCCAGTTGTGTCTCTGATACCAGCACATTGAGAATATGACAGAAAAAGAATCAAATAACAATCTTACAAATCCACAGCCCAAGCACAACTGTTTTGGGTTTTTTCATTTTTATCCACCTGCAGATATACTTTAGTGTAATTATAATCAGTGGATGAATAGAATTCTGTATTGTATATTTTTTTCACTTAACATTCTATGATAAACATGTTCCTATATTGCTTCTCTTCATCAGTACCATTTTATAACTGTGGTATTATGGTGTTTCAGGGCTGATGTACCAAGGTTAAGTTAACCATTCTTCATTGTTAAAGATTTCCAGGACTTGTTATAACAAAGCCCTACGATGAACATTTTTTGTGTATAGCTTTTTTCCTCATTTGGAAAACTTCCTTCAGCAATTCCAGAGAATTTGTCAAGAGATGTGAATATTTTAATATCTTGATATACAGTTGACCCTTGAACAACATAGATTCGAACTCTGCAGGTCCAGTTACATGCAGATGTTTTCTGAATATACAGGACAATCCTGAAAAAAGAGAAAAAATATTTTCTCTTCTTTATGATTATCTTATTATCATGTTCTTTGGTCTGACTTACTCTGCTATATGAATATAGTAAATAATACATATACAAAATATATGTTAATTGACTGTTTATGTTCTCAGTAAGCCTTCTGGACAACAGTATGCTATTAGTAAGTTTTGGGGGGAATAAGAAGTATGTGGATTTTTGACTTCAGCATCCCTACTCACTATGTTGTTTAAGGGTCAAGTGCATACTACTAATTGTCTCCTAAAAAGATTTGCATTGCTATAAATCACAAAAACAATGTACAAATATGTCATTTCTGCCAGAACATTGCCCGATCGAGTATTAATTATAATGAATATAGAGTAAAATTCTAGGGTGGTTTTCTTTTCTTTTTTTCTAACAAAGGTAACCATTTTCCATATATTACTTACTGATTACATTTCTTCTTTTGTGTATTATCTGTGCCTGCTGGGTCTATTGGGATGTTGATTTTTACAGGTTAATTTAAATGAGCTCTTTATATATTCATCATAATTGGTAGAAATATTTCTCTAGTTATTATTTTTAATTTTATCTTTATTATTTATTTTTGTGCAAAAGTTAAATTTTTTTCTTAATCTTGGTGGGCTTTCAAATTCCTTATTGTCTTACTTAGAATAACCCTTTCATCAATCCTGTGTTGTCTTGAACTTGTTTTTTTTTTTTTTTTATCTGTGACTTGAACTTGATGAAATGTCGCCTAACTTTTGAGAACATTTTGATATTCAAGTTCAGTTCCGGTTCACAATGGTTTTGATGATCCCACAGTCAGCCAACCGAAAAACAAAAAACTTCAAAAATGAGCTTTGCCTCGTTTTATTATTCAGAATATGCAATTAAAAGTTTAGTTCCTAAACTATTGAAGTGTGGTTCATTCCCATTTTTTTGTTACACAGAGTGCTTAAAGTTCTCGAATGGTTTTAGTATCTTTCATATGTGCTCCATATGTATTCTCCTCAGAGGGGAAAATATCTTTGAAAACAGAGTTTCTGTGCTTCATGTACTTGGTGGTAAGCCCCAGCTTGAGCGATTTCCAGCTGTATTGCCTGGGATGCCCTTCAACCTAGTTACTGTCTGGGTCAGCACCTGTCACTGGCCCTGAAGCAACCATTGGTTTAGGGCTTCCATTCGGCCAGTTGGTTTGTGTCTTGCCTCCCTCCCACATGGCAGCTGTGAGGTTGGAGAGGAACTCTGCCCCAACTTGGTGGGCTCATATTTGACCCTATTCTGCTCTTCTGGGCTAAGGCCAAGAATCTGCTCTTCCCAGCAAAGTCTATGGTTAACTTGCAAGTGGGCTCCAGAATGGAAGGTTGGAAGACACTCCTCTATGGTGTATTCTGCTCACAGTGTCTCATTTGTAAACGTGTCACTCATTTGCTGACCATCTGGGGATCCTTTCATGTCTTAGTCTGCTCTTAGAATCCCATGGTAGTAGGACATACACGTAGCCCAGACCAAGCACAGGCTCCCCAAAGCATTCTATAGTTCAAGTTAAAATGTCCAGAGATGGAGAACCTGGGTGGCTTAGTGGTTGAGCCTCTGCCTTTGGCTCAGGTCATGATCCCAGGGTCCTGGGATTGAGCCCGGCATCATTCTCTCCACAAGGAGCCTGCTTCTCTCTCTGCCTATGTTTCTGCCCCTCTCTCAGTGTCTCTCATGAATACAAAATAAAATCTTTAAAAAATAAAAATAAAATATCCAGAGACTATAGTAAGCAGGTCCCAGGCCAGGTTGGAGTTAGTACCTACCTTCTGGTGGATAAAGACAAAAATTCTGGGTTCTCTGGGGTAAAATCACTCATCAATGGGCAGGTTGCTGAGTCATATTTTGTTTGTTTGTTTTTTTGTTTTTAAACTGAACTCTATGCCCGATGTGGGGCTTGAACTCATGACTCTGAAATCAAGCCAGACACCCTTGAGTCATGGTTTTTGATTGAATGGGAAATGGGGAAGAGGAATATCTAGATGAAGCAAGATTCAAGGTCCTGGAAGGAATAGGTCTCTATGATCAGGGGGAGACTATAAATTGAAGCCCAGAGAAATGATCTGGGTTTAGAAAGACCCTGACTTCCAGTGGGGAATTGGAGATCAGTAAGAGCCCAAGAACTCGAAGAAGTAGAGTCAGTTAAGCTAGAAGCCTCCTGGAGGGGGTAGAAGGAAAAGTTGGGACTCATAGAGGTTCACCCAGACTGGGTAGCAGAAAATTTCCTGCTGGAGGTCTTGCCCTGTTTCTTTGCCCAGGTTGTCTCTCTTGCTGATATGCCTCATTGGATTTTTTGGCAAGGATTCAGACTCAGAATACTGGGGTAGCATTTTAGTTTGGGCTTCCTCAGGGAGGTGTCAACTGCTGCCTTTCTTTCCAGACTGGATTATATGCCATGTTTGTGCACTATTACACTACTCTGTGCAGATTCCTAACATTGCTTTCACCACATATTTTAGTCATCATCATCATCATTATTACTGTGTCTGTTTTCAAGACAATATTTAATTATGAAGTGTTTCTTACAGAATAAAGCAGAAAAATAATATAGGAAATACCCATGCACTTTTTATTCAGATTTAGCAAATGTTAATATTCTTTTTTTTAAGTTTTGTAAAGAAATAAAAACATTACAGGTACAGATAAAGTGTCACCTCTCCATCACACCGGTTCCATCTCTCTCTGGACAAAAGTTGGCACAAAATGATTCACTGTTTTAGCATGTGAGTCTCTGGGATTGTGTGTGTTCTTAGAGGTGCCTAATGCAAGCTAGAGATAAATAAATATTCAAACAATGAAAGAATGAACAAATGGCAGAGAGTATTATTGTTGTTATTTTATGCTTCACTGTACATAATAGGGGCTCTATGAATGATGAGTTGCAGAATAAGAAAAAATCTTGGTCTCTTACTGAGGATAATTTTCTCTGCTTCCTCATGTTCTTTTCTCTTTTGTGTTGATTAATGGCATGCATATACCTCTAGCTCTTACAAAGAGATAATGTTTGGACTTTGGAAATATGTGACACAGAAACATGATCTACTCTAAGGAATTTACAATGTGTACAAAGACAAACTTGATTTCTTCAGAATTAATTTCAGATAGAAAAGAGAAAGGAGAGAGAAGAAGAATATATGTGAAGGCATGTGATGTATCAAGGAAGAAATCAAAGAAATTAATATCATTAGAAACTATCTTCATTTAAGCTGAGTGGAAAATACTCTAGACTCCATTTCACATAATCTCTTATCAGAAAATGCCAGCCCCAATGACTCAAGATGCACAGATGTGGAAGCATTACACACACAGACACATACACTCTGTTCAATTGTGTCTCTCCTTTTTGTGTGGGGCTCCATGAAATCTCTGGGGAGACTTTTATGGACTGGGATGCATAGTGTAGAAAAACTAGACTTTTAGCTCTTAATATAGGAAGACTTCTCATGATATAGTAACACAAGCAATCATACAATATGCATATTTTTCTACAGGATATTGGCAGTCTCTTCCATGCTTCCATGTCTTCTTAACCACCTGTTTTTTTTTTTTTTTTGATTGAAGGATGTTGATATTACCACACAGATTTGGAGCAAAGGCTTGGTTTTATTCATTTTCCCCTCTGAATGACTGATGTTTTTCAAAATGAACAAACTGAACAGCAAATTATTATCCCATTAAGTGCTTAAAATTATAGACAACTGAGCCAAACCTGCTACCCACTCTTTTCTCTAGATATAGTCTAACAAACCAGCTACAAATTCCAGATGATCAATTTGCCTACCTGTAATGGTAATTTACAAAGGCCAGTGTTTTGCTTCCAAGCCACTGAGAGACAGTCTTGAATGATAAGCTATGCTTCAAGCACTCTTTGGCAAAAAGCCCTTTACTAGGGCTCTTGTATTTCTAGTGGTTTCGATGTCCAGCTCCAGCAGTTCTTGATATTAGAAAGGAGCCCTCCACTCTTGGTTCCACCACCACATAGACCATTAGCACAGTGTCTCTCTATATGAAATGTAGTTTGTGTCCAGTACCTTTTGCACAATACAAGTGGCCAAGAGAATGCATGATAATATCAATTAATTCATCTATTAATTAATTTGCTCATCATTTACCGAGCATCCACTATGTTCTAGGCACTGTGCCAAATACTAAGGATTAGAAGTTGAATAAGAAACAGTCACTGCCCTCATGGAGCTCACAGTACAGCAAGAAAGAGAGACACATAAGAAAGGGAAGGCAATGCAATGGCCTATAATAGAAACAGGGCCAGGGTGCTATAATTGGGTTTATATTGATCATGCAGTTTGTGAAGAACATAAGGATCCCTTCTAACATTGATGTTCCCTCCATTCTTCCATGGTGTTGTCAAATTGTTGACTTCAAAGGTGAATGAACACCCATTCATGATGGAAAGTCTTCAGGAATTCCAATTCCCCAATATTCCCTACATGCTCCTCCACGTGTTATACTCCAAATGAATTGGATTTACATTATCCCCGAATACACATTGCCCTCCCTTTCTTCTGCTCATGCTCTCTTCTCTCCTTGGAATGGCTCCTCCTGTTGCGTTATTTAGAAATCTGAGGTATTTCAAGGGCAGGCCCACTTCACTCTGAGCCCCTGGAGCACTTGGAGCTATGAAGCATAGAGTGTAGAGCATAAAGCATGTGACTGTGCTTGAGTGTTTTAAGCCCATCTGAATCTCCACAGTGGTCTGTGAGCTCCCTGGGGGCTCCTAGTCCCTAGGATAGCATCAAGTGCCCAATGCAATTTTCAATAACCACTTGTTTACAGAATAAGAACATTTGGATACCAAGGATAGAAAATTCAATTCAGAGTTTCCTGGCTGAGCTGTTATCAGGAAATCCCCTAGATTCACAGTTTGAATTTCATCACCCTTAAAGTGAGGAATATTTACAGGCCTAATTATCAAATCTCATTGTCTCGGGACATGACCTGAATGGGTATTGAAAAGCTTTCTGTGTTCTGATTTTTTAGGACATAAATATTCCAATTAATTTTATGCCATGCCAGAAAAAAAAGAAGCCTCTAATTAGGTAAGGGAGAGTGCCTCCAAACAGAGGTTTTGACTCACAGATCTAAAGTTGCATCCATTGCCTTGGAATTCACTTGTCACTATCCTGACCTGTACAGCTGTGGCACGAGGCTCATTCTATCAGCTAAGAGGGGCTGTTCTCTCCCTGAGACCTGGTTGATAGAGGCAGGATCCTTCATCCTGTAGATCCTGATGTGATCTTGATTGTAACTTGTCAGGGTCATGCATTCCAGCTCCCTGATACCTAGTAACATCATAGGGATTTGGTGACCTTCCTCTGTTTTGGCATTTTTATAGTTAGCATAGTAATGATATTTGATAAATTATAATGAGAAAATACATATGGCTTTTAGCTTCAGAGTCTTACAGTTTCACAGGGGAAAAGACAAGAAAAACACACATTTCAAAAGCATGAAAACAAAAAAGCAGGCATGTAAAATTCCATCCAGCCTTGATGCTCTGCACTTTGGTCTTGGCTGAGCCAGGTGGTCACTCAAGTCAATGGGGTTTCTGTTCCTGGAACATCAGCCAGGGACCATCTCCATTTGGTCCTTTGATGATGTTAGACTCCACAGACAATCCCAGTTTTGAAGAAACCAAAGAGATCACAGCATAGTAATGGGTTCAAGCTGGTATTGTGTTGCAGAAATCCCTTGGTTGATTTTATTGGCATGTATAAGGCATATCTAAGAGTAGATATAGGTGAGCTAGATATCTGGGTGAAAGCAAGCATGATGGGTGGTGATGCTGATCATGTTGGGTTTGGATAATTTCATAACCAGATCTTGAGATGGCGGTCCTGATCCAAGTGGGAGACATCTGCAAGTTTAGATCAAAAGTCCACAGATGTAAAGCCTCCAAGCATGGGGTCCAGGATTCCAGGCTAGATGGTTAAGAGTTAGAATTTGGGTTGCTATAGAAAGAGCTTTCCATGGTTTCACAGAGTGGTGAGCTTTAGCAGAGTTTTGGAAGGAAGAAGGAATATGTTCATCAAGAGGATGGACACATGTGAAGCAAAGGAATATGGCCAGTGATTCCCATCCTGCTGAGTGAGAAGATTGGTCCAAATGCTGCTCTGTCCTGGGGAAATCTGAAGCATTAGCCCCAGTGCTTCAGGGATGACCTGGAGGCCAAAGGATTAGAGTGACGTTGCCATGCTAGTAATCAGGCATTTACTTCTCATTTTAAAACCACTGTCGGGGATTATTTATTTGTCTTCCTTGGCAGTCAGCAAGAGTTGGCAACCCCTTTGGCATGGCATAGTCATGAGGGAGTCTTGAAAATCTGTTGCATTTTAAAAATTGCATTTGAAATTCGGAGATATTTTAATCAGTTTAGGATCAATCTACCTCAGAAGAAGAGGATGCAAATTTGAAAACCATGGCATCGTGGCTCTTTAATAGCTAATTACGCTATAGGCAAGGAAATGGTTGGGCAGTGACCATTAGAATGAATCATGACATGAGATGAAATACAAAACAAATCCATACCGCTTTTATTGGATTGGAAGTAAGAGACAGAGACAGGATGAAAATTTACCCAAATCTGATTAGGGAAATAAACCCTCAGACAGAGAAACGATGGATGGTGTGAGCTGATTAACTTGAGCCCCATTGGGAGGGAAATATCCTCAGACAATGCACCACTGAGTTTCAGAGCTGGAGCGAGTTCAGACATTTAATCCAGATATGCTCATTTGTACGAATGAGAAAAAATGAGGCTCAAAGGAATAAACAACTTGAGAAAGGTCTTCCCAGCTAATAAGGGACAGAGTTTGAACTTGAACCTACATCTTCTATTAAAGGGTTTTGAGGCAATTCGATGAGTCACAGCACTTAGCCCATTGATAGACCTGACTGTAAAGTCCTCAGTAAATATGTCAGGATATGCCTCAGTTTTCCTTGCCATCTAAGTCCCTTTGTCACCTTGGCAAACACTTGGGAGAGCACCATCCAATGCCCTTCACTCTTTTTGGGTGCTGCAGGACCCTTAGCTAGGTCTTGATTCCCTTGATTCTCAGAGAAAGGTCTCCATCTCCAAGCTGACTCATTTGACTTGATGCTACGTGCATCTGCCTTGCAGAGCACCCAGTGGGCTTGAACTGCTGTCAGCTCAGAGAGCAGATGTGGAAACTGGGCAAGCAGCTGGTGTCCCTCCTCACTCTGAGCTGGGCTCACGTTGCTTCTCCAGGAGTGATCAGAGCTACCACTTTCCCACAGCCTAGAGCTGCCAGTAATGTTTGTCTTTTTGCGTCCTTTATATTGTATGTGGAATCACTGTTAATTTCCCATTCTTCTTAAACGAGGTGTCCCAAATACCCTGCTTTCTATTTCTTCAGCCACTGCCTTTGATGAGGAATGAATTGTTTCCTAAGCAACCCCTGTCACCACGGATAAAACAATTTTCTCCACCATGGATCTGGCTGTAGCATCTTTCTCATTAGGCTTGAATGTGGGTTTCCACTCCTTTTTGGATCAAGTGTAAGATTTTATCACACCCTTTTCCTTTTCTTGTCACCTTTTATATTGAATTTCAATCTCTTTCAGTCTTAGAAATATGAATCTATAGAAACACTTGGGACTCACAGGGAGTAAAATGTGGGCATGTTAATATCAAAGCAGGCTCAACCCACAGTGGCTGGTGAATTTCTTTTCTAGTACAGGAGCCTGAAATATAATTATGTATTTTTTTGACATTTCTTAAAAGGGACTTCTAGAAAGTGAAAAGTAGTTAGCTTTCTATTTATGGCACCTTATCATCTTTGTTTTGATAAAAAGTGCCTTATTTTAAAAAGATTTAATGTAGCACTTTACTCTCCATGCAGTCTGTTTTTTGTGGCTGAAGATGCTTTTAGATTTCTGGAAGCTTTTTAGTCTCCAGACATGTATGTTGGAATGTTAAATGGCTAAGTCTTTCCCAAGATGACACTTCTTTAATTATAATGGTCAAAACGGAAATTCTGAGGTTTTGGCTTCTGGTTGAAGATGAAGGAGTGGGAGCAGAACTGTTGGAAGTTGGCCATGAGGTGGGTGGGCAGCAACTGGAGGTGAGGACACGCAGCACACATGATATACTCGGGGGAGGTTTGTGATGCCACACAGCCCTGGCCTCGATTTTTAAAAAAGATTTTATTTATTTATTTGAGAAAGAGAGAGAGAGGGAGAGAGTGTGTGCGTAAGCAGAGGAGAGGAGCAGAGGGAGAGGGAGAGGCTAACTCTTCACTGAGCAGGGAGCCTGACTTGGGGCTCCATCCCAGGACTCTGGGATCATGACTTGAGCCTAAGGCAGATGCTTACCTGACTGAGCCACCCAGGCACCCAAGCCCTGGCCCAAATTTTGCTTTTCCCTTTCATGTCTACCAAATTCTATCTCATTAATTAATTCCGACAATATTTATTAAGGATCACTGGATTCTATATTAGGTGCTAGGGGTGGAAAATTGAATAGTATCCTGCCTTATACTGTAAACACAAATCAACTTCAGATGGATTGCAGATTTAGTTGTGAAAGAAAATGTAGCTTTCACAGTTTGGGTAACTATTTTGTGACCTTAGAGTAGGGAAAGATTTTTTTTCTTCCAAGATTTTATTTAAATTCAAGTTAGTTAACATATAGAGTAGTATTAGTTTTAAGAGTAGAATTTAGTGGTTTACACATTTGCATACAACACCCATCCCAACAAGTGCCCTCCTTAATGCCCATCAACCATTTGGTCCATTCCCCGTCTACCTCCCATCCAGCAACTCTCAGTTTGTTCTCTATAGTGAAGTGTCTCTTATGGTTTGTTTCCCTTTCTGTCTTTATCTTATTTTATTTTTCCCTTCCTTCCCCTATGTTCATCACTTTTGTTTCTTAAATTCCACATATGAGTGAAATCATTTGGTGTTTGTCTTTCTGTGACAGATTTATTTTGCTTAGCATTATACACTCTAGCTCCATCCATGTCATTGCAAATGGCAAGATTCATTTTTTTTAAGATTCTTTCTTTCTTTCTTTCTTTCTTTCTTTCTTTCTTTCTTTCTTTCTTTCTTTCTTTCTTTTTCTTTCTTTCTTTCTTTCTTTCTTTCTCTTTCTCTTTCTTTCTTTCTTCTTTCTTTCTCTTTCTTTCTTTCTTTCTTTCTTTCTTTCTTTCTTTTTTTCTTTCTTTTTTCTTCTTTCTTTTTAAAGATTTTATTTATGAGGGAGAGAGAGATAGAGAGAGAGAGAGAGGCAGAGACACAGGCAGAGGAAGAAGTAGTATCCATGCAGGAAGCCCGATGTGGGACTTGATCCAGGGACTCTGGGATCATGCCCTGAGCTAAAGGCAGATGCTCAACCACTGAGCAACCCAGCATCTCTTTTCTTTATTTATTTGACAGAGAGCTAAGAAGGAGGAGTGCAGAGAGAGGGAGAAGGAGAAGCAGGCTCCCTGCTCCCCAAGATTTCATGATTTTTGATGGCTGAGTAATATTCCAGTGTGTGTGTGTGTGTATGTGTGTGCATGTATGTGTGTTGTATACCACATTTTTAAAAAGATTTTATTTATTTACTTGAGAGAGAGAGAGAGAGAGCACATGAGCAAGGAGAGGGGCACAAGGAGAGGGAGAAGCAGATTCCTCACTGAGCAAGGAGCCTTGGGGCTTGATCCCAGGACCCTGAGATCATGACCCGAGCCAAAGGCAGATGTTTAACCAACTGAGCCACCCAGGTGCCCCCAGATCTTTATCCATTCATCATCAGTTAATGGACATTTGGGCTTTTTCCATAAGTTGGATATTTTTGATAATGCTGCTATAAACATTGGGGTACATATGCCTCTTTGAATCAGTTTTTTATATACTTTGGATAAATACCTAGTAATGCAATTGTTGGGTCATAGGATAGTTCTATATTTAACTTTTTGAGGAACCTCCATACTGTTTTCCAGAGTGGCTGCATTGCTTTACATTCTCACCAACAGTATAAGAGGGTTCCTTCTCTACATCCTGACCAACATCCGTTGTTTCCTGACTTGTTAATTTCAGTCATTCTTGACAGGTGTGAGGTGATACCTCATTGTAATTTTGATTCATATTTCCCTCATGATGAGTAATGTTGAATATCTTTTCATATGTCTGTTAGCCATGTGTAGGTGTTCTTTGGAGAGATGTCTGTTCAGACCTTCTGCTCATTTCTTACCTGGATTATTTATTTTTTGGGTGTTGAGTTTGATAAGGTCTTTCTAGATTTTGAACACTAGCCCTTTATCTGATATACCATTTGCAAATATCTTCTCCTATTCTGTAGGCTGCCTTTTAGTTTTGTTGATTGTGTCCTTCCCTGTGTAGAAGCTTCTTATCTTGGTGAAGTTCCAATAGTTCATTTTTGCTTTTGTTTCCCTTGTCTCTGGAGATGTGTCTAATAAGAAGTTGCTATGGCCACGGTCAAAGAGGTTGTTGCCTGAGTCCTCCTTTAGGATTTTGATGGTTTCCTGTCTCATATATAGGTCTTTCTGTCCATTTTGAATTTATTTTTGTGTATGGTGTGAGAAGTGGTCCAGTTTCATTCTTCTGCATGTTGCTGTCCAATTTTCCTAATTCTATTTGTTGAAGAGACTATCTAGACTAGGCAAAGATTAAAAAAAAATTCTTTCAGGGAGAAAAAAACAGCATGAGTGGGAGGGGCAGAGGGAATGGGAGAGAGAGAGAATCTCAAGCAGACTCTGCACTGAGCACAGAGCCTGATGTGAGGCTCAATCCCAGGACCCTGAGATACTGACCAAAACCAAGAGTTGGAGGCTTTACCAACTGTACCACCCAGGTGCCCTTAGACCAAGCTTTTTGAAAAACAGAACACAAAAAGGAAAAAGAATAAAAAGGACTATATTAAGAAATTCTGTTCAACAAAAGACACCATGAAGAGAGTCGAAAAGGTAAGTGAAAAAGATATTTGCCGTACATATACCCCACTAAGGGCTCATATTCAGAAGTTATAAGGAGCTTTTATAAACCAATAAGAAAAAAAAAACAAAAATGCAATAGAAAAATCTGCAAAGGACTTCTGTAGGGAATTCATAAGAGGATATCTAAAAGGATAATAAATGTGGGAAAGTTTGCTCAACATCATTAGTCATCAGGGAAAAGTCAATTAAAGCCACAATGAAATACTAGTACATATACACCAAGGTGGTTAAAATGAATCAGACAAAAATATTTAAAATTGTTAAGGATGTTGATAGAGAAGCTAGCACTCTCATATGCTGTTCCTAGGAGTGTAATTTGGAAGTTGTTTTGGAAAACTGTTTAGTACTATCAACTGAAAAAATGCTGAACTCTGATCCAGAAATTTCAATCCTAGGTAGATTGAACTCACACATCCAACAGATGATCCATTGTAAGGGTTGAATGAGAAGTAACTAGGGAGAAAAGGAATGCAAATGGAAAGTGCAGACTATTCTTTTGGCTGTTCAGGTAGGAGAGATGGCATATGGCATAGCAAGAGGGCACTTCTAGGTTAAGGGAGGGCTTTTGTAAGAGAGATGATCAAGAAATAGGTGTTAAAAATATAGGACAGATGAGAACTAACTTATGAATTCAATCCTCACATGAGAAAAGATTTTTTTTAAGATTTTATTTATTTATTTGAGAGAGAGAGAGAGAGACAGAGAGATAGAGCAAGAGAGTATAAGTGAGGGAGCAGCAGAAGCAGAGGGAGAAGCAGGCTCCACACTAAGCAAGGAGCTCAATGCAGGGCTTGATCCCAGGATGCTGGGATCATGACCTGAGCTGAAGGCAGACAGTTAACCGACTGAGCCACGCAGGTGACCTGAGAAGAGAGATTTTTTTTTTTTAAAGATTTTATTCATTTATTTGAAATAGAGCATGAGAGAGGAGAGGGGGCAGATGGTTCGATTCTAGGACCCCGGGATCATGACCTGAGCCAGAGGCAGATGCTTAATGGACTGAGCACCCAGGCACCCCCATGAGAAGAGATTTTAAGTTACTCTGTCCTACTGCAATTTAGGAAAAAATATGAGAATGAAATGTAGTTGTGGGTATGCTATCTGTGTGTTGCTGTGCGGAGGGAGTTTTCTGTGGACAGCTTCTACTTTCTTGGTGAAGTAAGATAATAGTTAATTTGCAAAGTGAGATGGAAGAGGGGTTAGGTGGGGAACTGTGAAAAGGGGTGAACTTTTGGAACTGTACTATGGGAATAGGGGAGAGAGGTGGTCAGGGAGGGTAAGACTGGTACATGGCATCCAGGACTCAGCTGCTGCAGGAGAACTTGTGCTTGCAGGGGTATCAGGTGACAATCTTCCATGTCTTCCTCAAGGATTACTCAGTGATCGAGAGTCCCACAGGGAGGAGTTCAAGTGAGCTGTGCTTGTTGGCAGAAGGAGCTGAAGACATGATTTTTTAAAATGAGGTTGGATAAGGATGGATGAGAAGTAGTGAGAGAAGTGGTGGACTGGTGGAAGAGAGAGAGGTTGAGAATCTGAAGGTCTTGATGGAGTGTAATAAGATGGAGAAAGCCAGACCTGAGGAAATGAGCTGATTAGCAGGAATGGTGTCCTTGCTCAGACAGGGATGTCTTGGTCTTGTTTTCCCACCATGATGAGGTCTGGTATGGCTGAGATAACGGTGACTTACCGTAAGGGCTGTTCTCTTGGACACCAAGACCAGCAGGACAATGGCAGCACCAGGACAGAAGAGGAAGACCAAGAGAACGATGCCAATGTTCTCAGTGGAATGACCAGGTGGCCAGGGAGGAGGGTGCAAGAGAGGCTCAGTGGTTCTGGAACTGGGAAGCATGGGTTCCGGAGGAGGGAGTATTTTTACACGTGGATAAAAGGGGAAAGCCTGGAAGAGGTTTAAGGAGAAGGAGTAAAGCAGAATCAATTGCTAACCATGTACATGAAGAGATTCAGAAAAAAGAAAAGGCTGCACTTGAGAGGATTCTTGTCCTCAGGAATTCTCCAGAGCGATCCCATAATCATGCCAGCACCCAGCATAAGAGGAAACATTGGCCTTCTAAGAATAGGTTACTCAGTGCAGTTCACAGAGCATTGGGCAGGAAAAACAAGCACTCAAAGGAAGGGTGACACTGAGCTGTAAGCTCCGTAAAGGCGGGGACTGTGCTTTATCTGCCTCTGTCCATTGCAACGCTTGGGGCGTCTGTGTAGTGCACCTTCACATATGAATGTCAGTGTGTGTGTGTGTTTATATATGTGTATATGTATATATACATGTATGTGACTGGGTATATATATAGGTGTGTATATGAATAAATGATTATACACATAGACACCCATTCGATATTGCACTCCCTTTAGAGATACAGAAACTGAGGCTTAGCTAGGTTAAGTATCTTGTATGAGTTTGGAGAGAGTGATAGGACTAAGATTTGAACCTGGGTCTTCTGACTCATCCAGGGTAAAGGCACTAAAAAAGGTTAAATGTATATGTTCAGAAGAAATACATTACTTTAGGGGTGCCTGGGTGGCTCAATGGGTTAAGCGTCTGCCTTTGGCTCAGGTCATGATCCCAGGGTCCTGGGATGGAGCTGCACATTGGGTTCTCGGCTCAGTGGGGAGTCTGCTTCTCCCTCTTCCTCTGTGTTCTCTCTTTCTCAAATAAATAAATAAATAAATAAATAAATAAATAAATAAATAAATAAATCATTTTTTTAAAAAAGAAATACATTGTTTTAGTGGGTTATATTTTTTGTGGGATAGGACTGATACTTTTTGATAGACTATACTGCAAGGTATTTAAAATGGTCTTAAAGTGAAAAAAAAAAAAACACAACAAAAACAAAACCTATCAGCCCATATTTTTTTTCTCTTCTGGTAGCTCTATGGATATTTGCACTTGACCGTGAGGAAGTGAAAGAAATCACTTTCCCCCTGACCTATCATGAATCTACTGACCAGAGGCTGCTATAAACTGATACGAACACTTAAACCATACTGTGATCATTACAAATTAAAAGGGCCACTTTGCCACTTTCAGACATACAAAAGTGGTTTGATTTGAATTAATCACTGTGATATTAATAAAAAGAAAAGTTCTGCAAGGTGCCCTCTTTTGAGCACATCCTACATAGATGGCTTCAATTTTCAGGGAAATGACATCTTTTACCCCAAGAACCCCAGAGCACATTGCTGTCCGGGTCTGAATATTTTGTGAAATGGTTCACAAGTTGATAGAGCCAGGGATGCCAGCCACCACGTTCACTCAGATTCCAATTCAATCCCTTCCCTGAATCTACTGGAGATTTTATTGCCACTTGGAAACCCTGACATTCTGCAAATTCTATGGTGAACCCTTAATGATTTCTGAAACAAGAATGAGGTAATCTTCACAGCCATTTAAAATATTGCAGAGGTCAAGGGGGCATTTATGGTTTCCTTAATCACAGACTGAATTGACTTTTTCAGTTAATCATTTAAGCAACAAATTGCATATATTATATATATTATCACATAGGAATCTGGTTTCTGTGTTCCTTCTAGGTACTTTGGGCATCTGTCAGGAAGGCAGGAAAGTCAGACCAGATGGCATGGATTATTATTGGAAGCAGATCATTGACCTTTCTCCTTTTCCTCTTCCTCCACTCTGTCTTCAGTTCTATCAGCAAAAACAGTAATTGGCTATCTGGAAAAAAGGGGAAATTGACTCTCTTGGAATGGCTGCCTGAGTAGATGAAAAGGTGCTCCTCCTCCTCCTTTAGATGACCATATGTGTGCTTTGTTCTAGGCTCGGACTGAAAATAATTAGCTTTTGTCCTTATAGCGTGATGGAGGTGCAGATAAGAAGAGGATGTGAATGTACTTTTGTGGGTTAGCATTTCTGCATTAAGCCTCTCCGAGAGAGAGACTTGGATAGGTTAGGTGTCTATTTTCCCCCTTTTTGAAAATGTCTCTATGAATAGGAAATACTTGTTAATCAGGTCATTTTTGTCTTTGTACAATTTTGGAGGCAGAAGTAAGGAACATACCCATGTGGCACCTGGTCCAGTGCTCTATGTGATAAGGCGCTTTTGGATGAAAATAACAATGATGTGAATAAAGGCAGTAATAGGTCACACTCTCTGAGCACTACAAGAGTGTGAGAGTGTATGGGGTTTTCAGATGATTGGCAAGGCAAGGCAGTGACATTACTTTATGAAGTGTGATTCCATGTCCACCAGTCCAGTGTGGTTGAATTTGTAGCTTTAGGAGTTGCTTTCAGAGTCTTGTCTTTTCTTTTCTTTTCTTTCTTTTTCTTTTCTTTTTCCTTTCTTTTCTTTTCTTCTTTTCTTTTCTTTCTTTTCTTTCTTTCTTTCTTTCTTTCTTTCTTTCTTTCTTTCTTTCTTTCTTTCTTTCTTTCTTCTTTCTTTCTTTCTTCTTCCTTTCTTTCTCCTTCCTTCCTTCCTTCTTTCCTTCCTTCCTTCTTTTCTTTCTTTCTTTCTTTCTTTCTTTCTTTCTTTCTTTCTTCCTTCCTTCCTTCCTTCCTTCCTTCCTTCCTTCCTTCCTTCCTTTCTTTCTTTCTTTTTCTTTCTTTCCTTTCAAGATTTTATTTATCCATTTGAGAGAGAGAGAGAGAGAGAGAGAGAGAGAGCAAGCACCAGTAGGGGGAGTGGTAGAGGAAGAAGCAAACTCCACACTGAGCAGGGAAGCCCAACGTGGGGGCTTGATCCCAAGACCCCAAGTTCATGTCCTGAGCCAAAAGCGGATGTTTAATGGACTGAGCCACTCAGGCACCACCAGAGCCCTGTTTTCAAATACCCTAAACACTTGCAAAGCCTGGTCCTTAGGGAAAGGTTGCAGAGAACTCAGCAGAGTCTGGAGTTGGGTCCGAGCTTGCCTGCAGGTGTAACAGTCAATGCCTTAGGGTACTGTTTGCTGAGGTTCCTTGGCTTGAGCCAGGAGGTAGGGGTGAGGTGGAAGGCTTCTTAACTATGCTCAGTATTTCCTCACTAATGCACACTGGTTTAACCTCAATGGGCAAGTGAAATGGAAATTTCAAGAAAACATCCAAGGAATCAAATCCTCAATCCCTTGGGGTCTGAATATAATTTGGATGATGGAGGTGGGGGGCAGGGGAAGGGGGACAATACTAAGAAAATACCTCAGCAATTGCCTCCCCTCCCCTCCCTCTCCACTTGGCTTTCTTAATAGAAAGCTGATGTGAGGGTTTCTTTCAGGACCTCTCCTACTTTGCTCCTCCTCTGCTGCCCCCAGACAAATGTTCGTTTTGAACCATGTGCAGAGGAGCTCTGTGTGCAGAGGAGCTCTGGAGCCATCATGAGATGGTAGCAAACCAAACTTCCTCTCCCCTCAACCAGAAGACACTTCATAGTTGAACAGCTCTGCAGGGTCACAAGTTGTTGTCCCCCCCCTTTGGTACCATTTGCCCATAAAGAGGGCATGAAGGCAACAGTTATTATGCATTACAGCTGCTCACCGTGGCCACTCTTAGTAGAATCAACCAACTCCCCATATTAGAATGAGCTTATCTCCCTGGAGAATCAGCCCATGTTGGGGCAGCCATATGTGTTCTTTTTCATTTTTTTTTTTTTTTTGTTGTTGTTTTGTTTTTGAATTGTCTAGGCCTGAGCCCCTCATTCACATGTGTCTGATCTGAAAGCAGGCCTTTCTGAGTAGGTGGTGGCTGTCGGGGAGATATTTGCATTTCTGACCTGCTGCATGCCTTTGCTGAATGAAATTCATATAATTACTACACACCATGACTTCCTCTGGAGTTGTATCCGTTCTGGTTGGCTTTTTTTCTTCCTCCACTTCATCAGCATCCAATTAATTAACGGTTGCCATAGCGACTGTTGCCATGACAGCATAAAATTCTCCCAAAGGGCTTCTCATTCATATTCTAATGAAATACAGGCATGGAGCTGGGTGGCTGGAAAAAGTGGTAAGGAGATTTCAAGAAGAACGGAAGAGGAAAGAGGAGAAGTCAGCTTTGTCTTGAAGTCTTCCCCTCTTTGGCTTCAGCCTCAGACTGCCTTACCTTAGGAAGAGTATCTTTATTTTTCTTTATACTTTTCCCTAATTTCTATTTTTTTCTTAATTTTTCCTCCGATTTTAATGCCTGGCTGTTCCTGGAGCCAGGAATAAGTATTATTGGGTAGCATGGGCTTTTCCTGCCTTAGGGCCATGTTCTTCTCTCCTTTTTTTTTTTTTTCTCGGTTCATAAAGTGAGGGGCACATTGATTTTCTTCCGTTGTTTAGCCTGACAGGTCTGCTGCTGGGATTTCTAATGGATTCTTGGTAGGTCAAATAAAGGAAGTGGGGCTTTGTCACTTACAGCCACTGGTAACTTCCGCCTCTCAAGAGAAGATCATATCTGTCACCTGCCCACATAGACTTTCCCAGAAAGCAATAGTTCTAATGAGATTTCTTCACTGCCCTTGCAAATCTGCCCACTGATTACACATCCCCATTTGATATCGAACTGCACTCATTCACTCTTTTAGTTCTTAGAAAGATCTAAAAAGCTCCAGGATCCCACGCCCTTCGTCCACCACCTCCTCCTCACAGGGATGCCTCCTGTGTTGGCCCTTACCACCTTGCTTGCTTTCCTGTCTCCAGGCCCTGCTCCCTCCAAGACATTGTCCACACAGCTGTCTCTTTCAAAATCAGTCTTTACCTTCACCTTTCAAAGGGCCATATTAGCTCTAACAATGGCCCTCAAATTTCAGTATGCATCAGGATCATCTGTGAAATAGGCAGAGCCCTGGGCACCCTTCTCAGGGGTGATGATCCAGGGTGAGTCCAGACATGAGTCCAGGGGAGAGCCGAGGAACTGCTTTTCTAATAAACACTCTAGGTTATTCCAGTGCAGATAATCCATGGACCCCCATCTTGAGAAACACCAGCCCACAGATGAAGGGTAAATTCTCAGCATGGCATACAAAGCCCATGACAATTTGATACCACTCTATTTCTGTCTTTTTAGCTTCTCTTCTAGTAATGATTCTTCCTCAGATCTTCCACTACCCACGTATCTGGGGTTCTAACCATATCAGATTCTTCATTTGTCCCCCGCTCTGCGTGCTATAACACAACTCAAACTCAAAGCTGTTGCTCAAGCTACCTTTGCCTGGAATGACTTTGCTCTTAATTGAAGGGGATCAGAATATGCCACCTGAAAATATGCCACTTTGGCATAAAGATCATTTTGAGCTGAAGACATTGAAGATATAGCAAATACAGAAGGAATTCTCAGCCTTCCCCCCTCTCTGCCTAAAAGCAGAGCAGAAATTTCCCTTTGTGAAGATGTCCTCCTTCCTATCTTCCATATCAGGAAGAAAAGAATGACTCAGTCACCAGAAACAACTCGACTCATATCACTGGAGATAAGGTTTGGTTATATTTCATTTAGATTTGATTTTTAAGATTTAATTTAAGATTGTAGGAAGATTTAGTGAAGTTTGCTTTGCAGACTTGAGTTTTACTTACAAATCTTGCTAAGTGACCTTTATGTTCCATTAGATTTCCTCATATATTTACCTTCCCACAATTCATTGCTCTTAGAGCTCAATCCCCTTTTCCTCATCTTGTCATTTTTTCAGAATTTATTGTCCTTTGTTAAAATGGTATATGAGCTCATAGGCCTAACTGCCTCACTTCTTTTCGAGAGGCTGTCCCTGTGTACATAGGAAATAAACCTTTTTCTTATCAATCTGCCTTTTATTAGTTTAATTCACAGGCCCCAGCTACTGAAAATAAGAGAGTGGAGGAAAGTTTCTCCCTCTAACACTCTCTGTGACCCTACTCAGACTTCTCAGTCCAATGTCACCTCCCTCTCAAAACTTCTTAGTCTCTTCCAGTCACTTTTTTTGTGTCCCATAGCATTTATGAGGCCTATCCTTGTATTTACCACCATTTTAATATTCTTTTTAAGAGTTGTATCCTTTGCTTCTTGAAGTTTCCTGCTGATCAAAGAAAACAAACAAATTACTTAGCATTGACTAAGTACTGGTCCTAATGCCAGTTAACTATTCTTACCACAAACTGTTTTTTAATTAAAACAACAACAACAACAACAACAAAAGAACTACCTGAATTGAGTCTCTATTTTGGGCAGCTTGCCAAAGGGTATACTATATGTTATCATTAGGCATTTGCAGCAACCTTATGAAACTGCCATTAGGATTCTCTTGTTTTTTTTTTTTTTTTAAGGTTTTATTTATTTATTTAAGAGAGAGAGCACAGGTTGGGGGGGAGGGGCAGAGGGAGAAGGAGAAGCAGACTCCTTACTGAGCAGGGAGCCTGATGTGGGGCTCTCATCCCAGGACCCTAGGATCATGACCTGAGCCAAAGGCAGAAGCTTTATGGACTGAGCCACCCAGATGCCCCAGGATTCCCTTGTTTTACCAGTAAGGAAAGGCCAATAACTTATGCAAAGTGGACAGCTCGTAAATGGCCCAGTTGGGATTTGTCCAAATTAGTCTGACTCCAGCTTGCCTGGGTCATTGATTTAAAGTGGAGAAAGTTGCCTGAGAGTCCCCAGCTGCGGAGTGGGAGAGCCAAGCCAGAGGGATTCCAAAGCTAGGTGATAGATACCCTTTACATTTTGAACCCTGAGCTCCTATAGTTCTGGACACATGACGCTTGGATTGAAGTGGAACTGTTGGATATTAACATGATTCTTATTTTAAACTCAGAGCAGTAAGTTGTCCAGGTTAATGTAGTTAGAAAGTGGCTGAGCAGAAATGAATGCAGGTGTTCACACACGAACATGAGATTTCTTCCAAGTCACAGTTGCCATCTTCAATACAATGGGTGCTTTGGGGGATCCCTGGGTGGCGCAGCGGTTTGGCGCCTGCCTTTGGCCCAGGGTGCGATCCTGGAGACCCGGGATCGAATCCCACATCGGGCTCCTGGTGCATGGAGCCTGCTTCTACCTCTGCCTGTGTCTCTGCCTCTCTCTCTCGCTCTCTCTGTGACTATCATAAATAAATAAAAATTAAAAAAAAATATTAAAAAAAAACAATGGGTGCTTTGAATAACTTGGGATACTGACCACCACTTATGGTAGTCTTTCAAGAAAAAAATGGACCCTGGTTTTTTTGTTTTGTTTTAAGACCATTATAGTGAACATTTAGAACCTGGGGACTGTGAAACAGACACGTATCTCACGGAGCTGCCATATTGTTGTGCTCATCCCTGGCAGTGTTTGAATCCAGATCCAAGTAGGTATCTACAAAGTACTTATGGTCTTTGGAATTAGGTCACTTTAGTCAAATGTTTGATACTTGGTCCATTAAAGACCATTTAGAGGAGGGTTCAACAGCAGCTGATGAAGGATGTAGATATGTTCTCACCTAATTTCCACAAATGGTTTCCACAACCTCACCTTTAAACCCTTTGCCAAACACAGTCTGCCTGCAGAGAGAAACTAGAAAAAAATGCTATTAACCCCACATGTTCTATTTAGAAGAGCATCTGGCTGACAGCATCTGTCTCCCAAGCATCTGAAGTCAGCAAGGCCTCACATCACTGGTACCCAGTCTTGCTTTTGTCCCCTGCTCCATGGCAATGCTATGAACCCAGCCTAGGATAGCTGTTCGTCCGTGGCTAGAGCTTCATTTTGCCTGGGCTTCTGGGGGATGGGAAACTGTTGGCTCTTTTCCAGGGTAAAGCCTGCATCAGGAGGTCACTAGGTGCTGAGGAGAGAGACTGTCTTGTGCAGGTGATGGAGCTTTATTGATTTCCACCTTGCCCAGCTGTATCACTCTGATGCACCTGCTGCCAGCTGCCAATGTGATAACATACCCTGCTCAGGCGCCAGGGGAGGATGTTGTGAACAATTCATCTCCTGGATGATTCATCAGGCCCCTGCTTCCCGATCCACTCCCACCTTCCCCCACCCCCACCCTACAATGTTATTAGCAGGAATAGCAAGGCCTCTGATTTTGAAGAGGTGGAGGTCAGAGGGTGAAATTATTAACCTCCATGTCAATTCTAATTAATGCAGCAAGCCACCTGGATATTTAGTGACTGGAAATGAAATCAATTTGAGTTTTAAAATTTAATTTACATACAGCTGGTATGATAAATCAGTGACCCATTGCTAGGTAACTCACTTCTCTGTAGTTAGGGGAAGAATTTCTGTCCTCATTGTTATCTGGGTATTTTGCAAATTCGGAAATTAATCTAGAGCTGTCAGCCTCCCAAGAAAGGGCATGCTGGTGTAATGGCTTTGAAAAATTTAACTCACTACAGCTTGGATATGACGAGGAAATGTAATTTCTATATTTTGTTTATAGCTGTTTAATTCATGATTCCCCCTTCCCCCACCCTACAGTGGGAAAAAAATAACTAAATGTCTAATTTGGTTTGAGCGAATGTCTGATTTGAGCATTTAAACAGAGCCTTCAAGGAATGCTCAGCCTTTCTAGGAAAAAAATGCTTTGAATCTCAGATTGCCTCCATTCTCCTACTGCTTCTCTTCCGAAGATGGCATCTGGTGTATGGGAAGCATCCGGTGGATGGGGGAGGGGCTGTGGCTCTTCTGACCTCAGCAGGGAGGGGAGGAGCTGGGGTTCTCAGTCTTGGGGGCTGTGGTGTCAGCTCCCTGCTTCTTTGTACTGGTTCCTGCCTGCTTAGGGCATCCTGCATTGGGTGTGCCTGGTGTAACCTGGGCTGGCCCAGGGCCCGTAGGTTCCTGGGCTGACCTCTGACCCCTGCTGGCTCCCGTCATTAGACATAGGTCCCTGACAGGCCTCTGGAATCAGGGACCTCTATACGGATGTAGAGGCCCCTAACTCTACATCCGTGCCAGGCTGAAGGGAAAGTGGCTTGGGAAAAGTGAAATCTGAGAGCTCTCCTTGTTCCGTCTTTGTTTTGCGGCCACATTGTTGCTGCCTGACCCTAGGCTGGTGCAGGCAGTTTGGGAGTTGTTCTTTAACCAGAAATCTCTATGGGGACAGTGGCTAGAACTCCTACTGTTAGGTTCACTTATTCAATGCCAAAGCTCAAGGAGGGGAATGGGGGATACAGGTCTAACAGCTTTACTCTTCTTGCATCCTCTTCCAACAACCTCCAGGCTAGAAGAGGGATGGATCTCTCCTTTTCTCTCCTGTGTGATGGTGAACTTCTTTTCTGGGGTGGCAAGCATTCTGGCCTTCCTGCCGTGTTGGAGGGGGCATACGGTCTAAGCGATGGGTGGATTTTTATGTGTTAGTGGTACCTGGGCTTAGTCCTTGGTAAAGTGGGGGAAGGATTACAAAGGGGTTATGGGTTGGGGCAGAATTGGAAAAATCTGCTTTTAAAGACATAAATCTGGGGACACCTGGGTGGCTCAGTGGTTGAGCATCTGCCTTTGGCTCAGGTCGTGATCCTGGGGTCCTGGGATTGAGTCCCACACCAGGCTCCCTGCAGGGAGCCTGCTTCTCTCTGCCTGTGTCTCTGCCTTTCTCTCTCTGTGTCTCTCATGAATAAATAAATAAAATCTTTAAAAAAAAATTAAAGACCAAGCCTGGCCTTAAAGCTAACATTCTGCTGTTTAACCTGCTTTCTGAATGCTATAAACTGATAGTTACTCTTACCATTCTTTTTGTATTCTTTCTGTAAAAATTCTGCCTTTGCAGGGAGTTGGGAGTCTCTGGGTGCCTTTGGTAATTCTAGGGCAATGGCAACATATTCAGAAACCCAGAAGAAAAAAAACACATGATTCTTTTTTTTAAAAAAACACATGATTTTAAACAAAATTTCACCTTCATTATAATAGTACTGTATGAGGTTTTGTGACACGTTCTCATCTGACTATCGTTCATAGAATGGGGACCCTCAGTCACTAGCATTTCAGACACATTGACAGCAACTTGTACATGTCGATGCATGTGTGTGTGTGCACATGTGTGTGAGGAGGGGGAGGGAAGGAGAAAGAGGGAGGGAGGGAGAGAGAAGGAGAAGACAGGGGGCCAGTTATGGATTGAGTGGTATGGGAAAGGACATCAGTGATAAAAAATCCAGGCTTAAACTTGCAAACAGAATATAAAAATGAAAATATTTAAGAGGCCACAAATAGGTGAGCGAGATTAATACAGCACCAAACTAATATAGAAGTTCCGAGGGAACATGGGACAAAGAAATAATTAGAGTTAGACATTTTTTGCCAGAGAAAGACTTTCTAAAAGAGGTGAATTTGGGCTCTGACTTGAATTCAAGGCAAGGTTATTTACATATAGACAACTTGGGCTGTAAAAACAAAGCTTAGGTGATGGGTGCTAAGATTCCCGAGAAGGAGATGGGGCTGATGAACACCATGTAGGGAATGGTGTTTGTGAGAAGATGATCGACTGAGGAATGAGGAGACCCCCCCCTCAAACTGGTAACTGATGAGCTGAGTGACCTTGGGTAAGCTTCCTAATCCCTGCAGCCTGGGTTCCTCATCAGGTGCAAGAGGGACCAGAGGGTTTCCCAGGCCCCTTCAGGGTGTAGCCGGCTCTCCCTCTGTGGTAGAGGGAGCTGATCTAGGCTTTGAGCAATGGTGGAATGCCGTGACAAAGTTGTTGACATGGGTTTTTCCAGACACCGTAGGTGCATATGTCGGAGCCCAGGGAGCAGTGACCCAGGCATGCAATGATGTAGACATTGTGCAACAGGCTGAATGGTGGCTCCCCCAAAAAGGGATATGTAGGTCTTCATCCCTGGAACCTGTGAATGTTTCCTTAGCTGGCAAAGTAGGACTGTATAGATGGGATCAAGTTAAGGATTCATAAGGTGGGGAAATTATCCTAGAGCGTCTGGGTGGAGCCCAAATGCAGTCACAAATATTCCCCTAAGAGAGAACCAGAGGAAGTTTTGAGGCAGAAGGGGAGTCAGTGTGGCTCAGAGAGAGTGGAGTGATGATGGCCACAAGTTAAGGCATGCATGGAACCACTGGAAGCTGGAAGATGCAAGGTGGGGTTTCCTGAGGGAGACTCTGGAGGGACCATGGCAATGCTGACATCTTGACTTTGAACCTTTAGCTTCCAGAACTATGAGACAATATATTTCTGTTATTTTAAGCCTCCTACTTTGTGGTAATTTGTAATAGTACTCACAAAAAACTAAGACATATGGATTAGAGGGGAGGTAGAAAAGAATGTGAGGGCTTCGGAGATACTGGCTCTTTTCTCTGATACCTCCTCATGGAGGGTCTGTGAGAGGGAAGGTCAGTAATGGAAAATGAGTGCAAAGTTGTGAGCCATGAGGCAGAGGTGTTCACAAGAGTGTATTTTTGACAGGGAATGTACTGTGCTTCTTACACATGTGATCTCATTTCATCATCCTGGGGCTACGTATTTTTGTCCCTGATTCTAAAAGTAAGCAACATTGTATTTACCTCATAGTCACAGACACACACATGGAGGAAAATAGTCCCAGAGCTAAAAGGTTTATGATGAACAAAACCTCACACCCTACCCCACTCTCCCAGCCTCCGGTCTCGAGTCACAGTTAGTTCCAGCTCTACCGTCAGGTTTTTGTTTGTTTTGTTTTTCGTATTTATCGTTACCCATTACTATTTTTTGATTGATCAACCTTAGACTTTATATGCTGATTTTCTCTTGTGACTCTTAGGGATTTCCTTCTCTTCCAACCTCTCTTTTGGGTGTGTTCCTTCCCTCCAGCCTTCCAGTATGGTTGAGGTGACAGGATATCATCTTGGAAGTTTGGATCAAGTCCCATAAAAGGGACACAAAGTTGAATGTGGGAATGGTGTGAGCATTTTGTGAAGAGATTTTCTTCAGGGCAAGTTGTGCCGACTCCCCACCAGGGGTGTCCATTTTCATCTTAAGCCTGTGAGGGGATGTCTCTCAGGATTAGAAGGAGGGCTCCCTGTGGTTCCCTTCAGTGAGGGCTGAGTGGGCCTGTGTGGGTGACTCCCCCCCCAGGACATCTAGAGGCTGAGAAATGGGCTCACTGCTTTGATGGGAGAGACTTGCTCCTGGTTGAAACGGGTTTATACTCTTAGAGTCTCGCAGGATAGAAGACTATTATCTGTGGAGGCCACATGGCAAACCAGGGACTGATGAAGGAATGAATACACGCCCATGTGGTGGGAGTTGCTGTCTGACCAGCAGGGAAGTCTATAAAGAACCAATGAAAGTACCCTTGAGAGAGAAGAGGAGCCATCTCAAAACCATTCCTTTTCAGTATGAATCCTCTGATATCCCTTCTTCTCTCTCCCAACTTCAAGGAGGAGGTGAGTGACAGAGGGGAAGCTGATCACACCTCCCCCAAGGTGGCAGGGGCCTTTTTCAACTGGCCCTACCTGACAAAGAGAGACTACTTACCTCCAAATTAGTTAGGGAGATTTGATTATTACATAGGGGCGGGCATTCTGATTATGAAATGGGGACTGTCTTTCTTTCTTTCTTTTTTTTTTTTTTTAAGATTTTATTTATTTATTCATGAGAGACACACAGAGAGAGGCAGAGACACAGGTAGAGGGAAAAGCAGGCTCCTCGAAGGGAGCTCAATGTGGGACTCGATCTGGGGACCCTGGAATCATGCCCTGAGCAGAAGGCAGACACTCAATCACTGAGCCACCCAGGCATCCCAGGGACTGTGTTTCTTGACATAATGACTTTAGGACTGAAGGTCAACAGGAAAATCTTGGGGCCTGCTGGGGCTTTCATCCAGGGCTAACAGAAACTTTCCTCACTGAATATAGTTTTAAAACTTAAAAAAAATTATACCTTTTGAGATAATGATAGCTTCACATGTAAGAAATCATATAGGAAAAAAAAAAGACATTATACAGAGAGATCCTTTGTACCTTTTACCCAGTTCTTCCCAAAGACTCTTCCCAAAGAGTCTTGTAAAACTCTAGGGCAGTATCGGGGACAGGATTGTGACATTGATACAGACCATTTGCAAGAGCACAAGGATTTCTCCTGGTGTCCTTTTCTTAGCACAGATAAAAAGTTCTTGCCCTTTACTGCTGAGTATATATTCCATGGTATGGAGATAACAAAGTTTGTTTAAACCATTTACCTGTTGAGGGACATCTGGGCTGTAGTCTTTTTGGGGCTATTACAAATAATGTAGCTATCAATATTTGTGTCCATGTTTTTGCGTGAACCTGTCTGCTTTTCTGTGGTATAAATGCCCAGGAGTATAATTCCTAGATCATATGGTAGTTGCATGTTTAGTTTCTTAAGAAACTGCCAGACTTTTTCCAGAGTGGCTGAGCATTTTACATTTCCATCAGCAATGTATGAGTGACCCAGTTTCTCTGTAGGTATATTTTAAAGAGATGATGGGAGATAAAAATAAAGTTGCATTTGGATGGCACCCTCTAGGAGATGCCACTCTGGCCTGGGTAAATCGTAAGTCTGACATGCCCAACTCGTTCCAAGGCTGCAGGGTCTGTGGGGCTGGGAGCAGGTCTGTCAGGCCTCTCGTGCTGTGGTACCAGGAACTTTCCAGAACTGACAACCAGTCCCCTTGGTGGGAGAGCTTTGAGAGAGCTCTGTTCTCTCTCAGGGATCTTTGGCATCCATTGGTCAGGGCCATGGTGGTATCTGGGATTTGGGATACTTCTCCCATTGTGGAAACAGAAGTCTCTTCTTTATTTGAGCATAGTAGTTACTATTAAAAGCTGCAGTCACACGACAGACTGGAAGTGGTGATTCAGAGAAACTTTCAGGTTCCCCCTCCCTGAGTGGAGCCAGATGGAAGAGTTATGTTGGTGTGGAGAGGGAAGTGAGGGGCTAGGATCAAAGCCAGGAAGGAGGAGGCTTTCCAAAGAAAGCCCCGTGCAAGTCAGTGTAACCCTTCAATCGCTGGGGTGGCGGGGGTGCCTTCTAGCTCAGCTTAGCTGCTCCTGTAAAGCTCAGCTATGAGTCTGCAAGGCTTATGTGCTTAAGCCTGGGGCTGATTGCCTTGGTCAGTTCCCAGCTTGATCCCTTAGTGACTATGTAGCCTTAGCAGAGTTTATTCTAACCCCTTCAAGTCTCAGGAATCTCCTCTATGACATGCGGATAGTCCCTCCCAGGATTATTAGGAGGACAAAGGGGGACAAAATATGTAAAGTCCTTAGAACAGTGGTCTTAAACTTGGTGGCACATTGGAATTACCTGGACATCTTTAAAGAGTGCCTAGGTACCATTCCTAGAAATTGGGATCATTACAATTGGCCTATAGTGTGGATTATAATAAAGTCCTTAGATGATGTACTGGGTTGAACTGTGTCCCCTTTCAAATCGGTGCCCTTCCTGGAACCTCGGGGTGTGATCTTATTTGTAAATAGTGTCACTGCAGATGTCATTAGTTAAGATGAGGTTATACTGGCATAGGGTGAGCCCTTAATCCAATATGACTGATACCCTTGTAAGAAGAGACAGACATGTATGGAGACAGAACAATGTGAAGAGACACAGGGGGCAATGTATGCTTATACAGGAGGCAGGGTTGTCTTGTGGAGATCTCTCTTCCTGTATGGTCCTCTGTCATCTGTTTGTGACAACTGTCCCTAAAATCACAACCACTTGATCTTTGGTAGCTCTACTTGTGTGCCAGGTGAGGGGGCTCTGACAAGCTTTTTCTGCTCTTGTTAGTCTCAGCAACTTACACAGTCATTTTCTCTCTGGTATCTTGCAGCCTTCCTGAGACTTACCAGGAAGTAAGGTATTGAGCCTTGCTCTCTCCCTCCAGGGCATTAGCTTTTGGAAACTCAAATGAAGAAGGTAACCTTCTTTCCTCAAGTTCCACTCTCCCTGGGCAAATGAAACAAAAGAGCCAGAGGAACAGGAGGAGGAGGGAGAAAAAACCCATAAGACTCTGGGATCTATTGGATTACTGGAAGGAAAAAAAACCCCATCACTGAGTACTTGAGTAACAGTGTTCTTCCAGAACTCTCTCCCATTGCAGTGGGTTCCAGAGGAAGGATGTAGAGTCTCCTCTTTCCCTACTTGTGTAGATGGACAATTTCTGGGGCTCTGGGGCTCTAGAGATAAGCATTGGAGTGGGGCCCGTATGACCTCTAGTTTTTAGTATTAAAAGACTCCCCAAGCTAAGATGACTAACTGTTCTGGTTTGCCTGGGACTGAGGGATTTCCCAGATGTAGGGACTTTCATTGGTAAAATTGGTATAGTCCAAGGCCAACTGGGTCTGGGGGTCACCATACAAGACCCTTTGATTATTTTCTTCTAGGATTAAGATTCTGTCTTCTGTGTTTCTCCAGTATGTCATACCTCTCTCTGCTGTCCCTTTAATGTGGTAGGGACAATCTTTCATGTATTGAGTAGTGCTTGTTAAGAATCAGGCACTTCAAAAAAAAAAAAAAAAAAAAAAAGAATCAGGCACTTCATCTCCTGGATTAGTCTAGGACTTCACTCTTCTGATGGCTATAGGATTTACCTCTCAGGGTGGGTGTCATGGTACTGGAGCTTGTCCTTGAAGACTCTCCCTTTATCATTGCTCATTATCACCAGCTTGCTATCAGCATCTCATCTGTTTTTACTCAAATAATTATTAATTTCTGCGTCTGCTCATACTCATGCCAAGGGATGGCCTTCCAATTAACCTCTGAATATGGGAAGGAGACAGATTTCTCTACCAGTGGATTAGTTGTCAGTACTGACAGGCAGCAGGGAGCTCATGAAGTGTGTGTGTGTGTGTGTGTGTGTGTGTGTATGTGTGTGCATGTGTGTGTGCACTTGGATGAGTGGGTGAGTGGGTGTAGGAAAGAGAGAAAGGAAGGTGGGAATTCAGTAGAGAAGACCATCTGTTCCTTGTAGCCAATTTTAACTCTTTCCCCCCTTCCTCCAGCCTTTGCATACTTTCCTGGTTACCATTGTCTGAAGACAGACGTTCAGTATTAGATGTTTTTGACTCACTGAGCTGTCAAAGAGAAGTGACTCCTGTTCGCATTCTTCTTTAAGATTCTAACCAATGGCTGGGACAATCAAAGTCCTACAATTGAAGGAAATCAGGATTCTCTTACCTTTTCACACTAATTTCCCATGTTCCTTTTCTTGCTTTACAGCTTTGAGAAAATCAATTAACCTCTCTGATCATTAGTTGTTTTGCAATAAAATGGTAGTAAGGACACAGATCCCCAGACATATTGACATATTTTCAAAACATACTTTCAATGATGCCAATTGTAGAATCTTTATTATACCATTCCTCTGCTCAAAGGCCTATAAACAACCTATGGAAAGCCCCATAACCTATAGAATAAGATTTAAACTCCTTAATGTATCAGTCTGTGCCCTATAAAATCTGGACTCTGAAAGCCTGAGCTGTTTATCATCTATTGCATCATTTGGCCCTCTAGCATATATTAATTTGACTAGTTACTTTTAATGACTGTCTGTCTTACTTTTTAATTTATTTAGAAATTTCTTGACAGATGGACTGCTTCTTACCATTTAAAAAGAATCCCCAACACCTAGCAGCTCTTTTGCACCTAGTAAGTACTCAATAAATGTTAAGTTAAATTCAAAGTCTTTTTGGGATATACAAATATTTTTAAAAATACAAATAGCTTGTGGATTTAAAAAATTTATCCTGAACGTATTCCCAATCTTAGGAGGAAATTCAATATTTCACCAGTAAGAATTATGTTAGCTGTGGGTTTTTCATAGATGTCTTTTATCAGAATAAGAAAATTTGTTCTATTCCTGTTTTGCTCAGAGTTTTTATTAGGAATGAATGCTAGATTTTGTCAAATGCTCTTTCTGGGCCAATTGAGATGATAATATGATTTTTTCCCTTTATTCTGTTAATGTGGTGAATTAAATAGATTGGTTTTTGATTGTGGAACCAGTCCTGCATTTCTGGGATAAATTGTACTTTGTCAATCTCTATTATCCTTTTTTATATAGATCATAAATTGTATTGGTCTGTAATGTATTTTTCTTGTAATGTCTTTTTCTAGTTTGGGGATCAAGCTTCTGCTGGCTTCATAAAATGAATTGGGAAGGATAGTTTCAGATTTATAAAAAAGTTGCAAGGCTATAACAGAGAATACCCATGTATTCTGTGCCCAGTTTCTCCTGTTGTTACCAACTTAAATTACTATGGTATATTTGTCATAACTAATGAGCCAATATAGGCACATCATCATTATTATTATCTAATGTTCATTATTTGTCCAGATTTCCTTAGTTGTAAACTTTTTTTAAAAAATATATATATATATATTTATTTATTTATTCAGGAGAGAGAGAGAGGCAGAGAGAGAAGCAGGCTCCATCCAGGAAGCCCCATGTGGGACTCGATCCCGGGTCTCCAGGTCACGCCCTGGGCAGAAGGCAGGCGCTCGACCGCTGAGCCACCTGGGCTGCCCCCTTAGTTGTATACTAATGCTTGTTTTCTGTTTCAGGATCCTGTCCAGATTACTATATAACATTTAGTCGTCATGTCTCGTTAGACTCTTGTAGGCATGACAGTTTCTCAGATGTTTCTTTTCTATTCTTTGTTTTGTATATTTTATTGATTTCTGCTCTTAATTTGTTATTTCTCCTTTTTAAAGCTTTTTTTTGAGTATATTTTTCTTTTTAGCTTCTTAAAGTGGAAACTTAGATAAGTGATTTTTAGGCTTTTTATTTTCTAATATAAACATTTAAAACTATAATTTCCCTCTAAGCCTTGCTCTAGCACCATCCCACAAATTCTTATTTGTTATTATCATCATAATTTAGTTAGGAATATTTTTCTAGTATTATTTGTGAATTCTTCTTTAACCCATGGATTATTTAGGAGTGTGCTACTTAATTTACGAATAATTGGGAGATTCTCTAGCTATGTTTTTGTTATGATGTTCTAATTTAAAGTGATCAGGGTGTGGTTAAAGCACATATTCTGTATATTTTAAAGTAAATTTTTTTATAATCAATGATATAGACTAGCTTGCTGAATGTTCTGTGTACTTGAAAGAATATGTGTTCTGCTTTTGTTAGGTATAGTGTTCTATAAATGTCAGTAAGACATTTGGTTTGATATAGTTGTTCTGATCTAAATTCCTGTTGAGTTTTATCTAGTTCTATCAATTTACTGACACAGGGGTGTCAAAATCTCTAACCATGATTGTGAATTTTTTATTTCATCCTTTAGTTCTGTCAATTTTACGTCATATATTTTGAAGCTCTGTCATCAGGAGCATATAATTAGGGTTAGTTATATCTTCTCGATGAATTGTCTATCATTTAGAAATAACCATCTTTATCTCTGATAATGTTCCTTTTTTAAAAAAAATATTTTATTTATTTATTCATGAGAGACACAGAGACACAGGCAGAGGGAGAAGCAGGCTCCATGCAGGAAGCCCAATGTGGGACTCCATCCCGGGACTCCAAGATTACGCCCTGGGCCAAAGGCAGGTGCCAAACCACTGAGCCACCCAGGGATCCCCTCTGATAATGTTCCTTGTCTTGAAGTCTATTTCGTGTGGTATTAATATAGCCTCATCTGTTTGCATATGCTTTCACTCATTCAACCTTTTATTTTCTACTTCCTTATATTTTTAATATATAAAGTGTGTCTCTTATAAATAGTATACAGTCAGGTTTTGATTTTTTAATCCATTCCCTTATACTACCCCCACCCTATTTTTAAAAAAATATTTTATTTATTTATTCTTGAGAGACACACAGAGAGAGGCAGGGACATAGGCAGAGGGAAAAACATGCTCCTCATAGGGAGCCTGATGTGGAACCCAGTCCCCAGACTGGGATCACACCCTGAGCCGAAGGCGTAGCTGGACAGCTCATTTCTTTTTTATCACTGAGTAACATTCCATTATTATTATATGGATATTCTATGGTTTATCCATTCACTTACTGAAGGACACCTTGGCTTCTCCCAAGTTGTAGCAATTGTGAATAAAGCTACTATAAATATTTGTATAGGTTTTTGTGTGGAGATAAGTTTTCAGATCCTCTGGGTAAATACCAAGGAGCACACCTGTTGGGTCATATGTTAAGAGTGTTTAGTTTTTTTTGTAGGAAACTGCCAAACTCTTCCAAAGTGGCTGTACCATTTTGCATTCTCACCAACAATGAATGAGAGTTCCTGTTTGACATGCTTGCCAGCATTTGGTGCTGCTGTCTGTATTTTGGATTTTAGCCATTCTAATAGGTGTTTACCTAATTGCTTTAATTTGGAAGTTTAATTTCCCTAGTAATATATGATGCAGAACATCTTTTTATTTGTTTATTTGCCATCTATATGTCTTCTATGGTAACATGTCTGTTTAAATCTTTTGTTCATTTTAAAATTGGCTACTTATTGTTGAGTTTTAATAATTCTTTGTATGTTTTGGGTGAGTTCTTTATCAAATATATGTTCTGCAACAATTTTCCCCAAGTGTGTGGCTTGTCCTTTTATTCTCTTAATAGTATCTTTTGCAAAGCAGAAAATTTTAATTTTGATAAAATCAACTTAACAGTTTTTTTTTTCTTTCATGGATCATGCTTGTGGTGAAGAGTAAAAATCCATCACCATATCCAAAGTCACCTAGATTTCCTCCTGGGTGATCTAGGATTTTTACAGTTTTGCATTTGACGTTTAGGTCTGATCAATTTTGAGTTAAGTTTTGTGACAGGTGTAAGGTCTATGTCTAGATTTCTTTTTTCATGTCACTGTCCAGTTTTTCCATCACCATTTGTTGAAAAGACCATGTTCTCTACTATGTTGCCTTTGCTCCTTTCTCAAAGTTGATTATTTGCATGGGACTATTTATTAGCTCTTTTTTCTGTTCCATTGATCAATGTCTATTCCTTCACCAATACTACAATGCTTTGATTACTGTAGCTTTATAGTAAGTCTTGAAGTTAGAAAGTGTCAGTCCTCTAACTTTGTTCTCTTTCAATACTCAGTTTGTCAGTCTCCACAAAATAACTTGCTGCCATTTGACTTAAATCGTGATGAATCTACAAATCAATTTGGGAATAACTGACATCTCGACAGTGTTGAATCTTCCTATCCATGTACCTGGGCTATTTCTCCATTTGTTTAGTTTTTTTAATTTGTTCATTAGAGTTTTGTAGCATTCCCCATATAGATCTTGTACATATTTTGTTAGCTTTGTATCAAAGTATTTCATATTTTGGTGCTAATATAAATAGCAGTCTTTTATAATTTTATAATTTTTTATTTTTTTGTCTTTTATAATTTTAAATTCCACTTGTTTATTGTTGTATATAGGAGAGCCATTAACTTTTATATGTTAACCTTGTATCTTGCAACCTCTCTATAAACAATTATGAGTTCCATGGGATTTTTTTTATTGTTGTTGTTGTTTGATTTTCCATGTAAACAATCATGTCATCTGTGAACAAAGACAGTTTTATTATTTACATCCAAAGATACACAGATCTGTGTATCTTTTATTTCTTTTTCTAGTCTTATGGCAATAACGAGGAATCCTGGTACCATGTTGAGCAAGTAACAGTGGGCATCTTGTCTTGTTTCTGATCTTATTGGGGAAGCATGTAGTATGCTGTTAGTTATAGGTTTTTATAGATGGTCTTTATCAGGTTAAGGAAATTCCTATTCTATTTATAGTTTGCAGGGAGTTTTTATCATGAATGGGTGTTAGGTTATGTCAAATAATTTTTGTGCATATATTGATTTGATCTATGATTTTTTTCTTTAGCCTACTGATGTGATAGATTATATTAATTAACCTTTTCCCCTCCTTTATTGATTTATAATTGACATATAACACTGTGTAAGTTTAAGGTATACAACATAGTGATTTTTTTTTTATTTTATTTTTTTTTTACATAGTGATTTTATATATGTATATGATGCAGGAGGAAATGATTACCACAATAAGGTTAGTTAACATAACCATTACCTCATATAGTTACAATTTTTTTGTGTGTGTTGAGAACTTTTAAAATTTACTGTTAGCAACTTTCAAGAATACAATAGTATTAATATAGTCTCCATGCTGTACATTGTATCCCTAGAACTTATTCATCTTATGACTGAAAATTTGTATTCTTTGACTGCCTCAAACCATTCTCCTTGCTCCATACCCACTGCCCCAGCAACTACCAATCTATTCTGTTCCTACAAATTTTTTTTTCTTCAGATTCTATATTCGTAAGATCATATAGTATTGGTTTTTTTCTGACTTATTTCATTTAGCAGAATGCTCTCAACATTTATCCTAAGGTTGTAAGTGGCAGGATTTCCTTCCTTTTTAATGGCTGAATAATATTCCATTTTCTATTAAGTGAGTTGTGAATGATGAGCCAGTCTTGCATACCTAGGGTAAATCCCATTTGGGCATGGTGTATGGTTATTTTTATACAATTTTGGATTTGATTTGCTAATACCTTGTTGAGAATTTTCACATCTATGTTTATTGGTCTGTAGATTTCCTTTTTTATAATGTCTTGGTTTTAGTATTAGGGCAATGTTGCCCTCAGAGATTGAGTTAGAAAGCATTGCTTCTGCTTCTATGTTTTGAAAGTGATTGTAGAGAATTAGTATAATTTCTTTCTAAAATACTTGGTAGAATCTGACAGTGAACTTATCTGGGTCTGATCGTTTCTGTTTTGGAAGGTTATTAGTTATTGATTCAATTTTTAATAGATATAAGCCTACTCAGATTATCTACTTATCCTTATGTGAGTTTTGGTAGATCATGTCTTTTAAGGAATTAGCTCATTTCATCTAGGTCATCAAGTATATCAGCATGGAGTTGTTAAAAATATTCTTTTATTATCTTCTTAATGTTCATGATATCAGTAGTGATGACTCCTCTTTTTAATTTTGATATTAGTTGTCTGTGTCTTCTCTCTCTTTTTTTACTTAGTCAATCTGGCTAAACACATTCTCTTGATCATTTAAAAAAACTTCTGGTTTCATTGTTTTTTTCAATTTCTTTGATTTCTACTTTAATTTTTATTATTTCTTTCTATTTACTTTGTATTTAATTTCCTCTTCTTTTTCTAGTTGTTTAAGGTAGAAGCTTAGATTTTTGATTTTATATTTTTTTCTTTTTAAATTTATGTGTTCAATGCTATAAATTTCCTCCATGTCATGCTTTTGCTGCGTCATCCCTAGTTTGTTAAATTCTATTTTCAGTTTTTAGTTCAAATATTGTAAATTTTTCTTGAGACTCTTTTTTGGTCCATCTATTATTTAGAGGGCTGTTGTTGAATTGCCAAGGAATTTGGGATTTTATCATATCTTTATGTTATTTGTTTCTAGTTGAATTCTGTTGTGGTCTGAGCATGCTTTGAATGATTTTTAGTCTTTTAAATTTGTTCATGTTGTTTTATGGTCTATTTTGTGGTCTGTTTTGATGAATGTTCTGTGAGAACTTGAGTATGTATGTTCTGCTGTTGTTGGATGAAGTATTCTATAGATGTCAATTATATCCAGTTGATGGATGGTGTTGTGCATTTCAGTTATATCCTTACTGATTTTCTGCCTGTTGGATCTGTCAATTACTGATAGTGGGTATTAAAATATCCAACTATAAAAGGGATTCATCTGTTTCTTCTTGCAAGTCTATTAGTTTTGGCTCACATATTTTGATGCTTTATTGTTAGGTGCTTACATTAAAGGTTGTGATATCTAATCAGAGAATTGACCTCTCTATCATGATGTAATGCTCCTCTTTATTTCTAATTTTTCTTGCTTTGAAGTTTGTTTTGCTAGCTACTCCTGCTTTCTTTTTATTAGTGTTAACATGATACGCTTTTCTCCATCCCTTAACTTTTAATCTATTTGTGTATTTATATTTAATATGGATTTTTTGTAGAAAACATATATTTGGGTCTTTTTTCTTTATTCTGACAGTTTCTGTGTTTCAATATTTAAACATTGAAAGTATTATTGATATAGTTAGATTAATATCTACTGTATTAGTTACTTTTTTCTACTTGTTACCCCCCCTTTTTTTTAATCTGCCACTCCTTTTCTCACATTTTTATTGAGCATTTCATGCTTTTTTCCTCTCAGCCTGTTATACTTCTTTAAGTGGTTGTCTTGGAGTTTGTAATGTCCAAACCTTATCCTAGTCCTCTTTCAAATATCACTACTTCTTCAAGGGTAGTGTAAATAAATTGTAACATAATATGCTTAAATCCTCCTAATTTGAAAAAACATAATATCCTATATGCATTCTTTGATTACTATTGAGGATTAACATTTTTTCACCTGTGATTGTTTCCTTTCTCTCTCTATCTCTTTAGTTATTTGTTGAAATGTAGTTTTTGGTTGTTTCTTCACAACAAATTATTCAATTGAAATGATTATTTTAATGACAGGTTCAGACCAATCTAATCCAATTAGTTGGGTTTTATATGAAGACTTCTTGGGCTAAGGAAAGAAAGATGTATAGAAGTGCAGCCTTGTTGCAGACCTTTTGGATTAGCTTAGCCTGATTGGTAATGAAGTTATCTCTGCTGGACCTCACCCACTTTGTCTTTTGAAACTCCTGCTTTGTGAAGAGTAGAGACATGAAATGTAAGATGTTGGCTGAAGTGATGATTCTTCTGAGCCAAATTATCAGTCCAGGAAGTTCCTGAATCCTAGAATAAGGTTAACACTTCAGACCTGTTGCTAAGGAAGAATCTGGAATGTTCACCTCCAAATGGCTACTTTTATTGTGACAGCCTCAAGCCTGCTCCTTGCCCTTTTAAAATGGAAAGAACAAAGCATTTAAATCTTTTAAAGAATTCAGAGACTTTTGAGATCCCAGAGTGTTAACTTTGTAATATGATGGCAGGAGACCTTCCGATGGGGGTAAGCATAGTTTTTGGGTAACGAGATTAGGCAGTTTAAGGACTCTTGCCTGGAGATTTATTTTCTCTTTGCTACAGGGAACCTGTTCACCCGGTTCAGTCCATTTAGATGTCAACATTGATAAATAAATGACAGAAATGTCTCATCCCCTAAGATGAATCTAAAAGTTGCTTCAGAAAATGCAGTGAAAATTACAGCCTTGTTTGAATGACTGTGAGCCAGCCAGGACTCATCACTCCTGTGAGGGCAAAAGGATGGATAGTTCTGGGAAGCCACTATACAGGAAGAATCCAGGGATTGAAGGTTTCATGGGCAGGGGAAGCTAATGAACAAAATATATGAGTGAGTCTGACGTATGAATGTAGGTCTGCAGGATTCAGTCTTCTTCTTCTTCTTCTTTTTTTTTTTTTTTAAAGATTTTATTTATTTATTTGAGAAGGGGGAAGGGCAAAGGAAGAGGGAGAAGCAGGCTCCCAGCTGAGGAGGGAGCTGGTAGGGCTTGGCACAAGACTCCACATGGCACTTGATGTGGGGCTCGTCACAGGGCTCCTTGCGAGGCTCTATCCCAGGACCTGGGGATCATGACCTGAGCTGAAGGCAGACACTTAGCCACCTGAACTACCCAGGCGCCCCAGGATTCAGTCACCTTTTTAACTGAACTTGCCAGCTGGATATGAATCTCTGAGGAATTGTGATCAACATTAGCAGTTTTTGTATACCCACCTGATCTTAACATCACTCTCTCCCCAGCCTGCCCCCGTTCCCCAATGGTGGTGTGGTCCCCAAAAACCTCTCTGTGGAAGTTCCTTGGCCAGGCCCTATCTTCAGGGAGAAGCTGACCCCTCACACAAAATCCCACAGTCCCTCCCACCCCGATAGGTTACTGAGCACTTTTGAGATCCTGTTGCCTTCCCAGGTTAATAAATGGAATTTCAGACTCTGAGGAGGTCAGAGGCAAGCCAGTCAAGGTAGGCAGAATTAACTGCATTCTAAGGTGGATATAAATCATTTTGGCATCATGATTCATTTGACATTTTAAGGCTGAGTCAATTCTCTTTGGCTTTGCCCTGGAGCTACTATGATGGAGAGTGAGGCTGCTGGCTGAGCAGTCATGTACCTTTAAAGGTGGTGAAGGATGTGTGGGGGCTTCTAGACTTGGCAAGTAATAAATGAAGATGAAAGCATGATACTCTCCCTTGAGTAGTTTATAATATACTAGATGATTAGGCCAAAGATAAATAATAGTAGCAAACAAACAAACAAACCCCCAAACCCCAATGGTACTAGCTATGTCTACTTACTGTGAAACAGTCATTATACTTATATATATCTTTTCATTATTATGAAGGATGCAGTGATGGTCAATTTTATGTGTTAATTTTACTGGGCTCAGGGTGCCCAGATAGCTGTTAAAATATTATTTCTGGATGTGTCTGTGAGGGTGTTGGCTCTTTGGCTCTTCTAGTTCTCAGGCTTTGGACTTAGTGTTGTCTCTGGCTTTCCTGGCTCCCCAGCTTGAAAACAGTGGATTGTAGGACTTGTTAGCCTTTATATCCACGTGCATAAATTCCTATAATAAATCTCTTTTTCAATTGAGGTATGATTTGCCTATGCCGTATTATATTAGCTTCAGGTGTACACTTAATGATGTGATATTTGTGTATGTTACAAAATGATTCTCACAGTAAGTCTAGTTCACAATCATCACCATTGAAAGTTACAAAAAATTTTTTTTGTGGTAAGAATTATTTTTTTAAAGATTTTATTTATTTATTAGAGAGAAAGAGTAAGCATGAGTGGGAGGAGGGGCAGTGGGAGAAGCAGACTCCCCACTGACCAAGGGACCTGACATGGAACTTAATCCCAGGACCCTGGGATCATGACTTGAGCCAAAGGCAGATGCTTAACTGATTGAGCCACCCAGGTGCACCAAGAACTTTTAAGATCTACTCTCTTAGTAACTTTTAGGTATGCAATACAGTCACCATAGTGTACATTACATCCTCATGATTTATTTATTTTATAACTGGATGTCTGTACCTTTGACCCTCTTCACCCATTCTGGCTCCTTTTCTTCCCCTTCTCTGCACTCTTACCCCATGAGCTCAGCGGCCTATGGTCTGAAGCAACACTATCCAGTAGAGATATTATGTAACCCCCAATTTAAGGCAAGTATATATTTAAAATTTTTCTAGTAGACACAGTAAGTAAAGGAAAAAGAAACAAATATAATTCATTTAATGATATATCTTATTTAATCAATATATCTAAAATATTATCATTTGAACTTGTAATCAATACAAAAATTATTTATGAGCTATTTCTACACTCCTTTTTTTTTAAAAAAAAAAAAGATTTTATTGGGATGCCTGGGTGGCTCAGTGGCTGAGCATTTGCCTTCATCTCAGGGTATGATCCCAGGACCCACATCAGGTTCCCTGCATGGAGCCTGCTTCTCCCTCTCCCTATGTCTCTGCTTTTTTATTTAGTCACAAGAGACACACAGAGAGAGTGAAGCAGAGACATAGGCAGAGAGGGAGAAGCAGTCTTCCTGTGGGGAGCCTGATGTGGGACTCTATTCCAGGACCCCGAGATCACAACCTGAGCCAAAGGCAGACGCTCAGGTGCCTTTCTACATTCCTTTTTTCAACTAAGTCTTCTAAATCTGGTATTTATCTTTTTTAAAAAAAAGATTTTATTTATTTATTTTAGAGAGAGAGAGCACAAGTGGGGATACAGGGGTAGGAGGGAGAGGGACAAGAAGATTCCACACTAAACTCATAGCCCAATGTGGGGCACCGTCCCATGACCTTGAGATCATTACCTGAGCCAAAATCAAGAGTTGGACACTTAACCGACTGAACCACCCGGACAGCCCTAAATCTGGTATATATCTTATATTTATAGCACAGTTCAGTTCGGACTAGCACCATTTGAAGTGCTGAACAGCCACATATGGCTAGTGACTACTAGATTGGACAGTGCAAGTCTAGAAGGTATCTAGCTTATTCATTTGCCTATCTATTCATATTTATTTGATACTGATTCAACAAATGTTTCTTGAGCAACCACTCTGCCAACCACTGTTCTAGGTTTTTGGATACACTGGTTAAGTCCAGATCTTATATTTTACTGGGGGGAGGGGAGGGACAAAATCATAAATTAATAAACAAAAAAAGTCAGATACCAGAGAGTGCTATTGATGCAAAGAAAACAAATCAGCTTAAGAGAGAGAGAGTGAAAGGGTGGAAGGGCTGCTATTCAGAGAGGGTAGTCATGGTAGGTGTCTCTGGAAAGGTGACATTTGTGGTTAGGTCTGCATATTAGTGTGTCATGTGTTAACGGAGGGAAACACACTCTAGACTGAAGGGACAGTGTGTATAGTTGCAGGGGTGGGGCTGAGGTCAGCATTTTGAGGATGAGATGAAAGACCAGTGAGGTGGGAGAGGGGTATAGGGTCGATTTGGGTAAGGTCCTACAGGTTGTAGTATGGAGTGTGGCAGCCAGGGGAGGATTTTAAGCAGGTGGTCATGATTTGAGGGTTGCTTTAAAAGGATCACTCTGCTGCCTGTGGAAAGTGGGCTGGGGGGAGCATGAGTTGAGCCTGAGGGAACCATCGGGGCTGGCTAACACTGTGGTGCCAGGAAAAAATCTATGGTGGTGGGGAGAAAGTGGTGGAATACAGATTGTGAGTCTCCATAGGGCCCACAGCGCCATAAGTGGGCTTGGAGGCAAAGAGTGAATTTGGGGATGACTCTGGCGTTGGGAACCAAGCAAATGGGGCCATGAAGCCATTAACTGAGATGGAGAGGTGGTTTTAGGAGGAACATCAGAGGTGTGAGTGTTTAGGGAGAGAATTGCTGCAAGAGGCACTCACCAGGGCTTAAGGGAAAGACAAAGTAGAAATCTAGGCCTAGCTCCTCATTCCTGGCCAGGCCTCTCCTAGATAGGGTTCTAAGGTAAAAGACAAGACAATGTACAGTTAAGTGTGAATGTCAGATAATCAATGAGTAATTTCTCAGTATATATCCCATGCAATATTGGGGGCATACTTAATACCAAGTATTATTTATCTAAAATTCAAATGTAACTCGGCATCCTCTATTTTTGTTTGCTAAGCCTGGCAACCCTTCTCCAGACCTATTTTGCCAAGTGTTTTGGAGGCTGGGGTGAAGCTAGGGCAAGCACCCTCTGTATTGCATCACATGAGTGCCCCATGAGCTATGGACAGTGGGAGAGACCTTGTATATAGAACTTACAGTTTTTAAAGTGCTTTTATTTCCATGATCCCTTTTGATGCTTCTGTGGGACTGACATTTCCCCCCTTTTTTACATAAAAGTGAGGCCCAGAAAGGTCAAATGACTTGCTCAAGACCACACAACAAGTAGGAAACAGAGCCAGGACTAGTATACTGGAGAATGTTGTGTGCCTATCCAACTTTATAGCATGCTTTCCCTTCCCTGTCAGAACTGTGGGGTCATTTAAGTTCTGCTCATGTCAGCTCTAGAGGAGAACATAGTAAGTATCAGCCCATCCCACCAGGCACTGCCCTGGTGGATGTTAGTGGTCAGGGTAGACTTGTGACCTAAATTGGCTCAACCAGACTACAGGGAAAGATTTCTATGTCATGGTCAGTGGAGATGATTTCCCTCTTGTGCTCTCTATCCAGACATAAATGAGGCCATATACAGAACTCATCCCTCTGGGCAGCCATCTAGCAATCATTTGGGAAACCAGCCTGGAATGAGGTGGACACAGAGTAGAGCAGAGCAGGGAGGCAGAAAGAATCTGGGTCCTTAATGACATCTTGAGCTGCTGGTCTTTGCCTGGCCTGGAGCCATTTGCCTCTGGGCTCCCCCTTGTGTAAAATAATAAATTGCATAGTAGCTCAGCTACTTTGACCCTGGATTTTCTGTTTGCCGTCCAAATCATTCTGACTGCTGCAATGAAATGAAAATTCAGCTCTTCTTCCTCCAGTGTTTTCCCAACTACACCACCTGGCTGCTATACACAAAAGGAGCCAAGTGCTAATGGTTTGCACAGAATTATTCAGGACTAGCTTCAAAGATTAGCACAATTTAAATAGAATTTTCAAGTAGGAGGCAGGGGTAATGTGGGGGCTGGTTGGTACTTGTAATTGCTCAGAGGCAAGAGCATTTTCTTTCTTAAATTTTTTTTAAAATTTAAATTCAATTAACATATAGTGTTTTATTAGATTCAGAAGTAGAGATCAGTGATTCATCAGTTTTATATAATACTCAGTGCTCATTATATCATGTGCCTTCCTTAATGTCCATCACCCAGTTACCCTATCCCCCCACCCCCCTCCTCTCCAGTGACCCTCAGTTTGTTTCCTATGATTGAGTATCTTAAGGTTTGTCTCTCTCTCTGATTTTTGTCTTGTTTTATTTTTTCCTCTCTTCCCCTATGATCCTTTATTTTGTTTCTTAAATTCTATATGAGTGAGATCATATAATTGTCTTTCTCTGATTGACTTATTTCGCTTAGCATGATACCCTCTAGTTTCATCCGTGTCATTGCAAATGACAAGATTTCATTTTTTGATGGCTGAGTAATATTCCATCGTATGTATGTACCACATCTTCTTATCCATTCATCTATTGATGGACATCTGGACTCTTTGCATAGTTTGGCTATTGTGGACATTGCTGTTATAAACATGGGGGTGCAGGTGCCGCTTCAGATCAGTACTTTTGTATCTTTGAGGTAAGTACCTAGTAGTGCAGTTGCTGGATCATATGTAGGGTAGCTCTATTTTCAATTTTTTGAGGAACCTCCATACTGTTTTCCAGAGTGGCTGCACCAGCTTGCATTCCCACAAACAGTGTAAGAGTGTTCCCCTTTTTCCACATCCTCACCAACATCTGTTATTTCCTGATTTGTTAACTTTAGCCATTCTGACTGGTGTGAGGTGGTATCTCATTGTGGTTTTGATTTGTATTTCCCTGATACTGAGTGATGTTGAGCATTTTTACATGTATCTGTTAGCCATTTGTACATCTTCTTTGGAGAAATGTCTGTTCATATCTTCTGCTCATTTCTTGATTGGATTATTTGTTCTTTGGGTGTTGAGTTTCATAAGTTCTTTATAGATCTTGGCTACTTGCCCTTTATCTGATATGTTATTTGCAAATATCTTCTCCCATTTTATTGGTTGTCTTTTGGTTTTGTTGACTGTTTTCCTTGCTGTGCAAAAGCTTTTTATCTTGACGAAACCCCTATACTTCATTTTTGCCTTTGTTTTCCTTACCTTTAGAGATGTGTCTAGCAAGAAGTTGCTGCAGCTGAGGTCACAGAGGTTGCTGCCTGTGTTCTTTAGGATTTTGATGGATTCCTGTCTCACAGTTAGGTCTTTCATCTATTTTGAGTCTATTTTTGTGTATATGGTATAAGAAAATGGTCCAGTTTCATCCTTCTGCATGTGACTGTCCCATTTTCCCAACACCATTTGTTGAAGAGACTTTTTTCCATTGGATTATCTTTTCTGCTTTGTCAAAGCTAAGTTGACCATTTAGTTATAGGTTCATTTTGGGTTCTCTATTCTGTTCCATTGATCTTTGTGTCTGTTTTTGTGCCAGTACCATACTGTCTTGATGATTACAGCTTGATAATAGAGCTTGAAATCTGGAATTGTGATGCTACCAGCTTTGGTTTTCTTTTTCAAATCCCTTTGGTTATTTGGGGTCTCTTCTAGTTCCATACAAATTTTAGAGTTATTTGTTACAGCTCTGTAAAGAGAAAGTTGATGGTATTTTGATAGGAATTGCATTGAATGTATAGATTGCTCTAGGTAGCAGAGACATTTTAACAATATTTGATCTGCTAATCCATGAGCATGAACGTTTTTCCATTTCTTTGTATCTTCCTCAATTTCTTTCACGAGTGTTCTATGGTTTTCGGAGTACGGATCCCTGGGGCAAGAGCATTTTCACACTTAAGAGCCAGGGGAAAAGGAGGAGGTGACATTCAGGATGATTGTGGAGTCTTTTGCTTAGGAGTTGCAATTGATCTGAAGACCACTTGCGAACCCTGAGAAAGGAAGTGATGTGATGAAACTGAAGGTGTGAGAAATGCTCCTGGTTCATATGTTTTGGGAAGAGTAAGCATACTTCATCCTTTTAGATGCATAGGAAAGTTTCAGAAAGCAAATAGAGAACGGGTACTCTTGAGATCTCTCCCTGTTGGTTGGTGTTCATGCAAGTAATTGCCTGGAAGGAAGAAAGTCCTCTTTCTATTTGTACAAAGATATACTCTTCAGCTCTCTCAGTGTTTGCCCAGAGGAAAGTTTTGATTGTGTCAAATATCTACATGGAGCCTTTATTTCCTTCAGGTGCCTTTAAACCGTTGCTTCACCTGCAACTGTGGGGCAAGGCTCTTTCAGAAAGGACAAGAATTTTTTGTTTGTTTGCTTGGTTTGGTTGGGAAGAGGGTAGGGCAGATGGGACTAAGGGCTGAGGCTCTGTGCCCTGTAGGACTCCTTTCTAAGACTACCGTGGTCCTCATGTTAGAGTCTGGGGTGATAAAGTTAATCCTTAAACCATAAGAGTTGGGTTCCACCTTGTACTGGTTTTCTTGGGGCTGCTGTAACAAATCTCCCCAAACTTGTGGCTTAACACAATAGAAATGTATTATCTCAAGGTCTAGAGGCCAGTATTCTGAAATCAAGGTATTGGCAGGGCCAAGTTCCCTGGGAAGGTTCTGTGGGGTTCTTTTCCTTGCCTCTGGTGGCTGTGGTGTTCCTCGGCTCAAATTCTTTGAATCTTAACACTCTCACCTGTGAAATGGGTATATAGTCACTGACCTCCTAGTCTCACAGGTTTGCTGAGATCCACCCTTCACCTGAGAGAATGACCAAGCCTTGGAAAGACAGGATGGGGTGATGTGAGGGAACGGTCACTGTTATTTGGGTAGCCATGGGGTGGAGCAAACAGAAGGGATTGGAAGACAAGGAGAATGTGGTGTAGCTCATTTTATGAGGGAAGGAATGCTTCACAAGAAGCAGCCAGAGCAGGAGACTGCAGGTGGGGTGATGCAGGTTGCACCCAAACATATGCGTACATATATCTGTTTTCTCCTGCCTTCTTGGTCAGGAGCACCATCACTGCCTGCTTTGATGGGGGATAGGCAAGAAAAACTGAGGAGGTGGGCAAGGTATGGCAAGAAGGAGGCTGGAAAAGGGGAAATAAGGAAGAAAGAACTATTCTTTCTTTGGTTATCTGTGAGGCTAAAAATGGGAAACCTCTGTTCTTCTTTGGGTTTGTTTGTTTGTTTTAACCACAGAAGGAGAAAAGAGAGCCAGCAGCTCAAGGGCTATGATAATCTGTTTGAGAGGAAAGTGTCCTGGACACTTGGAAGTGAGGTTTTCTCTGGTAACACTCTCTGCAGTTGAAAGAAAGTGTATGCAGGGGATTTCACCAGCAACAAAGCCCAGGAGGAGCCCTGCTTCGAAGAAACAAACCAGAGTCTCTCTGAATACCATGAAAGAAGAGGAAAATAATGTTTATTGATCGTTGACTCGGTGGGAGGGCTTTTACACCAGACTTCTTGCCTCTTGACAATCTCAGAAAAGGAATTGGTTTTTGTTTTTATTTTTTTTATTATTATTTTTTTTCAAATAGATGAAAACAGTCAGGCTCAGAGCAATTCAGGGACTTGCTAGAGGTCGCCTGACAAAATCCATCTACTCTAGGGTTCTAACTCGAGTCTGTCTGTCATTGAGGTTTATGTTCTAACTACTCCCACCCACTGGCCTGGAGGATGAGACGGATGTAGTCACCAACTGGTGCTTACATATGGCGTATTTTTACCTCTTGCCTTAATTCTTGTTTTCTCTTAAATTTAAAATGTAAATTTCAATCATCAGTGCTTGGTCAAATTCTGTTATTGAACTACACTTTTTTGTTTCATGGCAAAAGACAACTGGCAGACCAAGTATGCCCATATTCATATTATTTCAAGTGCATAAGATAATCCTAAGTGGCTCCCCAGACAGCACCTTTGAGGGTATCCAGCTTGATGGAAAAGTGCATCTTGCAGATTCAACTTGTAATGTACTTTGCAAATGTCATGGCTGTGGTAGCTCTGGCTTAGTCTTCTGTCTCTTCGTAATCTTATCTTTGAGGGCAGGGCCAAGAACATGACCTAAAATTCTGCATTAAGGATGAATAGTAGCACCATAGAAACACTGCCACCAAATCGAGATGTCCAGAATGATTCCATTCAAAAACAACTTTTCCACACTGGTGACGTGTTCCAAGGAAGTGAATTATCTACCTGAGTGGAGGATAAACAAAAAAAAATTGTATTCTTGCTCCAGGTCCAGGAAAATGAGAGGGCTGAGTCACACAGTCTGTCAACGTGCTGGTCCTTAAGTGGTATCACATTTTAATCTTCTCATTGGAATTTCAAAGGTTTAGAAGGAAATGTTTCCATTCCTTTCAGAGCCCCCATGTGGGTGAAGACTCACTTGCCTCCCTTACTCTCTAAGTTTGTACCAGAAAGAAGAGAGGGGCCCCCGTCTTAGGGAGAAAGTAAGGGATCTCAAATTTGAGCTGATGAATCTGGCTGTGTAGACATGGTCCCAATGCCAGCCTCCAGGGGTTTGACATGAGCACCAAGTAAACCTCCGAGGAAGATCTGCACTGGACAAGAAAAATGATAATGGTAAGAATGGCAGCATTGGCCACCGTATTCCCTGTTGGTTACGTGCTAGGCTGTGGGATGGCATCCTTATCTGAGTCCCCCTGCTTTTTTTCCCCAACATGACATCCAAGCAATACAGGATCCAACGGGATTAAGAGTGGAGACCATGGGCTCAAATGTAGGCTCAGAAGAAGGGGCATTAATAACAGCAGCTAGGGTTGTGAGGATTCCATGAGTTGATAAGTGAGAAACATTTCTAGTGTCTGGCACATTTTAAGTCCCATACTAGTGGTGGTGGTGGTGGTGGTGGTGGTGGTGGTGGTGGTTCTTCTTCTTCTTCTTTAAAGATTTTATTTATTCATGAGACACACACACACAGAGGCAGAGAGACATAGGCAGAGGGAGAAGCAGGCTCCCTATGGGGAGCTGGATGCAGGACTTGATCCCAGGACCCCAGGATCCCCACCTGAGCCAAAGGCAGATGCTTAACCACTGAGCCACCCAGGTGCCCCAGGGCTTATTCTTCTACACACAAATGAAGACATTAAAGATCAGAGGGGTTAGCTAAGTTATATAACTTAGGCCCAACCCAGGCTCTTTCTCTTTGCACCAGACTGCTCTCCTTTTCTGTTGTGTCTAGGATGGGGTGTATAGCTTGAAAGTGCCACATCACAGCACAGTGGAGCTTCCAGTTCTGAGGCTGGTAGGGCATGAATTACTTTCCCCGGGTGAGGAGCAGGCAAGGCTGTCTCATGAGGCTCTGTGTCTCAACCCACAGCCCCGGTGGGTTTCACTTGCTACAGGCAATTCTTTATTTTTTTATTTATTTTTTAAAAGATTTTATTTATTTGAGAGAGAGAGAGAGAATGAATTGAGGGAAAAACAGATTCCCTGCTGAGCAGAGAGCCAGATGTGGGGCCAATACAAGGACCCCAGGATCATGACCTGAACTGAAGCAGATCTTAATTAACTGAGCCACCCAGGTGCCCCGGGTGTAATTCTTAGTAAACTAAGTAATTCTTCATTTCGAGGATTGGACCAGAGATGGTTTCCCAGGGAGTGATTTTGTTAATTCAATGGTCTTTTTTTTTTAAATTTTTATTTATTTATGATAGTCACACACACACACACAGAGAGGCAGAGTCATAGGTAGAGGGAGAAGCAGGCTCCATGCACCCGGAGCCCGACGTGGGATTCGATCCCGGGTCTCCAGGATTGTGCCCTGGGCCAAAGGCAGGCGCCAAACCGCTGCGCCACCCAGGGATCCCCTAATTCAATGGTCTTGGCAGAGAAGGGCATTTTTTTTAAAGATTTTATTTATTTATTTATGACAGAGAGAGAGAGAGAGACAGAGAGAGAGAGAGGCAGAGACACAGGCAGAGGGAGAAGCAGGCTCCATGCAGGGAGCCTGAGGTGGGATTCCATCCCTGGACTCCAGGATCAGGCCCTGGGCTGAAGGCAGCGCTAAACCGCTGAGCCCCCGGGCTGCCGTGAGAAGGACATTTCTTTTGGTTACTGACTCTGACCTGATGCTGAGCTGTGTCTCCCAGGTTGTCAGTCTGTCCTGGCCTCCCCAACCCTGCTGGCTGTGCAGCAGGAGTGGAACAACCCACCCGACCCTTGTTCTGGCTCACGGAGATCCTCCCCAATCTCTTCAAGAGCATTATGGTGTTCAGTGAGAATGGTGGAAATTAACAAGACAGGAAACCCCAAATGTTGGAGAGGATGTGGAGAGAGGGGAACCATAGCCAAACTATGGAATGAGCCTCGGTGTCCATCAAAAGATGAATGGATAAAGAAGCTGTGGTCTATGTGTACAATGGAATATTCCTCAGCCATTAGAAACGACATTTGCTTCAGCGTGGATGGAACTGGAGGGTATTATGCTGAGTGAAGTAACTCAATCGGAGAAGGACAAACATTATATAGCTTCGTTCATTCGGGGAATATAAAAAATAGTGAATGGGAATAAAGGGGAAAGGAGAGAAAATGAGTGGGAAATAATAGTGAGGGTGATGGAACATGAGAGACTCCTAACTCTGGGAAACGAACAAGGGGTGGTGGAAAGGGGAGGTGGGCGGGGGGTCAGGGTGACTGGGTGACAGGCACTGAGGAGGGCACTTGGCGTGATGAGCCCTGGGTGATAGGCTATATGTTGACAAATTGAACTCCAGTAAAAAATAGCATTATGGTGTCAAACTAGATCATTGATAAGCTCCCTGGCATCTCTAAATTGCCATAAATCGAAAACCAATTAATATTAGGATCAACTTTGGGACCTCGTGTGATCACCAGGAAAACATCTTGTTTTCCCCTAGGGCGCCGCCAAGCTCAGGGAGGAACTGTCTGAGGTTTCTGGCTCACTGGCCGAGCTCAGTGGTGCAATGTCTGGGGAAAGCGCAGTCCTAGGGAATCCAGAGCAGAGGGGTCTTAGTGGATGCTGTTATCAGCCACTGACTGACTGTAGCCTTTACTTTTACTTTCAAAAGTGCAGCGAAAGAGCTATAAATGGAATAGGCAGGAAGTCTGGGTCGATTACAAAGAATCCAGCCCAGTTGATTCATGAATAACTTGGGGAGTAGTGGGCAGTCAGGTCACTTCAAATTTAAACGCAAATTAATTTGTACTTGTGACCATTCTTGAGAATTTCAGGAGGAAAAGGGCCATAGCATGTCACAGCTGGATACGAACTAAATATGGTAAAAATGAGCATGGTCTTCCTGAAAACTCCTAGGATTTTGGATTGATTTTGTACAAAGGACCAGAATAGATGAACTAGTCCTGGATATTTGTGTATGGTGAAAGTAATCCAGGGGCAGATACGGTTATTGTGATGGACTCCATGCAAGGTCAAGAAGGAAGACTCTAGAAGAAGTGTCATCTGGATCTTGCTCTGCCTCCTTGAAATGCATAACCATCCAGATGCAGGATTCATTATGGGCCTGTTGCCTTATTGGATGCTTCTTCCAAACTCTCTGCCAAAATCCTTCTTGATAAATTTGATAGGGGAAGATTTTGTTGTTGTTCTGTCTGTCTAGCCCTTTCTTCCTAAAATGGATAGATTCTGGAACTGGGAACTTTGGTTTGCTAATCCCTGGACAAAGAGTTATGGGAGCTTGCAGGTAGCAGCTGGAAGAAAGGGGTGAGAGAGGGAGACCCGGAGGAAGATTTTGGAGCCAAGAGACTGGAGCCCTGGGGATGAGAGCTGCAAGAAAAATCAAGAGACCCATTGACTGAGAGCTGGGGAGAAATCAAATACTAAATGGAGATTCAAAGAGTTTGGTGTATGTGAGACAAAATCTTCTTCTACCTTCCCGGGAGGATCTTCACTAAACTCTTACACTGTTGTTGAGATGTGACTAGATTCCTTCTGGAGAGTGGAAAGTTTGGATGAGCTCTGCACGAGGACAAGTAGACAACTGACGTGGTGTTACTGGGGGTTACTGTGGGTTGTGACTGCTCCTCAAACCAGAGGAACTTGTTGAATACATGCACTCTCCCCTCTACAGCTGCATGGACACTCACTGCCTGTGTTGTGTGTGTGTGTTTGGTGCACTAACCTTAATCATCTAATGCACAGACACAACTGCATAGGTCTCTATGTTCATGCACTTTGGTGTGCTCACTTTACCTCCTGGCTTTGTCCCATAGTTTTTATCTTCCTCCCTGGTTCCTCACTTTTTATTTTATTTGGACATTCACGACTTTATAACCTGTTCCTAATCTCTCTGCTTGGAACTTGCATAATTAAGTGCATATCATCCAGTTCCAACCACATTCTGCAGGTGCAATAGCCAATGCCATAGCGGACAGGCTATTACTGTGTGTCCGATGTCACCAAGATTGCTCAAATTACTTTCCTTTCAGCTGTATCGCAATTGGAAAAAGGGTGTGATTAAAAATACACATTGACCAAATGACTGTGATAACTAGTGCTTCCTGATGTCCTGGCTGCTGACGCCTGTTGCCCTGGTTCACGCCCCTCTGCTGGGAGGGGGTGTTTCTCACTGGTGATGCTGTCTCTGGTTTTAAGCATCCCCAGGCCTGGCCTCCTTAATTTCCTTTAAGTGTGACTAAGGCACCTTGATCAGATAAAAGCTATTTTTGCTCTGGCTCTGCTAAACTAGATTCCATCTCAGATTACATTAAAGGAACTGCCTTCTTTCTTTTTCCTTTGTTGCTAAGAAATAGCTTTTCCTTTCAGGTTGATTTTTTTTTTCTCTCCAAGAAGAAGCCCCAACCTACACAACACTTGGTAGTAATTTAAAATGAGCTGGAGATCTACAGCTCCTATTAGAGGCATAAAGCGACCCGCCAAGCATCTTCAGGGGTCCGCAGGGCCTGTCTTTTAACTCAACACCCAAGTGCTATTTTAGAACAAAGGAGACTTCTTCTCTTTGGCAAAACACTGATCTACTGCTTGGTTTTTCCAATTATGGGCTGAGCTCCCCCGGCCCATGAGCCAGCTAATCAGACTTTTATTAGTCTTGCCCAGGGTTCCTAGCTGAATGCCGGCATCTGTGGGGAGAGATGGGTATGCTTTCACTGCTTCCCACTCTGATCTATGAGTCAGGAGCTCCACTGGGCTGCTCACCTGCTGTGGAACAAAGTGCATTAAGTGCCCACTCCTCCAGATCCTGTGTGTGTGCATGTGTGTGCATGTGTGTGATTCCCAGTGTGGTAGGGAGCTGGGCTGCAGAGCCACCTGGGAGCAGCTAACACAGGGTGCGAATGTCGGTCTCACCCAGGCTCTGTGGGTTGTTCATGCCTTGTCTCTCTCAGCAGTGCTGGGTTCCACACCTAGGGCTACTGTGAGTGGCTGTGGCCCTGGGGATCAGACTGTGCTTAGTTTTATGACAAAACTAATTAACAAAATTCTGTCGTTGCTGAAGGAGTTGTTATATGGAGGCTGGGCTCGGGGAAGCCGGTGTGTGGGTAGCAATATACCCTTTTTTCTTGATAGTGGACATGGCCTGGTACTTCCAATCTCTGTAGACTAGGCTGGCTCCAGCCTGTTCCGTTGGCAAGCTCTGCCTACCTAGATCCCAGCATCTGTGACATGTGAGGAGCAGAGTCCGGGGCTCTGGGAAGCAATAACTAATAACTCGGGCCTTGCTGGATGTTGGTAAAGAGAGGAAGACAACTGGTTATTCAGTTTGCTGACTCAAGATGCGAACACTAATTCTCTAAGTGATTTGGACAAACTCATTCAAAGGCATGTGTATTTTTTGATATTTTCCTGCTTCTGTATGGATCCTAGTTTTCTTCCACGACTCTCTTCTCTTCCCTCTTAGTCAGAACTCTGGGACCCTGAGCCCCACTCTGGTTCCCAGGGCTCTGGGATTCTCTAGCAGAGTCTAGCTTCCATCAACAGGGGACAGCAGGATCCTGGTGCAAGAGAGGGCCTGAGAGATGTGCCAGCGCATCTGCACTCGGAACTTGGGATGAACTCACCTGTAGAGCCACCTGAGGGTGGTTGCTTCATGTGTTGCACGATCAGGGTATAGGTTAGATATCTAAACATGTGTGTGTGTGTGTTTATATGTTCTATGAGAAGCTGTGCTGATTGCCCAACAATTGAAACACAAATGGTAACACCTAGAAAGGGCCTTGAACTCATGGTAAATACTGATAATTCCAATCATTTTTTTAAATCCCAGCGAAGCCTAAGTTTTAACAAAAAAGACAAGCTTTTCTTTAGAATATTCTGAACATTATGGCAGCATATTATACTGACTAACAGCTGACTAACAGCTGACACAACAGAGAACAACAACAAAAGGAAGTGGTGGTGGCTGAATGGTAGGCTCTCTGCAGCAGCAATGATACAGGACACCAAGATCCCACTGGGACAGCTCTGTCGTGGAGGGAGGGAAAGGGCAGAAACAAAGAATAGGGCACTTCTGTGCAGAGGGTTGTGTCTCCATGGCCCAACGACCCTGTGTAGGAGGCTGACCATAAAAGCTGGGCCCACAGAGACCTGGGATCTTTGAAGTTTCTTTCTCAAAAGTGATTTCAATTTATGGAGCAATTCCCATTTTAACAGTATCTCAGGTGAAACCAGACTCAAAGATTTTGAAATCTTGATGAGTAGAAACTAGGAAAGCAGTTTGAAAGCTGTTAGCCATTTTGGTGAAAGCATTCATTTACTTTTCACAGAGACGTTGTTTTCTGGCAGCCTCTGTGTAGGCTTCTTAGTTAACCCATATTGAAGCAGGGAGAGCTGGGTATCAGATGTGAATGTCTTGCCCCAAGATGCAATAATCTGCTGGGTAATGTTTATCTTGGGGCACGACTGAGGTAGATCCAGGGCTCTTTAAGTGTGTGACTTTTTGGTAGGGGACAAAGGGACACATCTCTCTCAGGAGCCATAGCTGACTGGAAACTCAGCCGGAAGGGACCTCACATAAGGCTCTTCTGACACCCTCTGGGTGCAGTTATGTTCCAAGTGCCTGTATTCTATTTCTCTTCTCTCAGCCCCCAAACCTTCCGTCAAGTCTTGGCCACATTTTCCATCTGGTGTCAGCAATTGCTGTGGGGAGTCAAGGGAAGGGTGCTGTCTATCCATGGGACCATGAGTTAAGGAGAGAGCAACCAAGGTGATGCACAACTGAAGGCTAGAGTTTTAGAGAGGATGTTATGGCATGGGGCTCAGCAGTTGGTCTTGGAGGTGAATCTTGGAAGAATATAAGAGAATTCTTGGTGGTGATGGAGGATATCTCAGAAATACCTGAGAAGGGAAACTGAGTGAGACATAGGACTATATACAGTGATGGGATGGATGTCGAACTTTGTGATATTCACAGGTACATGACTTCACAGGCTGATGGAGTCTGAGATTTCTCAACTGATGATTAGCATCCCATGGTTCTGATGGCCAGGCTTGGTTATCTAAGGCCATCAGGGAAACTTCATTCTTTTCAAGTTTTTGGACTTGCTTTGAGTTTGATTGCCATGGACTCTGCCTCAGGGTTTGAGGTCCATTTAGTGTTTTGAGAAACCTCTCTTAGGTCTTATTTATTTAGATAGATGGCTGATGGAATAGAGTCTGATCACTGCATGGCATGGTGATTAATAAATTAACTCATTTCCAGCCAATTCCTATGCCAGAATCACTACATCAGAGCAGGAGAGGATGATTTTCATAGATGGTGCAAAAACATCTAATATAAAATAATAATTTAAAAAATAGCTCACATATATTGAACTTCTGCTTTATGATGGGCATTGTGCTAAGGGATTTTAAAAAGCAAGATCTTATTTAGTCTTTACTAAGGCCCTATTTAGTTGAGACCACATTATCATTGAAAAAAAATGAGGTTAAGGAGATTTAGGTACTTTGCTCAAGGTCACAGAGGTGATAAATGGCAGTGCTGGGACTCAGGCCTGAAGCTGCTGAATGCTGGGCTTGACGGTGCTGGGAGGGCTGGTGTGTTGCCAGTGCCAGATTATATAGGGAGAGTACAAGCATTGGCTATACATCTGGGAAGCAGAGGGTGTTAGAAATCATATGGCAGTCATGGGAGCTGGAGAGTTAGGTGATGGCAGCAGCACCATTAGAAAGCCTACAAAGGAAGAGAAACAGAACTTGCTAAAATACAGGCCTGAGTCAGCCACTGTATTTGTGTCACATTAAGATAAAATTATAGTCTGATCCACACCTTGGAGGCACAGGATGTGACAGAGTTGGAAGCACGACACAAGTTTACAAAATTCACTATTTTTGTCTGTTTTTTTTTTTTTTCCTTTCAATTAGTCTCTCACCTTCTTCTAGTCCAGTGGTCCAGGGCCCCCACTTCCTCACGTTGGATCCCAGTAACTCCTTTTCCACTCTACTCTGGTCTCTGCTTCATTCCCTAGTAAAAGTGATCTGCATGAAGCCCATCTCAAAAACAAGGCACATATCTAAGGGAGTTAGCAAGGAGGAGAGATTCAGAAATTCAAGATCACTGTCCGGTTCCTTAGAGTAAGGAGGAGTGAGGGACATTCTAGGTCAACCATATCATCTCCACCTAAATGCGAAGGCTCTCTCATCTACTGGCAAGTTCAAGGACCTGAAGCTGAACTATCTCATGTTATTACTTTTTCATTTTTCCAGAAGTGAGTGGAAAATGAATGCTATCTATCTACCACATGGGAAGATAAAAATGACTCTAGAACAGGTTGTTTGTTAAAAAATATTAATGTTTATAACCTGAATTCTCACTTCAGGAGCCCCAGGGAAGAAACCCAGAGAGAAGTGTTACATGAGTGTAAGCAATGACTGCATTAGCATCTTGGCATCCTGTTGGTTTATGTAACACTAGCTTTTTTTAGAGTTCTCAGGGACTGGAAAAATGAAATATGAAAGAACAGACTCAAATGGAAATTACTCATATCGATTATGTGCACGCACACACAACACACATCTTAATTTAATTCTTGGAAAGCATATTGGTAATGAATGACATCTGAGACTGTAACTGCAGTATTTTTGGAACCCTCAGGCTGATTCAATTTCACCTGCCATCGTGGGTCCCACTGAGTTCTTTAGTAGCCTCAGGCACTAGGTGGTTTCTCAAAAGCCACAGTAGCTGGAGGTTGGAAATTTTGGTGTCTTCTGATGCCTATGGGGTCGGTCCCACAGGCCACATGAGAAGTCATCTTAAGAAATCTGTGGTTCCAAGGATGTCTAGTTTGGTTCATTTTTATCTCACAGGGCAGTGGTAGCACCTGCTCTATGAGGGCTGAGTCTGCCCAAATCCAGAGAGCCCAGTAAAAATCTACCCAAGTTTGTTATTAAAAAGCAACTCACCCACACAAAAAATGAAATCCAGCCAAGAGCTATGATATCAGTAGAAGACTTAATGTATCAGTTAGAAAATTCAGATTAGCAGGACATCATACATCAGAGTAGCATGATTAGATGGATCAGTGTGTGAACTCCTGTGTCCTCATCAGTTCTATTGATTTATCCTTAGTTCTGACCAGCTGTATGTTTTCAGCTTGTACCGGGCCTCAGTAGCTCACAGTTTCTTCTTTTTCTTTACACATATACACTTAATTTAGAAAAAACATGGCCTTCCATAGTTAGCCTTATCCCTCCCTTCAGTGTGCAACCTTCCTGGCCCTCCTGGCAATGTGTCACATGCTCCCAAATGCTGCTGCTGAGTGTGCCCTTATGGGGTGCATTAACTGTTCAACAGTGGGTCTCCCCACTTCCCTATACCTCCTGAACTGTGGGATCCTCAGGGGTAGGACTGAGTTTTATCTTTGTGTCTCTGGCACCTAGTACTTTACCTGGAACATGATTCCCTCAGTACACATTTGTTGAACAAATAGTGGAAAATAGTGGATGACCTTTCTACACATAGCACTTTACCTGGAATGGTATTTGTTGAACAAATAATGGGAAATAATGAGTGAGCTTTCAACTTGTGTCTCTGTCAAAATTATACAGCACTAATTGGTCTTTTAAGGGGATATATTTATTTTACCCTGTATCTGCTACCCTCTATCAGTCTAAAGATACCAAAATTACTCAGCAGATACGTTCTGTTAGAACGTCATTTCCAGAATTAGCCTTAGGCTCTGTCCATTTGAGTGGATGTGACCTTCCTGTGAGATAAAAACAACTGAATTTATTTCAAGTGGATTGGGAATAGGAAGAAGAGAATGAACCCATGCAGCATAAGTCAACTAATTAAAATAAAAGGTGGATTTGCAACTACTCTTAGGGTCCTTTAGAAGAAAATTTCAGGGCAGATTCAAGTTGCTTTTAACATTATTATTTTTTAAAAGTATTTAATTTATTTGTTCATGAGAGACATAGAGAAAGGCAGGCTCCCTGTGGGGAGTCTGATGCGGGACTCGATCTCAGGGATCACGATCTGAGTTGAAGGCAGACGCTCAGCCACTGAGCCACCCAGGTGCCCTGCTTTTAACATTATTGTTAAGAGACACTGGAATCAACCTTCCCAAGGTTGAGTTGTTAGGTTATCTATCCTTTGTCAGCTTCCACTGGAATATATTTTGATTATAGATCCATTTTATAAACTTCAGTTTAACAAACGTCCTGAAGTTGTGAAACACTTCTAGAAACCATATTTTTGAGGCCCTTAAACTTCACCTGGTGGAAGATAAAACTTAAGATGGGCAAAGCTTAATACTTGGGATTTTTCAGTGAGAGAACATTTGTAATTGACAGTAATTACAAATACCCCAAATGTCATTTTCTAAATCAGAGCTGTCAGGGGTCCAGCTGAACAGTTCAGAAATAATCCCTGCTTCACATTTTGCTTTTTTAGGTTCACAGAGGAGGGGGAGTGAACACAGTTGCATCTATATGGTTTTATGTTTGTTACTGTAGGCCCTGACTGCCCAAATCCTGCAGGAGAGGTCACAGAGACCAGAAGTTGCATGTTCAGTCCCTGAGCCCTGCAAGGCTAGAAGTGGTGTGCAACCCCTAAGCACACTGTCAGAGGTAAGCTGCCCCTAAACTCCTTCTGGGCTTCTGCTCTGGTTCCTGGTATCTCCGTTTTTTGTTTTGTTTTTTTTTTTTCTTTTCTTTCTCTCCTCTTTTCTTTCCTTTTTTTTTTTTTATTTTTTTATTTATGATAGTCACAGAGAGAGAGAGAGAGAGAGAGAGAGAGAGAGAGAGGCAGAGGGAGAAGCAGGCTCCATGCACCGGGAGCCCGACATGGGATTCGATCCCAGGTCTCCAGGATCGCGCCCTGGGCCAAAGACAGGCGCCAAACCGCTGCGCCACCCAGGGATCCCCCCTCTTTTCTTTCCTATTGAGAGGTAATTGATTTATAAGTTTAAGGGGTACAATGTGTTACAATGTGTCCATTTGTTGCATTTTTAAAAAGATTTTATTTATTAATTCATAAGAGACACAGAGAGAGGCAGAGACATAGCCAGAGGGAGAAGCAGGCTCCCTGCAAGAAGCCCAGGGTGGGACTCAATCCCAGGACCCCAGGATCATGCCCTGAGCCAAAGGAAAAAGCTCAACCACTGAGAACCCAGGAACTCCATTTGTTGTATTTTTATATTGCAATATGATTACCACTGTCTTGTTAGCTAACACTTCTATTGTGTTACATAACTACTATTTCTTTTTTGTGGTGAGAACACTTAAGATCTAATCTCAGCAACTTTGAAGTTTATAATACAGTGTTGTTGTTGAGTATAATCCTATGCTGTGCATTTGGTCTCCAGGATTTACTCATCTTCTAATGGTGAGTTTGAAACCTTTAACAATATTTTTCCAATTCCCCCTTCACCCTTCAACCCTGGTAACCACCCTTATATTCAGTGCTTTTGAGTTAGGTTTTTTGGATTCCACCTGTAAGTGATATCATGTAGTATTTATCTTTGTCTTCTCTCTTCTCTCACAGTAATGACCTCAAGGTTCATCCATTTTGTTGCAAATATCCATCTTTCTCATGGCTGAATAATATTTCATTATAGATGAATAGATAGATGATAGATGATAGATAGATAGATAGATACCACATCTTCTTTACCCATTCATCTGTCCTCATGTTTCCTTGATTGGGGAGCCAACCCTAATGCACTTGCTGAGACCTTGACATTCTTCTTGTCCTAGATGTCTGACCTTGACCTTCTCTCTACTACCTGGAGTCCTGCATTCAAGAAGGTGGATTCTCTTTGTTCCCAGAGCTTGCTGCCTACCTGGTTGCTAGTACGGGCACTTCTCAGAACCCGCAACCAGGGGAAGGATTGATACTTGCTTGTCTGATATCCACGTTGTCACATTGCCATGAGTATTGTAATTGGGTTGGGAGTCACTCTTTTCAGGGGTCAGTCACAAAGTCGGATCAGGCTCTTACACAAACCCATGCAATCCTATCTCTGCTCTCTGACATCTCAGTAACTCTCGCAATCATGTCTGCGCACATTATGGTAACAACTTGCTGTTTCAGTTGGAGAAACCAATGATTAAACGAGACGTTTTGATTTTGTACTCTTTTCAGTGACCTCTAACCCCCACCATCATTTTTCTTGTCACCATGAAGAACTTACATTTTCTTTTCCTTTTTCTTTTGGTTAACCATTTTTGCTAGTTGTTGCAAAGAGGGACAAAGGAATCTGCTGTTCTGCTCTAAAATTGCCTGGAAAATGAAATCAAAGCCCAGTTGGCTGTTTTTTTCTTGGTAGAGTTTAATTCTTATGCTTTCGTCATGGCCCCAAATGAATGATCCATCTGAAACAAAGAAGGGCTGGGAGTTCAGGACAAGGCAGACAAATGGGGGGTGGAGGTCAAATGTGGCCAATACCAGACTTAATTTGCCCGGCAGGAGAGCCATAGCTGTGGGTGACGTGGGCAGAATGAGTTTTAAAAGAAAGCAAACAAGTGGAGACACCATTTCGGAGATTGAATTTGGTTTTGTTTATTTTGTGTGCGGAATGAGATTGTGTGGGAAACAGAGACATTATCCATGAAGAATGCTAAGGTAATTTATGTTGCTTCCTTCCATCAATTACATTCTGTGAGCTTGGAGGAGAATTGCGTTCCATCGAGTTACAGCCTTTGTACAGCCAGTCTCTATAGAAATGACTCTCCAGAGTAATTTCATAACCTGCGCTGACAAAGATATAATTCATACTGTGCTGCCTTTTGTGGGGGCTTTAAAAAAACAAGCCATGTACCATTTCACAGTTATTTTTTTTTAAGTTTGACCAAGGAAAGGAAAAATACATTTCTCCTTCCCACTAAATTAGAAAACCAATAGACCTAAGGGAGAAAGGCAAAATCTGGCTGCCTAGCCTTCTGGAAAAAACATGCATCAACACAGACCAGAGTTTTCTCGTATGGAAAATGACAGGATTGAACTTCATCACTTCCAAGTTTCATTTCCACTCCCCAGAGTCTCAGAACCTCTGGTTCTAGGTTTATTTTTTCCCGGGGAATGTGACTCCTGAATGAAAATAGAAAGTTCCTCTAGAGACTTTTCCTTAGATGAGAATTCCTCTGCCGCAGATGGCTTCCATGGCATTCCGGCCGACCGGCTTCCTCCAGGGGATTTGGCAGAAGAGATGGAGCTGAAGATCGGAAGAAAACGTGCCATTTAAGGAAGGCTTGAGCTTGGTAGAGGATCCCCCCCGGCAGGTGGGGGGCAAGATGGTAGGGAGTCAGAGAAGAGCAGAGCCAGGGAGCCAGGGCGCAGGGATCCGTAAGTTCAAACACTGGGAAAACACCCAAGGAAGACGGCCAGTGACAGGAACCAGGAGAGCCCACCAGTGAGGCCGAGGGGCCAGCAGCCTGGGAATGACGTTGATCCGGGAGACAGTGTGCTGTTTTGCCTTTGTCACCTCATTTCTGTGTGGTGCACTCAATAGCCAACAGCAGGAGGTCTGCCTTGTGGGCTGGCAGGGGACCGTTATTGCAAACAGCTCCCTGCGGAGCAGCAGGGGATGTGGAACATTCTCCTGGCCCAACTGATTTCCACCAAAGGGCAGAGCATTCTGTTTGAAGTCATGGGATTGGTCTGAAGCTGCCTGGCTCATTGATCAGTGAGCTGGTGGTATTTGCCACTTTCTGTCCCTTCAGGCTTCTGTTTCCAAACTAAACTTGCACATTTCCTGCTCTATCAGGGTATTTAAAATCTTTATAGGCCCCAGGCACTCTAACTTTTGGGCTCTTTCAAACATATTACAATAATTCACCATTTGCTTATGAAATTGGCCACCCATTTAATTTACATTTGGCCATGACTTCTCAGTAATCAGCTGGCAGACATGGGAATTCTTCTGCAGTGAGAAAAATCTAATGTAACATGCAAATTGTTTTCAGAGGTCATACATTTATATAGATAATAAATGTAACAATGGAGGAAGCTGACCTACTGATGTTTCACTGAACATATCCTAATTTGTTCTTTAAAAATGATCTGGGATCAGATTTTCTTTAGCTTGACAGTGCACTCAACCAAAGTTCATCAGGAACACACCTGCGCCTGAACAAGTTAGGTTTACGACTTGTGTGTGTGTGGGGTGGATATACACCATGGGGGACCATGGGGCATCTCAATAGAAGGTGATAGAAAGGCGCTTTTGGGGAATTTGGGAGAGAGTTCAGGGAAGTGGGGCTTTGCTCTGGTTTGGATGTTTTCAGGAAGTGAGGTCATTCTGATTGGATATCTTTATAAACCTTATCTAGAAGGAGGACATATTAGTGAAGGCTAATGTAATAGGTAGAGCAGCCAGGGTCCTATTTTAGCCAGGACAGGGGGATGTTTGGTATGTTTGGCTTGAACAATGTTCATGTATTATCTGTGTTTTGACATGATTATGGAGTGGTCTTGTTTTGTCTTGATTTATCCTGCTTACACAATGGCCTTGTCTGATGCCATTTTCCGTGAAATTATTTATGTTCAAGAGGAGAACATCAAGATTCTCATACAGGCTTTTTTTTTTTTTTTTTCATTCAGGCTTTTTGAATGGGCTTCTCATACACACAGCCTCTGTGACCCTTTCCACAAATAAGGAGGATTTTGGAAGCTAGATATAGCTAAGGAAAAACTTTTATAACATCAGGAAAAATTTTTTGGTGTTATTGTCTTTTGTTTGGAAAGAGAACAAAAATCCAACATGTTTCTCCATGTCATAAAGCATGTCAAGAACGTCATTAAAAGCATAATCTTTGGTTCTGGGTTTTCATTCATTTTTTCCCTCCCACTTAGAACTTCTAGAAACTTTATTGTTTATGCCACTTTTTATCACTTGTCCTCTCCTTTTTTTATTTTGAAACTTTTCAAGCCTTCAGAATAGTTGAAAGAATGAACTCAGAGTACTCTTCACTTGGATTCACCGAAAGTTGACATTTTGCTACATTTTCTCTTTCTCTGCCTAATTATTCAAAAGTAAGTTTTATGACATTTTGCCCCTGAATACTTCAGCACATATCTCCTGAGGACAGGGCCACATCCTCCTATATGATTGCAATACTGTGCATGTAGGTGTTAATGTGTGTGTGTGTGTGTACAGTATAAAGATCTTTCTTCTGAGCCATTTGAGGATACGCTGTCACCATGATGCTCCATCATTCCTGAATATTTTAGTGTGTATTTCCAACAAACGAGAATATTCTCTGCAGATCCACAATGTAATCACTAATACCAGGAAATTAACAGTGATCTATTACTGCCATAGAATACTAGATTTCCCTGGTTGTCCCAATTATGTGCTTTATAGCAAAAGAATCTTGTCCAAAATTGCTGTTACTTTGTCATTGTGTCTCTTCAGTTTCTTCAATCTTCACTTGAGTTCTTCACTCTTCCCTTGACTTCAATGACTTTGAGACTTTGGAAGTGTAGAGGCAGGTTATTCTGTAGGATGTTCCTCAGTGAGATTGTTTCATGTTCCCTCCTGATGAGGTGATCAGAAGTGATTCAGGACTCTTTTAGTAGGTTAGCAGGCCTAACCTGCCTGCTGACAGGTTAGGCATCATTTCAATTTTTCCCGTTCACTTTGGTTATTTGATTAGGTTGGTGTTTGCCAGGCTTCTCAAATTTAAATATACTCTTTTCATTTTTGTAATTAATATTGTGTGTGTGTGTGTGTGTGTGTGTGTGTGTGTGTGTTTGATACTTTGAGGCTATTTAAATATCTTATTCTTCTTTCTTCCTTTATTTACATCATCATGGATTCAGGGATCATTATTTTATTCAACAGGATATAGTCTATTATTATCCTAACTTATTTGATACTCAAATTGTCCAGTATTTGGCCAACAAGAGCTCCTTCAAGTTGGTTTCTGGATCTTTTTTTTTTAAAGATTATATTTATTTATTCATGAGAGACATACATGGAGAGAGGCAGCGACATAGGCAGAGGGAGAAGCAGGCTCCCCGTGGGGAGCCTGATGTGGGACTCAAACTCAGGACTGCAGGATCACAACCTGAGTCAAAGGCAGATGTTTGACCACTGAGCCACCCAGATGCCCCCTGGAAAGAGATGTATTATAAAGAATTGGCTTACCTGATTATGGAACTGGTGAGTCCGAAATCTTAGGGTGAGCCAATAGATTGGAGACCCAGGGGAGCTGATATTCTAGTTCAAGTCGAAGGCCATCTGCTGTAGAACCAGAAAAAGCTAGTGTTACAGATAAAATTTGATGGTAGTTTGCTGGCAAATCCTCTTTTTCTTGGGAAATATTCAGTTTTAATTATTTTTTTTTCTATTCGGGCCTTCAACTGATTGAATGAGGCCCACTCACATCGGGGGGGGGGGGGGCGGCAATCTGTTTTACTCAAAGTCCATGATTTAAATGTTAATCAGAGCCAAAGTACTCTCACAAAAACATCCTGAATAATGTTTGACCAAATATCTGGGCACTTTGTGGCCCAGCCAAGTCAACACAAAATTAACCATCACAATTCCTCCATCTAGTCTCCTAGAAATGTGTGAATCTCAATGTCTGCCAGCGGCTCTTAATTTCTCTCAAGCTATGCCCCTGCTTCCTGTTTATCCAACAAAGTGATATAAATTCTTGAGACTCTCTTGGCTTCTGTAGATGCTCATGTAGAGTCACCTCTGTGTTTGTGGCAGACTTGTGAGTGGAGATGCCTTCCAAAGGGCCTCCATTCCAACTGGATATGGGGAGAAGATGCAAAGTCATTGTTAGAGGAAAGGACAAGTTTTCCAAATGGAAGGGGTAATGATATTATACATGCTTCTTTCATATTTACTTGCCTTTGAGCCAAATGGCCTCATTTCATCTCTCTGGGAAGGCCTGAGCCAACTGTGATGGCAATGAGGTAGGCAGTTTAGAAAACTGACAGGATCCCTCAGGAGATCCTTGACTTCAGGGGGAAGGGGGTGTCTCTCCCAATGCCCCTGGGGGATCAAAGTGCCCTGACTCACTGGAGCTGACAGGCCAAAGATTGAGCATCTCAAAGCAGGCTGGCAGCTATGTTGGCGTAGCATATTATCTACCACAAGATCACCCCATTTAAAAATCATTCTTTTAATACTCTTACCAGTTTTTAAAAATTCTCCTTGTCAATCAAGAATGTAAAATGTAGGAGTCTTATCAGCAGTATGCAAAGCAGATCTAAAATGCGATTGCTCTTAGCGCTCTCCTAATACAATCCAGGCTGTATCATCATCTCATCTGATTTAAGGAAGCATCTCCTTGAGCTGAGAAGTGAAACCCTCCATTCCCCCTCCCCTCCTCCCTCTCTTCCTTTTTTTCTTCCCTCCTCTATTTATTCACTCACATCTCCCCATCTAAAAGTTATTTATTGAGCACTATGCCAATCTTTGGGGTATAAAGATGAATGAGGACCAGTTCTTGACTTTGAGATGATCACGTTCCAGTGAGGGTGACAGAAATAAAAACAAACCTTTGCAATGCGCTATGGTAAAAATTGTGACTCACGACCAGTTCTGGGGGGAATCGAGGCAGGAATTTCAAGGAAGGTCATGTTCTGCAGATTCTTAAGAGATGAGTTGGAATTTTCTAGGCATGCACAGGGCTGGAGGTGGAGATAGTGAGTGTCCCAAAGAGAGGTGACAAACATGGTGATATGAGGAAATAGGACTCCTAGGTGAATCAAGACAATTTCTGCCCTCAGTCTGAGCTGTGGGGCTCTTATGTAGCATCCAAGACCTACCCCAGTCAAGTGAGCATTTTTTTTCTTTTCCATTTTCATGGACTCTACTCCCCACTCTTCCATTGCTTTACCGACACTTGGGTTGCTGTCTTTGCCTTCTGAAACGTCTTTCTATGTGTGGCAGGCTCTCTCCATGGGCAAGTGACCTTGGCCTTGTTCACCTTTCCATCATCCACTCAGGGCCATGAGCGATCTTGCTGAATTCTTGTGACCCAAAAAGAGCTGCAGCAAGAGCCAGCTCACCATCCCAGCTTTAAGTAAAATATTGAGCAGTGATTCACCATTACTCAGAAACTTGTCAGTTCATAAATTGAAAGAAACTCCATTTCCTCTGCTTTTGAACAAATAAAATTGGGTGGTGCATATATGAAAACCATCGATCAGGAAGTTAAGTGTATCCTTGCACAGGTTTGTTTCCCATTAGTCCAGTGAGGGAATGCTGATGTTTTTGTGTACCTATGTAAAATCGGCAGGCTGACGTCCTCTGGGAGGAGTAGGAGTGTGAAAATGTGGCCGCGTTGCCAATAATATGGGAGGAGGATGAAAATAGCAGATGGAAGTTGTGATTAGGGCCAACAGAAATAGGAAACTGCTGCTAGGTCATCTGCCTGGTACCCAGTGCTGGCCTATTAGCTGTCATTAGCCCTTATCCAGGAAACAATTTACATCCGTTGAAATCCTTATAAAATTGGATTTCTGCCCACACACCCATCATCCTGCTTTTTCTTATGGGTTAAAGAAAACGTGGCCCCTGAACTGGTCCCTTTGTGGGCAGAAATGCTATCCTCTGGCCTAGAAGTGGATCAGATCACCCCTTCTCACAACAATATGACCGTGGGTTATATTATCACAGGTTAGAAGACTTTAAAAGTGTATACTGTCTCCTCTCATGCCCAGCAGACTCCACCCTCTTCCCCAAACTGGGAGGTTGTCAAGTTTCCTTTGGAATTTAACATCTTCCTAGAAAAATCCTTTCCAGGGACTGCAACATAGCCTTCACATTTAGGATTTCTTTGTGTGTCTCCTTTGGTTATTCCCAGTTTTGGATTTGGACCTGATAGGCATATATAACTGGATGCTGTGGGATCCAGCTTTCAGTAAGCCTTCTCGACCAAGGGGATGACCCACCTGAGGCTGGTCACCATGCTGGGTGACCCTGTTCCTAAGTTCCCCTTGGTTTCTGTCTGCTTCCCATTTTCTGTAGGTTGGTCTGAAACCTTTTCCTTCTGCTCAGGTAATTTGAATCTTGATTTTTTCTTTTCAAGAGTAATCTGGACCAACCCAGGAAGCCTGGGTTGAGGCTGTGCTCCTGCCTCTAAGGAAATGTGCGCCTGGGACCTGCTTACCCGACGACGCAGCAACTCTGGGCTCCAGCTTGTCTGTATCTCCTTTCCTCCCTCCCTTCCTTACAGACTTATTACAAGGCTACAAAAACCCTGTTATAAGGATTGTCAAGAACTTTTGTAAATGGACCATGAAAAAGAGATTTAAAGAGGTTCACCTGCCTTTCTGTACCAAAGGTTAAAACTCAAGAAGGTCTGTCTTTTTTTCTCCAACACTGTTTGACACAATAGTCTGTTTGATGCCTCCACTTAAAAATCAGACACAAAATCTTTATGAGGACTTATCACCTTCTCCCTCTCCATTTTTGCTTACCTCTTAAGGCTCACCCCCTTGAATAAAGTCTTTTTTTTTTATTCCCACCCTACAGCAGTCTCCTTCCTTCCTGATCGACACTCACAGACTATGGTTGTCTTTAACACGTATTTTAGCACCTGGCTGTTTCCGGCTGCTGTTATTCAGAAGTTGTCTCAGATTTTTAGTTTTCTCTCCCCAATTAGAGAGCGTAGCTGCAGATTTCACCTACATGGAAGCACTTATCCCATTATATGGAGGTTTTATTTCCCTACTAGCCTGCAAGAGCTTGAGGGCAGGATGGATAGGTCATATTCATTTTTATATTTCTAGTGCTTGGTACATAGTAATTGTCAATAAATATTTGTTAAAATGAACTAGTAAACTTCATTGTGACCTTGTAAAGGCAGCATGCAGGGTAGGTAGCAGAAGCTGCATACATGTATGCTGAATTAAATAGGATTATTCACATTCTCTTTTGAACTTTTAATTACTTTGAACACACAATGTGGCAATGAGGTTACTATTCCTGAAGACCCCTGTGCTGTCTGCCTCTGCAGAGATTCTGATATCACCTGCTCACCCTCCCAGGTGATTTCTCAGACTCAAAATGATATAACTGGGAGGGTGTGTGAACAACATTCCTAGGTGGTCCCAATTTCATTCTCCCTTTCTTCCTAGGTGATGGAATTTCTAGCTGGCACCATGTTCTTCCAGCCATCCTGATGGCCAGTTGTGGCTATGTGTCCAAGTTCTCAGTCATGAGTAACCTCCTTAAAGAGAAGGAGTGTGGCCTCCACTTTCTTTTTCCCCATTCCAAGGGATGAGGGCAAATCTCTAGGAATGGCAGAGCAGTTAAACAAGTACCAAGTACCTGACTCCCTGAGTCATCATGGAGCAGAGCCATTATACCCAGCTTTAGCTTTTGGGTGGGAGACAATGTTCAAACATTGCTACATACTTTGGGTCTGTCTCAGCAGTCAGAGCTATGCTTACCTAAGCAGGGGCTATGAAGATGGCTCAGTCTTATCTTTTGCCTTACAGATGAGGACATTGAGATCCAGAGTGGCCAGCCTGGTTTACACATTGTAGTGGTGGAGTCTCTGAGTTTATAACTCTAGCCCAGGGTTCCATCCCGACTGAGCAGCACATGCTCAAGTGTGAGCCTCATGATAGCTCACAGGACAGGTCTCTAAGATTACAACCCCAAAGATGTGTACGCAGGGGCAGCTTCACTGTACAATGCTCTCTTTCTTTTGCAGGGTGTAAACAGGCTGGAATGGGCAGAGTGGATAGAAATTCAGGGCCTTGCATGGCCATGGAGGGCTCAGCCCCAAACGCCATCTATTTTAATTGGGTCAGGACTAGGCGCCAGGCAGCTGAGAGGGAACACAAATTACTTCACCTCTATACAGGCCAAGGATGGGCCTTAGAGAGAAGCAAAAATAGATCATGTGTCTTCTTACAGGAGAAAACTGAGTTTGAAAAGTAGGATTTTGAACCATTGAATTTTGGAAGGTAACTGAGCAGAGAAGCTGCCTGGGCCAGAGTGCTCACTGTCAGGGGGAGGACAAGAGGAGAAGGAAGCTCCATGCTGAGGTCTGGGACTCAAAGACTCCTCTGACTCTGCATATCTACTTGTTATGCAAGTATGCCACGAGGTGGTGCTTCCACCAGCATATGCCTCAATGGAAGATCTTGTAATTAGGCTCTTTTGTAAATCATGAATTCTGTATACAAAATAGGGAGATGTCCCATGATGACATTATGTAATGAAAGCAGGCTATGTGCTCTTAAAACTAAAAATATTCAAGGTGGGCCAACCAGGTGATTAGACAGAAAGGTATTGTGGTTTCTTGAGAGGAGCTGTGGCAAACCCAATCCTCAACCCAGGGACTCAGGCGAGGTCATCTGACTTCCCCATGCCTGGGGCTTCTGTTCACAGGGTCTCCACGGTGGGGCCTTCTCTGTGCTTGTTGCCTTGAGAGTGCTTTTTGAGCCAACAGAGGGGCTTACACAGCAGGGCAATCTGGTATTTGCTTTGACCAAAGAAAAAGCTCCTAGAACTGGAAAAAAACCCAATTCACCAGTTAATCCCACCCCCCACCATACCCTTTTAACATAGTAAAACTCAGGCTTAGAGAAATAACATTTTCAAGTTCACAAAACAGGTTACTAGAAAGTCAAGAAAGCCAGGAACCCTGCTGCCCAGAGTGGTTTTCACACTGCCCTAAATGCAAATAGGATTTGGCCATCAGCTTTATAATCACCTAAAACACAGGTTAGGGTATATTTATCCTTAAAAGAAGCAAACACATATGGTAATCTGTATTGAAACCAAAACAGAAGGGTAGCATTCACTTATACACCTGGAGAACACACCCTTAAAGGGTTATGATTTCATGCCCTCACTGCCTGTGCGGAGGCTCTGTAAAGTTGAAGCCAAGCAGTATTGGGCCAGGATCCTGAACAATGGGATCCTGAGTACTTTTGGAAGGAGAGTAACTTTACCTTAATTAGAATGATGGATTGTGTGGGCTGAGGCAAATAGGCATACTCCTGCTTGCCCCCCACAAACATTGTTCATTAATAAACTCTGGGGGTCCCTTCACGTCCAGGCCAGTGGTTTAGAAATGAGAGCATAGTTGTTGAAGAAAAAGGTGAATGGCTATAAGGAAGCCTGAATTTTAGTAATGAAAAGGGTTTCAGTTCTATAACCTCAGCGACTTGAAAGGTTATAGTTCTCTGATATCTTAGGAAGCCAGTCATAGTGAACTAGGGATTGATGGTGGTTAGGAATAGGTGGATGCTACTAGCTGGAGAAGAGTTTGTGGGTCAGTCAGGCGAGGAAGGCTTGGACTGGGCATTGCTTGGGTTTTTTGCCTAGAATGGAAGAATCCAAATTAATGTAGTCTAGTTGGCCTTTTCTGCAAAGCTGGATAAAATTGGATTCTCTCTTCTTCTCTAGAGACACATACTTGGTAATCCATACATAGTATGTGTCCTCAGTCTATATGTTGGTCACCTGTGATAAAATGGGTTGGTTAAACACAGGCCAGGTCTGGAAGTCTGCTGCCCCCAGGATGGCTTTAAAAAAATGTACATATATATTATCATGGTGAAATATACATGAAATAAGACTTGCCATTTTAACCACTTTTATGTGTACATTTCAGTGGCATTAAGTACATTCACAGGGATGTGCAATCATTACCAAGATTTCTTTGCAAAACTTTTAAATCATCTCAAATAGAAACTTTGTACCCATTAAGCAAAAACACCTCATTTTGTCCTCTCTCTAGCCTCTGATAAACCTTAATCTACTTCTTATCTCTATAAATTTGGCTATTCTAGATATTTGATGTAAGTGGAATCATATAGTATTTGTTCTTTTTTGTTTGGCTTATTTCACTTAGCATAGTGTTTTAAAAGCTTATCTGTGTCATAGCACATATCAGAACTATTTCCCTTTTTATGACTACATAATTTTCCATTGTAGATTTAGACAACATTTTGTTTATTCATTCATCTGTCGATGGACATTTGAGTTGTTTCCACCATTTGGCTATTGTGGATACTGCTACGGTGAACACTGGTGTCCAGTGTTTTTTGAGTCTCTGTTTTCAATTCTTCTGGGTATATATATCCAGAAGTAGAATTTCTGGGAACATATAGTAATTCTGTATTTAACTTTTTGAGGAACTGACAAACTGTTTTTCCACAGTGGCTTCACCATTTTGCATTTCTACCAGCAATGCACAAGTATAGGATAGCTTGTATCTATTATTTATGTATGTATTGGAAAGGAGTTGGTTAGAAAAATAGAAACCACTCTATCACTCTATATGTGCTGAAGATAAAGGGTTTAAAATTGAGTTGGGATCTTCCTCATAAATTGGAAGATTTAGGGGTCTAGAGATCAGAGCAGCTGCACCAAGCATTTGGGAGAATTGTCCTCAAAAGTCAAAGAGGTTGGCACTGAGGATCTCAGCTTGGAGTTCTGAAGCAGCCAGCTCTCAAAAGGTTGCCTGGCATTCTTGAGACTCTCCCAGAAGCTCCCACCAAATGTCTTAGTCTGCAGTGGTGAAGAACTTACCAGGAGCCTGCGGGGAATCTCTCATCTCCACACATGTGGCCATAACTGTTTCTGAAGATGATAGCTCCTCAAGCTCATGACGGTTCCTCTCATTGGAAAACTAACCCAGAATTATCTAGAGAAGAAGATCTTGGGGAACATGGTTGCCATTCTTAGAAGGGAGAGGCGGTGGTGCCAGCTGGCAGCAAGTAGACCAGCACAATTTACAGTCTTCTTTGTTCAGAAAGGATTATAGGTAGTTTATAAAAATATAGAAATATCCAATGAACATAAATTCGAATGTGAGCAAATGAAGACAAAAAGACAGGAGGAGGGAGTAAAAATGGAGCAAGAAATAAGGCTAAGCATGACCAGCCACAATCATCTACACATTTACCACAGTGTTTATACTCTCCATGAGATAAAAATTGCTTGGGAGGTTGAACAATGTTCTTAAGGTATTAAGGTCAGATGAGAACCTTTCTCAAGGGACAGGAAGTCTTCTGTGGAGATTAAGAAGAGGCCACAGCCATGGGATAGCTTGTGGGTAGTAGCACTTGGCTGTGCCTTGAAGTACATCCTGGGGGGTTGTAGGTGCTACTAATTTACCTCCTGCTGTAGATGGAATTGTGCCAGCCAACCCCACCCTCCCTATACATATGTTGAAGTCCTAATAGCCAGTGCCTCAAAATGTGACTGTATTTGGAGATACTGTTTTTAAAGAGGTAATTAAATTAAAATGAAGTCATTAGCATGGGTAGACTGGTGTACTTATAGGAAGAGGAAATTATGACACAGACAAATACAGAAGACAAATCATATGAAGGCACAGGGAGAAGATGGCCATCTACAAGCCACAGAGGGAGCTCTTGGGAGAAACCAGCCCAGTGGGTGCTTTGATCACAGATACCCAGCCTCCCGAATTATGAGCAAAGAAGTTTCTGTTGTTTAAGCCACCAAGTTTATGGTACTTTGTTATGGCAGCCCTAGCAAACTCATATGCTCCCATATCTAAAATTGGCATCATTTACTGAAGTGGGGCTGTGCTCACAATTCTTTGGGGTACATTGTCTTTAGCTTCTAATCTGACAAGTGTTTACTGAGCATAGAGCTACGCAGGCCTTGGTGTAAGGCCTACAAGTAATACAAACATGAAGAAGACAGTCTCAGGCCTCACAGAGCTTACAAACCAGAAAGCATAACTCCATTGAGATGCAGCAAATGTAGATACAAAGAATGTACTGTGTGAGCAAAGATGAGGAAGAGACTCATTGCAACAGGGGCAACAGGGAGGTCTTCAGAGAGGTGGTAATTATTTAACTTGAATCTTTTTTTTTTTTTTTAAGATTTTATTTATTTATTCATGAGAGACACTGGGGGAGAGAGAGAGAGAGAGAGGCAGAGACACAGGCAGAGGGAGAAGCAGGCTCCATCAGGCAGGATGGCATCAAGCTCGCCCCAGAGGCAGAGGAACGACGTTGCAATCCGTTGCTGTGTATTATGCTATTCACGTGCATCTTGGGGTTTTGTTAATCTTAGTGACAAGAAAGCCCCTCCCTACCCCCTTTTGTCCCTTTGGGGCCATCTCACTTCGGTGGTGTCCCAGGTATCACGTGTCCTCCCGAGCAGCTTCACTGGCCCGCTGTTCGCCCAGTGCCCTTCGGAGGGGCCTTCGGAGCACCCTCCGCGCCTCGCCGCCAGACGTCAAAAAGCAGTTTTTTTAAAAAAGATTTTATTTATTTATTCATGAGAGACACAGCCTGAGAGAGAGAGAGGCAGAGACACAGGCAGAGGGAGAAGCAGGCTCCACGCAGGGAGCCCGACGTGGGACTCGATCCCAGGTCTCCAGGATCACACCCCGGGCCGAAGTCAGCGCTAACCGCTGAGCCACCCGGGCTGCCGGCAGGACTCGATCCAGGGACCGACCCCAGGATCAGGCCCTGAGCCGAAGGCAGTGCTAACCCACTGAGCCAGTGGGCTGCCCTAACTTGAATCTTAAAGGAGAATGAGAAGGGTTTTCCTAAGTGTGTGTGTGGTATGGTATGTGTGTATGTGGTGTGTATGTGTGTACATGTTTGGTGGTGTGGGGTGTCTGTGTGTGTTTGTGATATTTGTGGTATATAGTATGTGTGTGTGATGTGTGTGGTTGATGTAGGGTATGGTGTGTATGAATGACTATGCTTGGTATCTGTGGTGTGGGGGGTGTGTGTGTGTGTGTGTGTTTGGGGGCAGTGAGTATCTGTGGGGATAAACCTCTAGATTTCTCAGGAATCGCCCTCCAGACAGGTGGACAGACAGTGCTAAGTTTAGACAGATCTAAATGAATCAATGGTTGAATAAATCAATCCAAAACAATCCAAAACACTGACAGAGTGTCCTGAGCACCAGGAAGAGCAGCAGGTAAAGGTGGCTGGTGTGGCAGCAACGCAGGAGGGATTTCTCATTCTAGTCCCTGTGCCCTGGAGAAGAGAAGCCAGGGCTCTCACATCCACCTCTATTCCCAACAGCTCTCAGAATGGAAATGAGGCCTTCCTGACAGGAGAACAAAGGGCTGGAGAGTATCTCTGAGGAACTGGGAGGAGGAACCATACTCACTTTTCTTTTGAGTGAATGACTCTTCGTTCACTTGGATTTGGCCTCTGAGGGATGATAGGGATTGTTCAGGAGGGTCTAAGGGTATGCCAAATGAGAGAGATAGAGTGGAGGGAAGAGAAGATGGGAGGGGAGAGGGGACAAGAGGAGGACCAGGAAAGAGAGAGGAAGAAAAAACATCCAGAGTTCTAAAAAAAAAAAAAGGGAGGGGGGTATTCCTAATGAATGAGGTTTGTCTGGGTTGGGCAGTTTGATTGATGGAGCTCTGGGATGATCAATATCAGATGCCTTATTCAATCTCCATCAGTTGCTGATTTTCTCTGATTTGAGAACACTATTTCCACATATGCACTCTGGATCCTGGGGAGACCCCAAGGAGAGAGCTCAGATGGCTCTATACAAATTCATTCCCAACACCAGAGAAGCAGTTCCACGTACATGCTTGCAGAGTCCTGAGTGAATGGCACTCTCTCAGTAGGAGTGGTAGCTTCTAGTTGGCAAGTGGTCATAATAAGCCAGACATGTCTTTAGCTCTTTAACAGGATTACCTCATTAATCCTTATGGCAGGGATCCCTGGGTGGCGCAGCAGTTTAGCGCCTGCCTTTGGCCCAGGGCATGATCCTGGAGACCTGGGATCGAATCCCACGTCGGGCTCCCGGTGCATGGAGCCTGCTTCTCCCTCTGCCTGTGTCTCTGCCCCTCTCTCTCTCTCTCTCTCTCTCTGTGTGACTATCATAAATAATAAATAAAATTTAAAAAAAAAATCCTTATGGCAACCCTATAGACTAGGTACACTTATCCCCAATTTAGGCCTAGCTTGGACAAGTAACTCATCTGAAATCACTTAGCTAACAGGTAGTGACACCTGGATCCAGGTTTGTCTGACCCTGCTGCCCACACTAGTATCTACAATAAACTATGGGCTCCCTAAACAAGAATCATTATCTCCCCGGGGCCAAACCCAAGTGCTCATTGAATGAATACATGAATGAATGAATGATGGAAGGGCAGTGAAGTAAATTATTGTAAGGCTGGTGATAAAATCTGTAACCTGGGGGCACCTCGGTGGCTCAGTGGTTGAGCGTCTGCATTCGGCTCAGGTTGTGATCCCAGAGTCCTGGGATCGAGTCCCAAGTCAGGTTCCCCACGGGGAGCCTGCCTCTCCCTCTGCCTGTGTCTCTCATGAATAAATATATAAAAGAAAAGAAAATCTGTATCCTGGCCCAAGAATCAAGTCTCCCTAATATGTTTCCAAGGCAAGCTCTGAAAACAGAGAAGGTGTGTTTTTCAGCAATGCCCACTACTGTGGTTTTTAATTTTTCTTGTTGGAGCCACAAGGGCCCTTGGCTGACACACAGCTAGCTCCCCTGTGACTGAGCTCAGCATCCTGAAGTCTCCTAGAGGAACCAGCCTTGAGACTCCTGGGAACACTGTGATCCTCTTCCCGGCCCACCCTCACTACGACCTGCACCCCTGAGGTGTCCTCAAATACACTCAAAGGAGACGTATTTTGGAAGAGAGGACGTCACAGAGCCCAGGGCCCCATTCTGCATTTGGCATGGCCCCAAGGACGCTTTGCAGGAGTCAGAAATGTGATTTCCAGTTGACTCCATGGAATGCTTATTTCAGGAGGGTTGTCATTCTTATCTGTTTACTGCATCTCTCTTTGTAGGAGGCTCTGCTTTTCTAGAATTTTTATACTTTCCCTAGCATTTTGCGTTTTGGTAATTGACTTACAAGAATAGTTCTGTAACATAAATCAACAATGAAAAGCAAATTACCCCTGCCCGCATCCTTCCATTCCTTTTTCATCTCAAGCAGTATTTTCAGTATGACTAACCCAGTCTGACGTAATTTGTCCATCGATCTCTACGATGTACATTAGAAAATGCGTTCTGCAGGCCCCAGCATGCAGCCCTCTGTGTGTGCCACATTGCTTTAGAAAACCTATTAGCGGAACAGAAATATCTAGCGCCCAGCCCAGCCTTTTTGCTGAGAATATTAGAACTGGTGATAATTACTTTATTAATCATAAGGGGTAACAGCAGTGCTTATGTCACGGCAGTCGTAAAATAAGTGCTTTTATGGCAAATGTAGTTAAAAAGAAATGACTGATTGGATTTATGGTACTCAGCAGTTGAAAAAAAAAAGGGAATCATGCGTTTTCTTTCTTTAGTTAAATGTTCGTTAAATGTGTACCACTAAGAGCTATTTGTAATAATTCCCTAGTCGGTCCATGTCCTAGGAGAATTTATTTTAAAGTACAAATTAAAGCTTAAATTAGCCTTTATTAAAAAAATAGATATATATAGTGCATCAACATTGGATCTCCTGAGAGAAAGGGAAGAGAGAGATGTAGTCACACTGAAGGGAAGGATCTGTAGCAGCAACTTGGAAGCGATGTTTGGCTTTGGGGTTCAGGCACAGCCTGTTGGCACTTGCCACTTGAGTTCTGGAGGCTGTGGTTCAGACTGAAGACCCAATTGAGCTATGCTCCAAAGGCAGGGAAACCACAATGACCAAGGACATCATTGAGGGCGATGTTTACATCTCCGTTGTTAAAGCGAATCCTTGACTTATAAAAGTTGAGAGTTTGTTTCCTTAAAGTCCCTCTTGTGTACAAGTAAATAAAAATAACCTTGAGTTTCCTGTTTGGCTTTCACATACCTAGCAATAAAACAATAACAACAAGAGCAAAGCAATAGGATCAGTCAACGTTGCCCTTTTTATTATTGACTAAAGCTGTGTGTGTGTGTGTGAGTGTGTGTGTGTGTGTATTAGTTTGGAAGGAAGAAAACATTTGTTGAGTGCTGACTGCATTTCGCACGCTTCACATAGACTCTCTCACTTAATACTCAAAACAGCCCTGTGCTTTAGATAGCGTCATCCTGAATTTACATGCCAAAACCTAGCCCCAGTGTTCTTGCTCTAAAAGTAGTTCAGTGAGTGGCAGTTCTGGAATTCTGACTCAGAGCTGCCAGATTGCCTTACACCAGGATGTTTGCAACTAAAACAAGACAAAATTATTGAATGCTGAGTGCTGGACAATTTCACGAGTAGAATGGTGAGGGATGTGTTATTATCTCCATTTTACAGGTGGACGCTCGAAGAAGCCAAGTTGCCCAAGATCACACGGCTCAAGTGAGTAAATTCAAACCTAAGTCTGTTTGCTGGAATCACGGGCCATTTCTACACATTCCAAGTAACTTATTCTACCCAATAACTACTGGTTCTAGGAACTTTCTCTTTATGTTACATCCCTGTTGGCTAAAAGGGAAGTTCATTTGCTTTTGCTTTGCCTTTTGTGATCAGTAGAAAAAACTCACCACCGTCCTTTGGGTAACCCCATTCACAAAGCACCAAGTCTTCAAATTGTTCTTTAGCAGTTTAAGGGATTCCAACTCACAATGTTTTCTCTCTGTGGAGATAGTGTTACTCCTTCCTCGTCCCGCCCGAATTAACACACAGAAACCAGGCAAAAGAAACTGCTTCATTAAACAGAACCTGTCACCTTTTGTGTCACAGCTGGGCTAGTTTTGTTTCAAACAGACAGAATTGGAATAGAGGATGCAGCTGAGGTGAAGACTTGGCATTGAGAGGATCCTAACAGATGCTGGCTCTTTCTTCTTCTTGGCAGCCCCACTGGCCCAGAGCAGGAGACCTGAGAGTTCCTACAGGAGGCAGTGGTGGAAGTTCTGATGAGCAGATGGCCTTTGGAAGATTTGGTAACCAACCTTAGGGAGGGGGGTTCTGGACGAAGACTCCAGGTATGGAGTGAGGCAAAATGGTCAAGATAGGAACTTAGCAATCACAGTGGGGTACAGTGTAGGTCAGAAAGAACAAGACCCAAAGTGCACATTCAAGCAAGGATTCGTATCTTACACTACTGAGCCTTTGGGCCCTTAAATTCCTTTACGGACTCGATAGGTCCTGTGGCTTGGGATAAATCTGAGGGCCAGCTATATAATTTTACTGTATAAAATGAAAATGCAAGGTCCTTGTTAAAAAAAAGACTAGAAAAGAGTTCTGTTAAAAGTGCTAAAATGTAAGACTCTCGTCTTTCTATTACTTTGTTTTTTTATTTGCTATTTAATATCATACTCCCCTGGGCATGGGATGCTTGCAATGTCAGTATAAATCCTCCCAAGTGGCAGGAACCCTGTTACGTAGCAGTGTGGCCTACCAACTTCCAGGCTCCCTTCCTGCCAGCTACCACAATCACAGTGTCATGGAAGCCAATCTCCTCTTCCCCCAGGCCCAAAGCCCCAACTCACTGAGGACAGGTGTTCCCAAAGGGATTGCGACTTCCATACTGGGAAGTGTTTGGTCGTGGGTTGGTGGTAGGTGAGAGGCTTACACCTGCCAGATTGTACATGGCCAGGATGGAGGACAGTTGCCACCATGCTCTGCCCTGAGACACAACCCTGAGCTCCTAGGGTGCCTGGGCCTCCTTTGGCAGTAAGGAGTGGTGGCGGAATGAGGGCCTTCCATCCCTGTCTCCCAGCCTAACTGACCTGGTTGCCACCCCGGGCAGAGGGCAGCAGGATGGGGAGAGGGAGCAGTAGTAGGTGGGTGCAATCTGGGCACCGGGACCCAGAGGCAGCTAAGAACCCATCCCAGGGAGGCAGGGAGATGGTGGAAGGTGGGACCAGTGTGTGAGCCAAGGCTCTAAGTTCCCTGGGCATATTCCACTTTCCCATGCATTTCAATTGCAAAACAGAAATTAAAGATATGATGAAGGATTTTGAGACAGTGACCTTGGAGCCTGGGGCCCTGGACAGTTGCCCTGGCCACATGCCCATGAAGCCAGCCCTGACCTGAGGTGTGGCCTCAGGAGCCCCAGCATAGGTATTAGAAGATGATAGGGCAGGAACACCAGATGGATCGTGGCAGTTTGGCATTTTAATTAAACATTTCTATTTATATGTGCCTGTTATATGTGTTCCATGGCCTTTTGCTAATTTGGTGTGTCATCCTTGTCCGGGTTTTCTCTCTGTAGCGTCACGGGGTGTGTCACTATTTAGTTATCTGATTTTGGACAGATATTAATTTCTCTTCCCTTTTAGCTCCCATGTTCTGGATAGTTCTATTAACTCAGAAGTTTTTAAAACCTCATATTGGATATTGCGATAATGGCATAATTTGGGGTAGTTCTACCTGCCTATCAGTCTGTCTGTCCCCCTTCTGTCTGAACAAAGGAGTTCCCAGTGTTGCCAAATCTGTCATTCACCATCTGTGAAACTGCTTTTTAGGTGGGGTTTCAGGAAAGTGGGTCCCCTGTGCCTAGTTTTTGATTAATAGGAGAGGAGGAAAAATGGCCTGGACCTACCTCCTATCAGGAATTGATCTTTCTTTCCAGCAAGCAGGACACACTCCAAGGGCTCTGGAAGATATCTCAGCACTCCAGGCATCAAAGAACCCGGGCTGGGAGGGGTGGCCAAGAGCGTGTGTTTGCAGGGAACAGCAGAGGAACAGAGCATCTGATGGGCCGGCCCCCCCTGCCCCCGCCCCCCCCGCTGCTGTGTGACCACAGGCCAGTCCTTTTCCCCCTCTGGGCCCCAGTCTTTTCATCTTTAAAATAAAGAGACTGGACTAGATCATCTCCAGGGCTCCTTCTGTCTCAAAAATTTAAGCTTTGGTGACTGCGGATCCACAACCTCCCCCTCCCCAGTGACCTCCAGTTAGATCATTCGGAGTGGGGGATGAGGTGGATCACGGGCTTCCCGAGTCTCTGGAGCTTCATTCCGCAGAGCAGGGGCTCAGAGCACATTTCTCAGCTGGCTGGGAAGAGCAGAAGCACCGAGGCACTCTTCAGGCTCTCTGTGCCCTTCCTCAGCTGTAAGGGCCAGGCGCATGGGAAACCCAGGGGCTGCCAGCACAGCATCTTTGTCCATACTGACAGCTGCCTGCAGCAAGAAATCATATGTTAGGTCGCATCAGTGTACGTGCGTGTGAGTGAGCAATGTAGCTGGTGACTCAGAGCCTGCCAGGGACCCCCCACCCATGAGCAGCCTTCTGAAGAGACTGGCACCGCTGTCCTTGCCCTGCAGGCAACGTTGTTCTGCAGATTGTTGCTGAGTTCATTATTGGAACAATACAAAGGAGCCAGCAGTTAATTATACACTGAAGAAGCTCCTTCACATCAGCCTCTACTCAGCTCTCTTTTTCATGCCCTCTGAAAAGACGTAATCATCCATTATAGTCATCACCAGCTTTGTTACTTTTTGTGCCTCTAATTGGCACTTTTCTTTTAGACAATGAGGTATAGTGGAAAATATGCTCATTGAGTAGGAAGGGCCTGGTGTTCTAGTTCTGGGTCTATTAATACTTCAGTGTGTAGCCCTGAGCAAGTCCCTTTACCTCTTTGGATCTCAGCCATCTGAGCAAGTGAGGGGGTTGGCACAGATCTCGCTAAGTAAGCTCTAGTCCCATTGGATATTCTCTTATTTTCTCCCTCGATGTGTCCAGCAGGATGCTGGTTATCACGGGAGACCTGAAAGAGTAAGCGCATGTTTTTGTCTTGGCCCCAAGAGAGCTCTCAGAGTTGGGGAGGCCAGATGGAAGCATCGTTGTGTGGTACTCCAAGGGAGACAGGGGTTTATAGAGAGGAAAAGTTGGTGTTGGAGCTGGAGCAAGAGTGAGGGGCCATCCTCCAGAGAGCTGAGGGTCTCATGTTGAAAGCAGGAGGCTGAAAGGAAGGGAGAAGTCAGACTCACACGGATCCTAAATAAACGCAAGGGAATTTGGACTTCATTGAGGGACCGATGTAAACATTTGATTCGGGGTATTACAGCATCAGATAGACTCCCTGGGAGAGGTATCACTTCAGAATGCATTTGGCTGTACCGACCACTGTGGTCTAAACATATTGGTGTAAATTTTTCTATTGAATAAGACATCAGGAAGTGGCAGGTGCTGCTGTTGCTTTAGCAGTTAGGTGATGTCTGGGTTATTTCTGTGATTCTCTTGGCTTTTTCCTCATGGTTGCAAGATAGCTGCTGCAGCTCCTGCTCATGATTCCACATAAGACAAAAAAGAGTGAATGTTCGGTGTGTGGTAGCAGCTCGGTTTTTCCCTTTTTATCATAAAAGCTTTCCAGTGAGCCCCCAAGCCCAGCCCCCTTTCTGAAAGAAAAGGAAACTAGACTTTTATTTTTGTCTTCAGGGCCATAGTTTGGTCACTTGACTCCCCTAGCTGCTGGTGGGAGGTTTTCTGACTTTGATAGCAGCCATTCCCAACCCCACTCTCCCTTGAAGCCTCTCTCTATACATTCTGCATTTGTTTTGTGGGGGGATTTTTTTGGGTAGTTAACTATGGGCAAATGACACTTCTCATCTTTGTACCTCAAGTATTTGGCACCGTGCTGGGTTCACATGAAACTTCATTCAAAGCCGTGGGTGTGAAATGAGCTAGGATGGTTGCGCTGGTGAACTCTCTGCCTCTATGACTTTTCTCCACAAACCAAATGTCTGATGTGTTGGCCGGAATTTGTTTTATTACTCTGGCCCTATTCCAACACATTTCACAGAAGCCATTAAAAATATATTCCTTGGTGTGTACTCATAAAACTTTATTGTCTTAATCCATTCGTCATCACGCATTTGAAGCTGGAGCCCTGCAGTACAGTCTTAGCTACGGGGCCGCATCTGCCTGCTGTCCATGAACCATGGGCGACAGATGCAGCGACTGTCCCAGGCTCCATACAGCCTCTGTCAATGGCAGGTGATTGTTTGCAGTGGGTTTTGCTCTTTCCTGAATGACTATAACAAAAGTCATTGTTTGGTCAAATAACTGACTTTGTTTCATCCATAAATGTGCTTTTATCTCAGCAGAGCTGTCGTTAGTACAGGGCAGGAAGGTCCCTGGATTCTCGCTTCTGGACGAGTTGATTTGTGAACCTTTTCTTTGCCCTGCTGCTTTCCCCCAGTTTTTGTGGTATGAAACAAATCATTTTTACCCACCATGACTGCAGGCTGAACGTTTCCCCATGAACCTAGAATTTTATAATCTAGGGACAAAATGCATTGCTGGTGTAAATCCTCCCCCTTCTTCCCACCTTGGTCTGGAAGAGTGGCTTCTCTTGTGCTGGAGTTATGATGAGGTCTGCATTCAGCGCTCCAATATTGCAGATGCCTTCTCGAACCCCATAATGGACCATTTACAGCCTTGATGTTTTGCCTCTTTCTCAATGAATTAAATATTTTCTCCATATGTGAGCTGAATTTTTACTCCTGACTTTCTCCATCAATCCAGTACCGAAATACATGTTTCCTTATGCCTAGAGCCTTATGGAATGTTATTACAGTATGGAAGGATTATTCACACATCCTAATATGCATATTAATCTCACGGTGATATGGAGCTGGTCCCCACAGAGTTGTGCCTCATTAAAGAACATTTGAACCTGATGTGCTTTCTAAATTGATGGCCTAGCTATGGCAACTGCCCCACTGCTGCTGACTGTGTCTATGCTTGTAGTGTCAGCAAACATGGCACAGTGGTGGGGTGCTGAGGGGGAGCATATGAAAAAGGGGAAGGGACCCTTGTGAGATTGGGTTGTTTACAGACAGTCTGGATGCCCTGGACTGGAGGCTGTCACAGGAGTCTCCTATATTGCAGGCTGCTGACTTAGAGACGGTGGATGAGGGAGGGAGAGATGGGGGCAGAAACACACCCACCCCACGCATTCATATAGATCCTCTTTCTCCTCACACTGGATATATTCTTGCCCAACAATGAAGCCATTCTGACACCGCCCCAGCACAGAATTCCAAGTTCCTTTGTGCTCAGAGAACAATGATTTGGGTTAGCTGGGACGAAACCACAGTTGAACCACAGAGGGAATAGTTTCTTGTCTCTTGGTGAATTGAGGAAAACACTTGACAGTTTCATGAATGGGATTCATTGGCCTGATGCATGGCGCTGAGTTGTCAGGCGATGGGGGCAGGGCAAACTGGAAGGTCCCCACCCCTGGCGGTCTCCCGATGTGTGTTTCTGTGTCTGCAGTCAGTCCAAAGGGGCTCTGGGTGGGGACCTGATGGCAATCTCACCCCTTTGCTCCCCTGCTCACAGACCACACAGGCAAATACCAAGCCTTGTGGTTGGCCCTCCCTAATGGGACCATCTTAAAATTTTCAAAATGTCCTTGTGCAAAGAGCCCGAAGCCTGCATGCTTTAACCCCCCTATGTGGCAGAGTCTGGTTTCCACAGTTAGAGGCAGGTCTTCACATCTGTATAAAATAGTATCCACTAGATGTTGAGGACTATGCATGAAGTCATTTAAAATAGGTTGTAAAGGCAGATTTTGATAACCTGATTCAGAATTGTGCTTTGTTGTTGTTTTTGAAAGAGGGGGTAGATGGGAGAACCATGCATCGAATATAATTAGTCCTTTGTTGGAAAATTTGGAAATAGATGACTCCGAGTCCAATGGATGCCATCCACTGTGCACTCATCTTATTTCTCTAAGATAATAACATGTCAATCTCCCTTGTCAGCCCCCCACCCACAGCAGTCAAGGTGAATAGCGCTGAATAGGTTCATACTATTCTTTGCGTTTCTGTACTGCTCCTAGGGCAGTAAGTGTGTGGGTACCAAGATAACAAGTCTACAGTCTTGGAGGAAAAAGAGGTAAGGAGGACAGAATGAACACTTAGTGCACCTCTGCTGTGGCAGGCTTCACAGGTCTCCTTATATTAAGATGTGGTGAAAGTATCCTCACTTTAGAACCGAAGATGCCACAGCTCAGGGAGATGCAGTGATGTTCCCCAGTGGAGACAGAGCTGGGTCTGCTTGAACACAAACTCCTCACATTACACTTAACCCCATGTTGCCTAAAAAAATAAAGCCTTTAATTCCAATCCCTTTATTTTTTTTTCAATCACTTTAATTAAGTGAGTTAGTTCATTCGTATTTGCCAACTTCTATTATGTCAATCGTTGTGCTTTAGATCATGACGTTTTATTGGGATAGTTTATAAAGGGCATCCTAAAAATACTTAAACAAAATCTAAATACTCAAACTTTTAAAGTTTAATCACAGTCTTTAGCTGCTGAGATCTTTCTGGAACTCTTAGCTCATCCCTTATCTTGGGCCGTGGCTGGGAGATTCTACAGGGGGCAGGAATTGGGGCACCCGAGGCCCTGTTGATTTCAGACCACAAAAACCTGTACCTGTTTCTTCCAAGGCATTGCCTTAAGAATAAATGCTTCCCCAGGTTTACCTAATGGTGGTATGGAGGGTACAGGGAGGGAGGGTGGGAGTGGAACCGGGGCAGAGCTGGAGTTGTATGGATTGGTACTCACCTGCTGCTCCCTCCCCAGGCTCGGGTCCCTCTCTCCAGTCCTTGGGCTAGGCTTGCCTCTCATTCTATCTGGCACATATACCCATTCACTCTGGCTCTCCCTTACCCGCACCACAGCACGTACAGAGATTATATCAGATTAAATGACATCATTGACTAAGCCTCCATCAGCTGATACAATCAGTAATGAATTAGGCATCAGCAGTCTGGTTGATGATAACATTAGGTTGACGTTGAGAACAGACCTTTCTCCTGTACTATTTTAGTCCCCAGGGATCTGTCTGGACTGATCTTTAGAGGGACCAGCCCCAGACTTTAAGCTGTAATGCATCTAGATTTATCCTACTTCCTTGTGTGTACTTTCGGTGGAGCACCCTTAGAAGCCCAGGCCAGTTAAGAGGATGGCTCTTGGTGTGGCCGAGTTTGACTGTCAGAGGAGTGTAGGGTAAATACCATTAATATGAGCTTGATGCTGCTTGATGGAGCCGAGTGAGTGGTGCCATATGGCCAGGCTGTCATCATTAATCACAGCAGCTGTGTTAGGAATGAAAAGGTGTCTCTGTGTGCAGAGATGTGGGGGAGGGGCATTTGACATACGTCATGGAACTCTCTGGGGAAAAAAAGAAACAGGAATAGAGTCAAAATGTAGGTTAACCCCTTCTTTCTCCCATCTGGCCCTCTGAGAGCAGAACGGGAGTCTCACAGCTGGGCTTTCCCTTTCTTTATGATTGTGTCACTCTACTTTTTCTTTCTTTTTTTTTTTTTAATTTTTATTTATTTATGATAGTCAGAGAGAGAGAGAGAGAGAGAGAGAGAGGCAGAGACATAGGCAGAGGGAGAAGCAGGCTCCATACACTGGGAGCCCGACGTGGGATTTGATCCCGGGTCTCCAGGATCACACCCCGGGCCAAACGCAGGTGCCAAACCGCTGCACCACCCAGGGATCCCACTCTACTTTTTCAAAAAAGGGGCTAGTGGACTCTAGCCCCTGTGCTTTTCACATCGACTTTGGTGGGGACACACTTTGGACACTAGGTTGTCAGGCCTATATCTGGTGGAAGAGCAATGGAAGGTGGGGATGTGACGATGATGGCAGAGGAGAGCCTGCAGCCCATGCCTCGGAGTGGTCAGGGTCTCCGAGGCCTGGGCGACAGGGGCTTGAGGGGGTCTCACCTCTGAGGGGAGGCCAGGTCTCGGAGCAAGTCATCCTGGGGTCTTTTCCACATCCCTCGGAATGCTTGCATGTAGTTGGAATCTGGATAAAATGAGCTGCCTTATACAGGAAAAGTGAAGCTGTCATAAGAAGCCAAGTGTAGCCAGAGAAATGTGTGTGGAGAGAGGAGGTGGGGGTGTCTTGCCTGAGAGCCAGTTCCAGGCCCACCTGCATCGCCTTGGCAACGGTGATGGGATAGAATTTATAGGCTCATTCCTAAGTTAGTACCTTTGGTCCTTTAAATACCTGCTGGCTCCTCTAGCCACCCACCACTTTCCAGAATCAGTGCACAGGACTCTGGGAAATGCTCCTACAGTCAGGGAATGCGTGGTGGGGTTTAGGGGCTGGGGTGCAGCTTTCCATTGTTTTGCTTTGGCTCCTAGAATGTCAGTTCATGGGCTGAGATGGAAAAGTAATTCTTTGAAATGTTACTGTTGGAATCCCCTTTATTATCCTAAAGCATGACCATCTGAAGGGCCTTCTAAATGGTTTGGCAATGTATAGGGGCATCAGAGAGTCAGATGTCCAGCGTCCACTCTGCACTGCTTAATGGTGCCACTTTGAGTGAGTCTCCCTGTCGCCAGTCTCCTCTAAATGTGGGCACTGGACTATCTGGCCACAGTTGGCCCTCCCAGCTCCAGCATTTTGTGTGCCCTGATTGGGCTTCTCCTTGGCTGATCATGGCCAGTTTAAGAGCACAGCACCTGTCCCACTTCCCATTGCCAAGAACTTGCAGAACCAAGCTAAGCAAGCTGCCTCTGTCAGTGCCAGTGAACAGGAGTCGAGAGCCAGGACGCAAACCAAACTTGGTGCCAAAACCCAGAAAAAAACTAAACCAAGTGCTCAGCTCCCAAATTACAGTTTAAAAAACTGAACTTAGAAACCAAGAACCAAATGTGTATTTTTAAAAATAAAACAAGCCACTTTTTGAACTAGTTAGAACCAGAACCAGTTCTTTATATTTTTGAAAAGTATTTAATTTGAACACCAAAATATCCTCTGGACTGAATCAAACAGATATTTCCATCAGTTTTGGTCTCTGGTTAAAAACAGACAAGCGAGCAAGCAAGCATACAGATTAAAAAAAGCTCTCTGACATTTAGGATGAGATTTTGTTTGGAAAAAAATCAGAAAAAGGAGATTTTAGTACATGTTGGTCGTGCAAACCTTTTATAACCGAGTGGGAAAATATCGATCACCTTCACGATTCAAATGATCATGGATATACCATGGTTCACCTCTCAGTTATTAGGTCACAATTTCCAATCACTTGTAAGGGTCTCCCTTTGTGTACCAACTACATAGCACATGCACTGTTGGGGATTTTCTAGGATTTTCTGAGGAACTTGTTTGTCCAAAGCTCATATGGCATTTGCTTGGAAGCTGGTCCCTGTGACTTGGGGAGTGTTAGGAAAACTAGCCAGTGGCTCTTGTGTATGTAGTCTGGAGCTCATACCTGATGCAGTCTGGGGTATTTTACCAATGAGTTATTTGGATTTTGATGAATGAACCTCTTCTTAAGTAATGACATGGGAACCATGCTGCTGGAAGTGGGCAAATCCCTGAATCCCAATAACATTGGCTTAGTGCTGGGTAGGCTAATTTGTTTGGGTGGTACTTCTGAGTGTCAGGGAATCATTTATGTCCAGAACCTTTTTAGTTTGAACATTTCCTCTGGCTATGATTTCATTGGCCCTACTTATCTCCAGTTTATCCCTAGTAAAGGCATTCAATCTTGGGACTTGGTAAACTCCTTGACTGAGGGGCATAAAATACTGAGAGAGAGTATTTATCACCTTTTATGTTTTGTCACAACCCTTGGCTAAAGAGATTGGCATGGAGCCTTGATGAAAAGATGGATACAATTTCTGGGCTTGGTCTCCAAAGTGACCCCTTCCCCAGGGAGCTCTCTCTGACCAACCCCATATCTGAGCACAGACCTTTCCCCCATTACACCTTGTCTCTGTCTAAAGGTTGTGCCCCCAGCACAGCACTAAGTAGGCACCTCTTGATTCCTCCATCTTCTCCACATGGCTGAACCCCATGACCCAAATAACTGGGTCTGGTATCTTCACTGCTGTGTTCTTAGGGCTTTACATGGGGTATGGCAGAGAGAAGTTTTTCTCACAGGATGTGGGCTTTTTAGAGAGCTCTGTCATGAGATTGTAACACTTTGAGTAATGAAGTCTCTCTTCATTGGTCCCATTTTAAAGATATCAGCATTCATGGTTAATAAGAATAGCTCGTATTCGTTGAGCTCTTGATTTGGTATACCATCATTGTATGTGAATGATTTCTTTAAATTCCTTTTTTTTTCTTCCAGCAAAGCTATATATGCACATAGTTTAAAAAGTCAAATTATCTTCCATAGTTTGTTAGGAAAAACATCAGCCCCTAAAATATTCCATTCCTCAGAAGCAGCCATTTTTAACACTTCTGATGAATTTTTGAGTATTAACTTCCACATCTTTTTAAAAAACGATTTTATCCATTTATTTGAGAAAGAGAGAGGGAGAGTAAGTGAGCATGAGGGGAGGGTGAGAGGGAAGAGCAGAGAGAGAGGGAGAAGCAGGCTCCCCCCTGAGCAGGGAGCCTGATGCAGGGCATGATCCCAGAACCCCAGGATCATGACCTGAGCAGAAGGCAGATGCTTAACTGACTGAGTCACCCAAGTGCCCTTTAACCTCCAAATCTGTACATAATATGCTTGTGTTGCTACTTAATTTATCCAGACTTCTTACCTCTACAAACTGATTTGCTATGAAGACACACACACACACACACACACACACACACACACACGGACCTCACATTCTTGCAATATGGTTATATTGTCATTTTGATTGCTATGATAGTCATCAATTTATGAATATATAAGTGCTTCACACAACTGAGCCCTGTGGTTAACTGTGACTGCTTTCCCTTGCTGCACAATTTTTCTGTTTTCCTGGAGTTCACAATTAGCTCGAGTGTACATGTGTGTGCATGTATGTGTGCCCTGAATAATCTGTGATTTACCCTAAGTCAAGCTTGGACTCTCTTCTAGCTGCAAATCTCTCAGTTCTTTCAAACATATTAGGTATTCCATTAATGACACTTTTTGAAAAAATGGTATCTCTTTCCTTTGTCTTCTTATTTTGCAAGTTGGGAAGTATGAAGAATTTTAGGTTTTCTTCCCTAAGATTTTTTGGCCATGAGGCCAAACCAGTTTGTAAGTTCCCTAGGCCTGTATTTCTAGGTGAGAGTTGGTCTAGGTTCAGATATTATTCTTTTACTGTTGAGATACTTTTTTTGTTGTCTACCACCCTCTAATAGCTGCTGGAACTTTCCAGGGTAGGACCTATCTGCAAAACACTTGGGGAAAAATAAATGTTACAAAATATAAGCATAAAAGCAGATGTACCATGGATCTACAAGATTCACCTTCTTAGGTACCCTGCCTGCTTCACCCTCCTGTGGGCCCACAGGTACCTCCTCTTTTCATTCTTAACTCCAAAGTAAGAATTAAAAGCACTTTGGTTTAGAATATTGGGAGGCAAAGGGGTATCCCTTGTGAGGCTTAATCCAGTAGGATCCTAAGGGCTAGGACAGAAAGAAAAAAAGCAAGTGAATGTAGGAGGTTTGTATCAATGAGGCCTTTGAAATCAAGGTCTCCAAACTATCTGTGCCAGTAGTACGGAGCGAGATGCGTCCATCTTGCTTCTGCATTGGCCAGGTCATTGGCTCATGAGATGAGCAACTTAGATTTCAAAACTGGCATCTGGCTGAATTTCCATCCTACTCCCCTTTTCTCTCTTTTCCTTTCTTCCTCCTCTCCTTTCTCTCTCTCTCCCCTTCCTCCCTCTCTCCCCTTCCTCCCTCCCTCCTCCTTCCTTCCCTCCTTTCTTCCCTCCTTTCTTTCTTCCCTCCTTTCTTTCTTTCTTTCTTTCTTTCTTTCTTTCTTTCTTTCTTTCTTTCTTTCTTTCTTTTTTCTTTCTTCTTTCTTTCTTTCTTTCTTTCTTTCTTTCTTTCTTTCTTTCTTTCTTTCTTTCTTTTCTTATTCTCTTTGCCACCCCCCCCACCCTTCCTCCTGCTCTTCTTCCTTGTCTCTGTCTTTGTCTTCCTTTCACTTCAGAGAGGTTAGGCATAAAGATAAAATTATAACCTTGGGTTCAAATCCCTGCCTGGCCAGCTATAGGATCTGAGAGGTCTACACAGGCCTCCTAACTATTCTTCATCTGTAATATGGAATAAAAGACAACCTAGTAGTTATGAGGATCAGACTAAATCATGCATGAGAAGTGCTTAAGGTGTAGGGTTTGGGATATGAAAATTGCAGAATAAATGTCTTCATAATAACAATGATAGTATTTTAAAAATGTCACTCCCCCCAAATTCAGTGCTGCTTGAAAGAGGTATTGCCACTCTAGGAGATTTTGGCAATGCTTGTACTACGGCTCCTCCTTTCAGGTCTTGGGACTATTGGAATAAATAATAAAATATTAGTTTGGCTCAAAGAATATATTTTTTAAAGATTTTAATTATTTATTCATGAGAGACACACACACACACACACACACAGAGAGAGAGAGAGAGAGAGAGAGAGAGAGAGGCAGAGACACAGGCAGAGGGAGAAGCAGGCTCCATGCAGGGAACGCCACATGGGACTCGATCACAGGTCCCCAGGATCAGGACCTGGGCTAAAGGTGGCGCTAAACTGCTGAGCCACCCGGGCTTCCATGGCTCAGAGATTATTTTCATTCAGCATTATTCTGGTGTAATTGTTTTAGTAAATACACAGATTTTATTTAGGCTTATCCTCTGGATTTATTAGAAATGTAAGATTAGGGTTTGGTTTGGGCTTTTCATCCCGGTATTTTATTTTTTATATATCTTATTTATTTATTCATGATAGGCACAGAGAGAGGCAGAGACACAGGCAGAGGGAGAAGCAGGCTCCACGCAGGGAGCCCGATGCAGGAATCAATCCCGGGACCCCGGGATCACAACCTGAGCCAAAGGCAGATGCTCAACCCCTGAGCCACCCAGGCGTCCCTCATTCCAGTGTTTTAGTTACCACCTCGCATTCAAAGCCTGGGGTGGACATGTGGCTCTGATGGGAACTCTCATCTTCTGTCTTGGGCCAGAACAGAACATCCAAGACTTCTGAAATTATGGCTCTCTGGCTCCTTCAGAAAGATACTGCCCAGGTGAAGTGGCACAAAAAGGATCTGAGGAGTCTATCACCTAATCATGCAGTGTCTTCATTACCTGGAAAACAGCAGCTCATGGGCCCCTTTCAAAAGAGCCTCTTAATGTAGTTCCTGTTTGCAGGATTGCATCCAGCGCTCACCCGCCTGTGTGAGTGGCAGCAGGAGCTGGAATGGAAGGTGATGAGGAAGAAGTGTTTCTCCGGCTTTTATCTAGAGTGGCACCTCTCCGCTTAGCCTCTCGGTGGCTGTGCGTTGTCTGAGGTCCTGAATCTGGGGACTCTGTGGGCTTTTATCTCAATGGAGCACTCAAGGCTTAATTAGAGAGGTGAGTGTTGTCAAGGCAACCTCCTTTTCATTCATTCATGGAATAGAAGTTGGAATATAGAAAAAAGAGCCAGAAATAATGGTTGAACTGGAACTACCCACATCTAGCTAGTTCAGAAAATCCAGGCATGTAACTGAAAGGAAACAAGGATGAGAATATATATAACCAGGCATGGTTGGGATATGCTATTTCTTCTATAGGTTTGATCCGAAGAAATAGTTTGGCAAAGAGAATATTTTAATGTCCCACTCACTCTACAGTGTCAAAAATTGCCACTGTTGCTATGACAGTTTGCAGGAAACACTCCATCTAAGTCTCTTTTCTGTGTAAAATCTTGCACATGTGATAACCGTCTTTTCCCAGAAGAATTTAATGGCCTCTGTTGGGTGCAGGCCCCAATGTGTTCTGTGGCTACATTTTACTCATTTAGTCATGTGTTCAGTCATTCATTCAACAGATATTTATGGAGTATCTACTATGTGCCAGGCTCTGTGCTCTCATGAAGCTTACATTTAACAGATATTTGCTGTTGAATGCAGTTCCGGCATCACACACCGCCGGCACAGGCAGAAAGGATGAATAGGTGCCTGGAGGGCACTCAAGAACACGTGTGTGGGAGGCAGCCTCCCAAGAGAGAAGCTTCTGAGGCACTGTGACTCTTCACAGAACAGCCCAACATAAACCAAACCCTGTTATTCTCCCATGATACACCTGTCACACTACCCCTTCTCTGGAGTCAGGACTTCTACCTTGGGCAGGGCCTTTATCAATTTATGGACAGGTTGTTGGAAGAGCCTCCTAATGGGTCTTCCTAGCTCCCAGCTTTATCCCATCTAATTCACCCTGTGCAGTCTTGAACAACAGATTGTCCTTAAACATTATTTCCCTGAGAAATGATAGTAGCTCAAATCCAAACCACTCAGTTTGACTTTTTTAAAAAGATTTTTAAATTTATTCATGAGAGACACAGAGAGAGAGGCAGAGACATAGGCAGAGGGAGAAGCAGACTCCCTGTGGAGAGCCTGATATGGGACTCAATCCCAGGACCCCGGGATCACACCCTGAGCTGAAGGCAGACATTCAACCACTGAGCGACCCAGACATCCCTCAGTTTGACTTTCAAATTCTATCACATATCTTGTTCTAGGCAACACATCGGACTTTCTTCCCCTCCTTCAGTTGCCATCCTGAGAGACTCATTTCCTCATTGTGTCCAGAATGGGACCTCCCCACGCTTGATCACGTAGTCCAGCCTCCTCAGGCTTTCTCACCTGCATTGCTGGCCTTGTGCTTCCACCCAGGCTCCTACCCTTGTTTAAGCCCCAGGCAAGCCTCCCACTTCTAGCTGAGACTGCAGGTTATTCTCCAACATTCATTCTCTCCTCCTCTACAGTAAAAGAAGTTTAGTTGAGAATATGGCTACCCAGAACAAAGACCACATGTCCCAGTCTTTCTTGTAGCAGGGCTTGGTCAAATGAGCAATTCATTCATGAGCAGGTTTGTGAAACCTATGGATCATATTCTCAAAGGGAAGGGCATGCTGTTTCCCTGCTGCTTTCTGTGGCTGGGGTGTGGACAGGGTGTGAGCTAGCTGAATGGCTGGATGCGTACTAAGATGGCAAAACCACAAGGAGAGGAGGAGTCTTGTTTCCCAACAGCATGAAGCTGGCATATGAGCTCTGTGTCATATCAACCCTGGATGCTTACAGTGAGACACAGAAGGGAGAAAGAACTTCTGGCTTGTTCAAGCTTTTTGAAATTTGGGTTTCTGTTATAGCAGCAGAACTATACATTTCCTCCAAGAAGCCTTCCTGGCTCTTCCCTTCTTTAACCTCTCACCATGACCACCAAGACTGATTCATATTCATTTTCACTTTATTCTCCTGCTCATTTTCTCTTGCCAGCAGGTTGCCTGGGGACAAGCACCACAAATTACACCTGGACACAGTCTGACATGATGAAAGAACACTGCACTGGAAGCTAGAAGACCTAGGCTCTAACCTCCCTGATTAACGGTATATATTTGGGCACACTTTTTTTTTTTTTTTAGATTTTTAAAAAACATTTTTCTTTGCAATGAGAACTGTTTTTATTGAGATTTCAGCTAGTTTACATATAATGCAATATTAGTTTCAGGTGTGGAATTTAGTAATTCATCACTTAAATATAATACCCAGTCCTCATCACAAGTGCCCTCCTTAATTCCCCATCACTCATTTAACCTATCCCTCCACCCACCTCCCCTCTAAGAACCATCAAGTTGTTTTCTGTAGTTAAGAGTCTGTTTCTTGGTTTGCTTCTCTTTATTTCACCTATGTTTGTTTGTTTTGTTTCTTAAATTCCACATATGAGTGACATCATACAGTATTTTCTTTCTCTGCCTGACTTATTTTGCTTATCATAATACACTCTAGTTTTATCCACATCGTTGCCAATGGCAAGGTATCATTCTATTTGATGGCTGAGTGCTATTCCATTGCATATATACTACATCTTATTTATCCATTCATCCTTCATTGATGGACACTTGGGCTCTTTCCATAATTTAGCTTTTGTTGATAGTGCTGCTGTAAACATCAGGGTACACATGCCCCTTTGAATCAGTATTTTTGTAACCTTTGGGTAAGTACCTATTGTGCAATTGCTGAATCATTGGGCAGCTCTATTTTTAATTTTTTGAGGAAACTCCATACTATTTCCACAGTGGCTGTACCAGCTTGCATTCCCACCAATGGTGTAAGAGGGTTCCCCTTTCTCTGCATCCTCACCAATATCTGTTGTTTCCTGTGTTGCTAATTTTAACTGTTCTCACAAGTATGAGGTGGTACCTCATTGTAGTACTGATTTGTATTTTCCTGATAATGAGTGATGTTGAGCATTTTTTCATGTGTCTGTTGGTCATCTGTATGTCTTCCTTAGAAAACTGTCTTTTCTTATCTTCTGCCCATTTTTAAACTGTTTTTTGGGTGTTTAATTTTATAAGTTCTTTATATATTTTGGATACTAATCCTTTATCAGATGCTATTTGCAAATATCTTCTCTCATTCTGTAATTTTGTTGATTTTGTCACTGTGCAGAAACTTTTTATTTGATGAAATCCTTTTTTTTTAAATTTTTCTTTATTTATTTATGATAGTCACAGAGAGAGAGAGAGAGGCAGAGACATAGGCAGAGAGAGAAGCAGGCTCCATGCACCGGGAGCCCAACGTGGGATTCGATCCCGGGTCTCCAGGATCGCGCCCTGGGCCAAAGGCAGGCGCCAAACCGCTGCACCACCCAGGGATCCCTGATGAAATCCTAATAGTTTATTTTTGCTTCTATTTTCCTTGCCTCAGGAGACATATCTAGTAAGAAGTTGCTATGGCCAATATCAGAGAGGTTGCTGCCTATGTTCTTCTCTAGGATTTTAATGTTTTCCTGTCTCATATTTAGGTCTTTGATTCATTTTGAATTTATTTTGTTTATGGTGTGAGAGAGTGGTGGAGTTTCATTCTTTTGCATGTTGCTGTCCAGTTTTCCCAACACCATTTGTTGAAGAGACAACAAAAAATGTCTTTTTTTCCTTTGGATATTTCTTTCCTGCTTTGTCAAAGATTAGTTGATCATATACTTGTGGGTCTATTTCTGGGTTTCTATTCTGTTCCATTAATCAATATGTCTGTCTTTGCCCCAGTACCATAGCATCTTGAGGACTACAGCTTTGTAATATACCTTGAAGTCCAGAACCGTGATATCTCCAGCTTTGGTTTTCTTTTTCAGGATTGCTTTGGCTATTCAGGGTCTTTTGTGGTTCCACATAAATTTTGATATTGTTTGTTCTAGCTCTGTGAAAAATGCTGGTGCTATTTTGATACAGATTGCATTAAATGTGTAGATTGCTTTGAGTAATAGAGACATTTTTAAAAAAATTTTTATTTATTTGACACACACACACACACACACACACACACACACAGAGGGAGAGAGAGAGCACAAGCAGATGGAGTGGCAGGCAGAGAAAGAGAGAGAAACAGGCTCCCCGCTGAACAGAGAGCTCTAGGCAGGGCTTGATCTCAAGGACCCTGGGATCATGACCTGAGCTGAAGGCAAATGCTTCACCGACTGAGCCACCCAGGCACCTCAACATTTTAAAAATATTTTTTTCCAACCCATGAGCATGGAATGTTTTTCTTTGTGTCATCTTCAATTTCTTTCATCAGTGTTTTATAGTTTTCAGAGTACACATCTTTTACCTCTTTAGTTAGATTTAGGTATCCTGTAATTTTTGGTGCAATTGTAAATGGCAATGATTCCTTGAGTTCCTTTCTGCTGCTTCATTACTGGTATATAGAAATGCAACAGATTTCTATATGTTGATTTTGTAGCCTAAGACTTTACTGAATTCGTGTATCAGTTCTAGAAATTTTGGGGGGAGGTTTTCAGATTTTCTATATAGAATATCATGTTATCTGCAAATAGTGAAAGTTTGGCTTCTTCCTTGCCCATTTGGATGTCTTTTATTTCTTTGTGTTGTCTGATTGCTGTGGCAAGGACTTCCAATACTATGTTAAAGTGGTGAGTGTGGACATTCCTGTCTTGTTCCTGACCTCCTGCTCTCCAGTTTTTCCCTATTGAGGACAATATTAGCTGTGGCTTTTTCATATATGGCCTTTATTATATTGAGATATGTTCCCTTTAACTCTACTTCGTTGAAGGTTTTTACATGAATGGCTGTTATATTTTGGTCAACTGCTTTTTCTGCATCTATAGAAAGCACTGTATGGTTCTTTTTTTTATTAATGTGGTATATCACATTGATTTGCGAATATTGAACCACCTTTGCACCCCAGGAATAAATCCAGATGCATTTCTTTCTTTCTTTTTTTTTTTCAAGATTGTATTTATTTTTATTTTAGAGACGGAGAGTGAAAAAGAGAGAGAGCATGAACAGGGGAGGAACAGAGGGAGATAATCTCCAGCAGACTCCACACTGAGGGTAGAGCCCAAATGTGGGGCTCCATCCTAGGACCCCGAGATAATGACTCGAAATCAAGAGTGGGTCACTCAACCAACTCAGCCACTTAGGCACTCCCCAGGTGCACTTCTTTATCTTTCGGAGTTTTAGTGTTCTCAACTGCTTAAGGGTAATACAAGTTGTATCTTCCATGAGACAGATGTTGTGAAAATATTCTCTAAACCACAAAGTCGTGTACAACAATGAGATGATAGATTGTTCTACATCAATATTATTACTACGCTGTGTACACAGTGGTGACTCAAGGTGATGATGGGATTCAGGACCACTTCCACCAGTGGTGTCCATGGACAGTTGTCCAGTAACCCCCAGTGGTCCACGGCAAACTGATCTATTAGTAGATTGCTAGATTGCTACTTATTTGAATAACTATGGAACACTTTGTAATAGGAATAGATTTTTAACAACTAATGGGAAACCTTAGCAAAATGGAACAAGATGACTTATTTCAGCATCTGCCCTATGGATAAGGAGTCAAATTAGAGACCCATAATTTACCATGTAGATTCCTTTTGATAAGTCACTGACATGATATTGTAGAGCACTGTATAAGGAAACATGGATATTTGGGAGGTGTGGATTTATAGAGAACAACCCCGTGTGCATGTCTACCTACCATTTACTAAGCACCTTAAACATTTATCCTCCACAGAAAAGCAAACGCCCACCTTTGTTGCACCTGTCCCAGGGTTAAGAGGAGTATTATTCTTTCAAGCCTTTCCACAGCAGTTATCCCCAGTGAACTAGGGTATTTAAATGGCCTTTCACAATAATTAGAAATTTAATTAACCTCCCAGCTTTGATCAGAGCCCTGTTTTCTCATTACCTTTCTCTATGCCTGTTTCTGAGTCAAGAGCTATCTCTGAGCCTCCCCTTTCCAATTATAAAGTACTGTTTATGCTTAATTTAGCCTGGCACAGCTGTAAAGAAAGCGACTCTCCTGCTCAACAGCCTCCAATGACTCCCTGCTGACCACTGAATTAAGTATGAACTCCTTAGCCTGCATTTGGGCTTTCCACAGCCTGGCCCCAGAACATCCTTCTAATCTCATCTCTCCTCCTCCCGTACTTGAACTTTATGACTTGATGTTTCTCAACAGGCACTTGTCTTCCTGCCTTGGGGTCTCTCTGCTGCTGCTCCTTCTGCCTAAACAATTGGCCACTCACATCATACACCTGCCTCTGTAGAAATCTCCCTCCTCCAGAAAGTCTTTCCTGTTGGCTCCCTCTCCACCCCAATCACCAGGGTTTATGATTGTTCTCCTTCTAAATTTACACAGAAATTTATACCTTTCTCATAATCCTATCTTGTATGATAGTTACTGTGTATTCATCTTAACCTCTAGGTTTGCATTATAGATTTTAAAGGCAGGACATATGTTACCCATCTTTGTAAACTTTAGCACTTAAAATAGCATGTAAATAACAACAACCACCATTTCTGAGTTTCTATTTCATGCTAGATGCCTCAAATAAACTCAATTCAAATTCTCATATTCACCAGACAGGATTAGGGAGTCAGTCTCAGACAGGTTAAGTGACTCCCACAAATCCACCATGAGAGAACTCATATGGGATTGTGTTATGTGAGAGACTGGGTACACCTGTACCACACTTGGCAGAAACAGGCATCTGTTGTTACTATTGACGAGCTGTTGAGAGTGTGGACCACCATTTCCAATGGAGAATGATAGCACATGTATTTCTGAACCTCTGCTCAAAGATAAGGACTGATCCTCAGTAATAACCATGACTTGGATGTTTTCACCAGGTCTCTCTCATTGGTGATGTTTTGCTAAGCAGTCTCCTATCACCCTGGAGTCAGGACATGCTTACCTAATGGAGTGCCCCAGAATATTTGAGCTCTGTTTGCATCATTGGTCAGCTTGCCTCAGTTCTTTGGCAATTTCTGAAATTCTCTGAGCAGTTTTGGAAGTTGGGGCCCTGTCCTGAAGCTCCCTTAAGTCTCTGGGAGGACTTCTACCCTGGGAAAGAGAGAAGATGTGTACCCTCCTAATCCAGCATGCCATGGTCATAATCCCCTGAAAAGCCACTGGAAAGAAGGAGGAAGAGTGTTGAGCTCAGCTCAGGGCTACTTGCTCAGGAAATATCTGCATACTGGAGAGAGCTAGAGAAGAGAACTGCGAAGCACACAAAGGCCAGGCTCAGTTACCCAGTGATCAGAGTCGGGGTAGGGACTACGTGGGCATGTAGAGGTGTTGAGGGAGGGAATGATATGTCAAGCCTATTTGACCAACAGCCATATTTTATTATTCCACACACCCCCCCTTCCTAGATAAAAATGTGCTTTTTTTGCACCAGGGGAATAGAGAAATTGAACATGCCTTTGGGATGACCTACTTTCCCCACCTCTTATGCCAAGCTGTATTATTTATAGTCTCTTACCACCCACTTATCCATTCCCCCCATTTCTGTTAACCTGAGTGGGATCACAATAGGCCTCAGATGCTGCAAGTGACCCAAAGTAAGCCTTTGGCATCCCTGTGTTTTTCCAAATTATCTAGTGGCTGGTGAGTCACTTGGTGCTAATTGTGATCCTGCTGCTGAGCAGACCTGGCTGCAAGGTCAAGGACTTCTGCAGGGCTGGTCATGATCTTCTCAGGAATCATCTGGGGCTGATGTAGAACCAGTGAGAACATCCCCTTTTTTGGTCCACTCTGAAGTGAATTTAGTCCAGTACCTTCCTAGAGGATGGGGCGAGAATCCAGTCCTCACAGACTGTGACGTCAGCACTTGTCTTCACCATCCTCTCAACTCTACTCTCTTTCCATTCTACGCCCCTTCTTCCTTTGTGTCTTCTATTTCCATTTCTCTTTGGCATCATCTCCCATCTTCCCATATGTTCCATTCCTCCATTCTGCCGCCCCTCAAACCTTTCTTTCTTCCCATATTTCTGTTTCCTCACCCCCATGCAGTGTGCCAAGCCTAGGTTGGACCTATGGGACACTAAAAGAAAAAATATGGTCTCTGTCTTGAGGAAACTACAAACTAGTAGAGAAAAAAATTGTGGTATATGAAATGTGTGAAAATGGAAGCCAATAGAGACCTTATTTCTTCTTCTCTTTCCATTTTCTTTTTTTTTTAATTTTTTTAAAATATTTTTTTAAAATTTATTTATGATAGTCACACAGAGAGAAAGAGAGGCAGAGACACAGGCAGAGGGAGAAGCAGGCTCCATGCACTGGGAGCCCGACGTGGGATTCGATCCCGGGTCTCCAGGATCGCGCCCTGGGCCAAAGGCAGGCGCCAAACCGCTGCGCCACCCAGGGATCCCTCCATTTTCTTCCCTTGCGCCATCTTAGGATTCAAATATGTTTTCCCACTTAAATATGGGCAAGAAAGGCTTTGGCATTCTATAGCATCAATTCCTGATATCGTGGGTGGACTTGGTCTCAAATTTGGTCTCAAATTTGCATCTTATTTCCTTTTAAGTTAAAAGAGATGTATCTGTAATAGCAATATATGGTTATCACAGAAAGTCTTGAAAATGCAGGAAAAATAAAAAAGTGAAAATAATTCATAATTCTATGTCACAGAGATAACCACTGGTAACATTTTTGTGAACTCTTTTCCGTCTAGGCTTTCCACTCTTATGTATATTCTTGTTTTTATATAATGGGGATTGTACTATGTATATAATTTTGTATTCTGTCTTTTTCACTTAACATAATGTTGTGAGCAATTTCCCATGTTATTAAAATAATATTTGCAAATTTCATATATTAAACTATGGATGCACTATATGATTCATTGAACTGTTCTCCCATTGTTGATTGCTTAGGTTGTTTCTAAATTTGTGTCACTCTGAATAATGCTAGAAAGAACTTTTTGGTATGTAATTCCTTGCCTCAAGCATTAATTTCTTCTTTGGGAAACATTATTAGAAGGGAAATTACTGAACCACAAATGGGGACTTTAAAGATATTTGATTGCTTTCTCCCAAAAATGAGTCTCTACATATTTCTACTTACAGTGTATGAAAATACCTGGGCCAGCAAAAGATAATTCTTACCAACAGGAGTATTGTTGTTGTCTTTAAAACATTTGTTAATTTGAAAGGAGGATAGCTTTCTATAATTTTAATTCCTAATCCTTTAATTACAAATGAGGGCCACCTATGTTTCTTTCCTTAACCATCTAGATTTCTTCTTTTATTAGATGCCATATATTTTTTAAATTTATTAAGTGAAAACTTAGTATTTATTTTGTGAAATAACAATTTCTTATCATTTACATATTTTTATTTTGAGATTTCCATTCATTCATTTATATGTTTGTTAATTTATGAGTAAGAATGAAGTGCCCACTATGTGCCAGCACTGTTCTAGATAGACCTCTGGGACTACTGTAGAGAACTAAATAAAGAGGTGGTGGGAAGAGGACATATAGATATAGAAAAGAAAAGCAAGGAATGAGTGAGGGAATACTGGGAAATACTGTTTAAAATCAGATGGTCAGATAAGTATACAGATGATTTCTTACAAATCTGAGGGAAATTAACAAATCAGCCAGACAGGAATTTAGAGAAAAAGTTATAGGCAGGAAGAATTCCAAGTGCAAAGCCCCAAGGTAGAAACATGTCTAACATGTTAGAGGAGGAACAGAGAGGCTGGGGTATCTACTGCAGAGTAAGAAAAGAGGAAAGTAGTTGAAGATGAAGTCAGAGAGGTAAAAGGATCCAGTTTATGAGGATTTTTAAAAAGTTTTTCTGATGACTTTTTAACATTTTAACTCAGAGTGAGCTGGAAAACTTTTGGAAGTATATTAGTCAGCTATTACTAATGCTGCATAACATACAAGGTTGAATTTTCAATGGTTTATAAGAACAAACTTTATTTTTCACTCATAAGCCCTGGGTCTGTTGTGGAGGCTCTGCTTCAAGCTACAGATTGGATTCTTGACTGCTTTGATTGCCTCTTCAACTTGAGACAGAGCTGCCAAGTATAGTATTTTTTGGCAGATAGCAAAAAGATAAGAGGGAAAGCCAAGCAGCAAACATGTTTCAAATCTGCTCATGTTATACCTGCTATATTCCACAGGCCAAAGCAAATCATTTGATACAGCACAATATCAATGGACAAGGAAATAATACAACCTAGGAGGGTTTTGACTATAGGAGTGAATCAACCAGTTTATATGCTAAAAAGATCACTTCTAGAGCCCACACAGATTACCACTATTTTAAACTATGGTTACCCAATAGTGTCTCCTTAAATGCAATATCTTACATTTTCTGTTCTTAAATATTTTGAGAATGGATTTTTAATGGGCTAGAAATCACATAATAAATACTATCACAATTAATACCTTTTCCCACTACTCTGTGTACATAACAGTAGTACCCTGGGGAGGAAGAAGAGGACGGAATCATTGCAATTATGAGTGAGAAGTGCTGTGAGAGAGATAATGCTTTTCCATATAAAATCACTTTCACTTTTTTAATTTAATTTTTTTTTTGAGAGAGAGAGAGTGTGAGCAGAGAAGAGGGGCAGAAGGAGAGGGAGAGAGAAAGCAGGCTCCATCTATGCCCAGTGTGAGATCATAACCAGAGCTGAAATCAACAGTTGGACGCTCAACTGACTGAGCCACCCAGGTGCCCCTTAAAATCACTTTTAAAAAGGAGAGGCCCTTGCATAACAGTTGGATATTTATGCAGTAGGATGGCTTATCTGCCCCTTCTGCTTATTTGGGGGAGTAGGGAAGTTTATCAATACACATTATGTTTGGCTAGAAGTAACAAGTACCCAACTATCAGGGGCATAAGCAAATAAAAGATTTGTCTCAGGCAAAAAAACTTTTGAGTATAGGCAATCTAGGGTTCACAATGACTTCAATATTCCAGCCTCTTTCTCTCTTTTCACTTTAATATCGCCTTGGGCTTTCATCCTCATGTTTACAAGATAGCTGCACTGGACATAATGTCCACATTCCAGGCAGGATGAATGGAAAAAGGGCAATAGACTAAAGGAGATATACCAGCTCAGTCAATTGCTTTAAAAACATTTCCAGAATCCTCTCCCTGATATCTCCTTACTAGAGCAGTGAGGGGGTGTTTTGAGTGGTTCTTGGGTAGCCAATCCATAGTGTCCACAAGAACAGAGAAGTGGAGAGAGATGATAAAACAAAGGGAACCTGCATGAAACAGTGGGCACACTGTTGTTCGGCATGGCAGAGATGACTAAATCTCCCAGGGACTGAGTGGGTGTCACAGCTGGTAATCTGGCTAGAAACTTCTTGCCTAATAAAGGATCCAGGACTGGTCCTACTATCTATGACATAGTCAGGAGTTATTCAATTTCCTATTTCCTTAGAAAAAAATTTAAGAGACTAGTTTTTAGAGCAGTTTTAGGTTCACAGTAGAGGGAATAGAGAGTTCTCATATACCCTCTCCTGTCCCTTCTACCCTCACCACTCCCCACTCTCAATATCCTGCACCACAGTGGTACCTTTGTTAAAACTGATGAATCTACATTACACATAATTATCATCCAGTCCATAGTTTATATCAGGGTTCATTCCTGGCATCGTACTGACAAAGACTCTCCTTGACCATCCTTTAGTTAGGTTCCTCTAAATCCACTTCTTGACCAGGCCTTGATGTTGGCCCTTGTCCTGTCCTTGCCAGGCCTACATTCCCCCAGTCTTGGCAAGAATCCTGCAAAGTCAGTTTAGTTAAGAACCCCCCACACTTGATATCTGATCCCACTTGATATCTGAGCAAAGTCCTCTTCTGTTGATATCTGATCACCATGGCCTATCTTCATAAAAAATCCTGTAAAGCCAGTTTGACAAAGAATCCCTGTGTGCTGAATGTCTCCTCTTAGTGATTGTCCATCCATTGACTGCTCACTCTGCTCATTGGCTATAAATCCCCAGCTGACTTCATTGTATTTGGAGTTGAGCCTGACCTCTCTCCCCTGTTGTGATAGTCTTGATGTTATTGCAATAATCCTGGATGATGTTTTCCTTACCATTCTAACAAGAGTTTTGAATAATTTTTTAACAGTACATTTTATGGGTTTTGACAAGAGTATAATAACATATATCCACCTTTATAGCATCATACAGAAGAGTCTCACTGTCCTGAAAGTCCTCTGTGCTCTGCCTCTTCATCCCTCCCTCCCCTGGCAACCACTGAATGCTTCTTTTGTTAATAACTCCAGATCTTCAAAGATGTCCTGGTTGTGGACATGCGGTAGGGGTTAAGAGGGCCTGTGATCATGCTTTGGCCTAGAAGTGAATGGGCAGGGATGAGTGGTGTGTGTTGCTCATGCTGTGAGTGATGCCAACAGTGGGGAATGATGATGCCATCAGAACTGTGATCTCAGGAAGCTTGAGGGCAACAGAGAACATGGGGAGAGCCTGGATGAGAAGGCCAGAATAGGAGAAAGGAAGGCAGTGGTTCCTGAGCCCAGATGACAGAGCTGGCTAACTGAGACAGAACTGGGACATTCAATGGGTGGGGATTTGAGAGCAATATGTAGTAAGAGCTTCCCCTGTTTCTTTATGAAGACTTAACCAATTATACCAAAACCATTTTTTGAGCAATCCTATCTTTCCCTACTGATTATTGATACTATTATTTAAATTTATATAATGTTTTATGCAAGATTTACTACTAAGCATGTTTATTTACTTCAATTAACCTATCAGTTCTAGGGCTAGTACCACTGTGGTTTACATATTATAACTTTAATAATATGATGGGGCTAGTGCTCTCTCATTGCTTTTATTTTATCAAAACTTCCTTCTATAATATACTTACCCATTTATTTTTGCAGATGAACCTGAGAACTGCTTTATTTCTAAAGAATACCCTTTGGTACTTTAATTATAATTGGTGAAGAATTAGCATCTTTAAATTGTTCAGTTTTCTGTTTTATGAATCACTCTATCTTGTTCATCAGTTGAAGAAGAATGATCAACTGGTGGGGTTTAGAGACTAAGGTTCTAACTCTTGCGAGTCTATGTGACAAGGGAGGGTAAGAAAATGGAAACATACAGAAGCAATGGTTTTTCTCTCTGCTGTATTTTTCTTCTATAGCACTAACTCCTCAGATAACTTGCCCTTCTCCACTTAATATTTTATCTGCAGTCACCCTTTTTCTCCTTCGCAATAGGCCCCCAGCACACACAGTGGGGGAATGAAAGGAGGCTTAAAGAAAGATAGCTCTTGTTAATTAAAACAGATCATTGCATAATTAGATAAGTGAAGGGTGTAACACTCAATCCTTTTGGTTTGCAGCACTATGTCCCCTAGACTGATGTCTTTCTCTGAAAGCAGAAGTTTGTCACAAAACTGATGGGTCTCTTGGAACTGTCCTGGTCATGACCACAGATGTTGAGAATCATTCTATTGTTGGAAGCCTGGAATGTAACCCTGTCTTATATCTGCTGTGGCTGTTATTCTGCTATGAAGAATGGGAGCTGTGCTTCTGGACTGGAAGATGAGAATTCTTGCTGGTACAAAAATTAGCATCCAGGCTTAGGTTTCTTCTTTCCCTTGAGATAGATGGTGATACACATCATATCTCTCTACACTATGAGATAGTGTAGACATTTTCGTAAGCCTGTGCCTTCTTTATACCTGCTTTCTCTCACTATTTTCTTCCTTATCGATTTTCCATATGATTCCAGTGAATATTAATTGCTCCTACTGCACATTTTCCTTTGATTATAGGCTTCCTGGCCTTTAGGAGCATACATTTCCCAGTATTACCAGGGGACCTCTGACCTCTTTGCTTAGCATAAAATTGTAGCTATTGGATAAAGTTTCAGTTGCCTTGATCAAGGAAGCAGACAGAGGTATGTGCATTCCTGAGAAGAGGCAGGTGGCACTCTTGCACTGAAGGTACTTCCTAAAAGGGGGCATAAATCCAAAGATGAGTGCATAAGCTCTCTCTGTGTCAGGCATGAAATTTAGAATCATGAAAGTAAAGTCCACTATAGTTTTAATCAAGATGGCATGGGGTACCTGCCATACCAGGTGGGAAGGGCAGAGAAGAGCTAGGAAGAGCTAGGTTCCAGCTTCTGTAACTTGAGCCCAGCTACGTTAGGAGCAGCTGTGATTTCATCCCCTGGGGAAGCTGATAAGGAAAAAAACACTCTACCAACTCCGATTTTAAAATTATTGAGCCTTTCTGCCTGCCAAGTAGCTCTGTTTCTGAAGGAGCATCTCAGGTGGAAGTTAGGAAGCAGCTTAGTAGAAGTTCTTGAGCTAATATTAACCTAACCATGCCTGAAAGTTATAAACAAATCACATACATAGTCACAATATCCGCTCACACATACACAGTATATCCCCAAAGCAATCTCTTCTTCTGTTTGCTCAATACTGTGACTCTTAGTTATAGCTTGGGATCTTTACCGTGTTCTCTGATAATAATAGCTGACATTGATTGATAGTAATAGCTGATGTCGATTAATACTTCAAAATCTTCACAGCAACCTGGTAAATTAGATTCTATTATAGGATTACCTGTTTCGATAGAGAAAGAAACACACGGTGAGGTGAGTCAACTTGCCATGGTCTCATGGGTGTGAGTGGCAGAGTGAGTAGCCTTACCTGGCCATTGGACCTCAGACCTCCTCATTCTTAACCTCCCTAGTTCTATATTTCCTAGGGATTTCACGTCTGTCACATCTGAACCTGTCCTGTGGGAAGGCAGAGGGAAATGACCACTACTCGGGTTCTGGGTGTTCACATTCTCTCTCTTCATCCCGAACTGTCTCCCCTCCCCCAAGACTGTACTTGGTCTGAACAAGCTGGGGCATTCCAGCCTTATCCAAAGGCTTCCTTATAGGCTCTTGGCTGGGCAGACCTGAACAACGACTGCGGTGAGGCGATACAGTATTTATCCAGTGATATGAGAGTGCTTAGGCTTTGACATCCTTATTTGCAATCATGAAGAGTATTTGAGAGGGAGAAAGAAGAAATTTGACTGATTCTTGAGACTCTTGGATTGACAAGCATGAGTGGGCACTGGACAGTTCAGCACTGCTCCTTTTCCATCAATTTTGCCTTCCCATCCTGGATTTTAAGCTCCTTGAACAAATAGAACACACCTCTTATCTATAAAAAACGAAGAACAATTTTCCATAATGTCAGGACCCCCATTCTATTTTTTTAGTTGTAATAAAATACAACATAAAATTTGCTATGTGAGACATTTTTAAATATAGAATTCAATAGCAGTAAGTACATCCGCCATTTGTGCGGCCATCACCTGTACCCATCTCCAAAACCATTTATCATTCCAAACAGAAATTCTACTGATTTAATTTCTCATTCCCTCCTCCTGCCAGCTTCTGGTAACCTCTAATCTCTTTCCTGTCTCTGAATTTGCCTATTCTAGGTACCTCGTAGAAAAGGGTTTATATAATATTTGTCCTTTTGTATCTGATATTTAATGTAGCTTAATGGCTTCGCGGCTCATTCATATGGTAGCATGTGTCCCAATTTCATTCCTTTTGAAGGCTGAATAATATTCCATTGTATGGATATGCCACATGTTGTTTTTCCATTCATCTGTTGATGGACATTTGGGTTGTTTCCATCTTTTGGTTATTGTGGACAATGCTGTCATGAACATGGGTGTCTGAGTCCTTCCTTTCAGCTTTTTGTGTCTATACCTATGAGTGAAATTTCTGGGTCACAGAGTAATTCTATGTTTTAATTTTTTGAGGAACTGCTAAAATGTTTTTGTGCAGTGGCTGCACCATTTTACTGTCCCACCAGCAATGTGTAAATGTTCCAGCTTCTCCACATCTTCACCAACACTTGTTATTTTCATTTGTTATTGTTTTAAAAAACAACAGTCATCCTAATGGGAAAGGATTATCTCCTGTGGTTTTGATTTCCTTTTTCCTGATATTTTGTGATGTTGAGAGTCTTCTCATGTGCTTATTGGCCATTTGTGTCTCTTTGGGGAGAAATGTCTATTAAGTCACTTGCTCATTTTTGAATAGTGTTGTTTGTGGGTTTTGTTATTGTTGTTGGGCTTTAGGAGTTCTCTATATATTTCTGGATATTAGTCCCTTATCAGACATGTGATTTGCAAATATTTTCTCCCATTCTGTATGTTTCCTTTTCACTCTTTTTTATAGTGTTCTTTGATATAAAAAGAATTTTCATTTTGATGAAGTCCAAATTATTTTTTCTTTTGCTGCCTGTGCTTTAGGTGTCCTATCCAAGAAATCTTTGCCAAATGCAGTATCATGAGGTTTTACCCTATGCTTTCTTCTAAGAGTTTTATAGTTTTGGTTCTTTGTTCCATTTTGGTTATTTTTGTATATGGTATAAGGTGAAGGCCCAAATTTGTTCTTTTACATAATCCATATGTAATCCAGTTTTCCTAGTACAGTTTGTGGAAAAGACTCTCCTTTCCCCATAGAATGGTCTTAGGACCCTTGTAGAAAATCAATTGACCATGTAAGCAAGAGCTTCCATTCTATTATTGAGCATCAATTGGTTTGGAGGAGTTAGTCTCTGATAGTGCTGAAAAAGTTACTATTCAACTAGAACAGTGAGTAACTTTTCTTGGGTAATACTGTTTTTTCAGTCTATTTAACATTCTGAGTGAGATTTTCTCTAACAAACTTTTATCCATGTATTATTGACATTTACCTGTACTATCATTTTCCTTAAAATATCACCCTGCAAGGTAAACTGACTTCACTGAAAAATCCTGAAATTCTCAAATGAGCACTTGGAGGGGTCTAGAACTTTTGGAAGGTGTAGAGTTGGAGGATTGTGGAGGAAACGGAAGCATTGAGCAGCTAACATCTTGGTCTACTGGGAGTTAGCACCAAATGGCTGCTGGAAGTGTAATTTCTATGATATTAATGTCATGGTGACTCTACATGCCTTATTCCTTGAGGGCATCTTTTGGTGATCTGAAAACCAATCTTATTGTACTTGAAAATTTTCAAATAGTTTTCAAAGGTGCTGTCTCATATGGTTTTCATTACCATCCAATGGAGTAAGTCAGTTAAATATATATTTTTTAAATTAAATCCCGAAATTCAGAGAAGTTGAATGATCATACCCAAAGCTTACAGCCTAGTCAGTAGAGGGCCTGGGATATGAGTCCTGGCTCTTATTCCTGAGGGTTTCCTTTTTACAATGAAGAGCTAGAGTATGGCACCTGCTCTTCTGACTTAAATTTTTTCTAGACATGAAGTATTGGTGGATTAAACGTGGTTTTCTCTTTCTTTCTTTTGTTCTTTCTTTCTTTCTTTCTTTCTTTCTTTCTTTCTTTCTTGTCTTCTCTTTCTTAATCATGATAAAGATATATTCTATAATGACTGAGTGCAATTTTTCTCAGTACATTCCTGTTATACATGTCAGGTCAAAAGCTATCAGAAAAACTTTGGGAAGGACCTCAAGTTCTGAAAGACCTTCTCCCACAGGGAAAATTCTGGTTTTACAGAGAGATGGCAGGCAGTGGGATGGATAGTCATTCTCATGAATCATATCACATGCCTAAGGCAGAAGGTTCCCATTTAGAACAACCCTGTCATTTCCAAGATGAGCAAACCCGAGGTCCAGAGAAGGAGATGCTTCCTAATAGTGAAGCTGCTGCATTAAGGCAAAGCTGGCACTAGTCCTGTGTCCTGCTGGTCCTGATCCAGAACCCTCACCAGGATATATTCCTGCTTCACAGCCACCTTCTATGCCATCTTCCTTCCTGAAAATGTGTTGTCATTAATTTTAGACAGCAGGATGAATCCTCGGTCATCTTGAAGAAGTAAACATGAACGTAAACTTTTTCACCAAATTGTCCTGAAATTTTTTTCATAAAGAAACACTTCAAATCTTGGGCAGAATGAGGTTAGTGCAAATAGAAGGAAAAACTGTCCATCATATAATAGGCTATCTAATATGATTAATACATAAATATAATATCAAAACCAGAAGGAACTCAAGAAAACCTAATATTGATTAATTCTTGATTGATACATTTAATTTTATTATTCACTGGACACATTTTTATTGAGTGTAAGTATGTGCCAGGCATTGTGATTGGTGCTGCAGATATAATGATGAGCAAAAATAAATGGGGTTTCATTGTCATTAAGCTTATAGTGTGATGGGAATCACAGACATCAACCAGATGAACACATAATAACATGTAAAATTCTCACTCTGGTAGGTTCTATGAGTGAGAAATATTTGCTGCTGTGGGGATTTAACAGAAGAGAGTTCCCCGAATTTTCAGGGTTAAAGTCTTTCTTGGGGTAGAATGGAACTGGGGAAGGTCAAAGAGTTGAAAACCTAGTGTAGTTGGAATTCAGAGAGCAGGGAGGACCATGCATGAAATGAGGTTGTGGGGTGGATAAGAGATTGAGTGCACAAAGATTTTTTATTGATGATAAGGTTTTGATCTTTTTTAAAAAAATGATTTTTTTGTTTATTCATGAGAGACACAGAAAGAGAGGCAGAGACACAGGCAGAAGGAGATGTGAGACTCAATCCTAGGATCCTGGGATCATGACCTGAGCCAAAGGCAGACGCTCAACCACTGAGTCATCCAGGTGCTCTGATCTTTTTTCCTAAGAGCATTTAAAAGCCATTGAAGGACTTGGATGGGGCAAGGAGAAGATATTATGGGCACCATCCACTGGGTTAACATTTTGAAAATATCTCTTTGGCTGCAGTGTGGAGGATAGAATGGAAGATGGTAAGAGTGGATGCAAGGAGACCACTTAAACATTTGTTGAAGTGGCCTAGGTGGGAAGTGAGGGTGAGATGTGTGGCTATAGAAGAAGGGAAGCAGATATATTTCAGAGATATTTAGGATGAAATGTGGAGAGTGAGGGAAAGAGAAGCATCAAGAATGACTCTAGGTCTCTTGAATTGGACAATTGGAGTGATGGCAGTGTCATTTGCTGATGTAGACATTGGAAGAGGACTAAGTCTGATATAGGGAAGAAGATTTAGTCTTAGACCTCAAAGTAAATTTTAAATGTATAAAATTACTGAGTAAATTTGTAAGTAGAGGTGGACATATGGTATAGGCCTGGAACTCAAAGGAGAATATTACTATGCAATTCAGAGTTTATTTATGAATAAATGGTTATTGAAGCCATGTGCCATAGATAAGATAGAAAGTACAGAAAGAAAAAAAGAGGATCCAGGCTGGTATCTTTTTAATAGGAATCTTTCGTGGCCTGGATAGAGAAGGTGAGCAGGTGAAGGATGCAGAGAAAGAGCAGCCAGAGAGGAAGGAGAAACCATGAGGGTGAATACTGTTTCAGAAGGAAAGCAGTGGGCTTCTGAGTCAAACCCTGCTTAGATAGGACACAAAATGAGGATTCATTGGGTTTAATGACATAAGATCCATTGGACTTAATGACATAAAGATCACTGAACAGGTTTGGCTAAAGGTCCATCAGTGGAGAGCTGGGAGGAGAACTCAACTGGGAGTGGGGTGAGGGATGGGCAGGAAGTGATGGAAATGTGTGAGAGTGGCACCAGTGGTCTTGATTTGGGCATCAGTTCCTGGATTATGCCCTGAGCTGGGAGGCAGGAACAGGTTCCAGAGAAATCTATGATTTACAGTGTGATGACTGCCAACCACTCAGCCCTTCCCTGCCTCAGTTTCCTCCTTAGCACCATGGGCCATCACCAGAGCTAATGAGAGGCAGAAGAGCTTTGGAAATCAAAGTTTGAGTTATTCTTTTGAGTCACTGACCTCTAAATGCCAATTAAAATATATTTGCTCCTATGCTCCAAGCTCATTTTTGGTTAATTTTTGTTTTGTTTTGTATTAGAGAGAAATTTATCCACTTTTCAAATTTGGTTTAAAAAAATAGAAGGTTCCTACCTATCTTTTCTTTGAGCTTGGTCTAGGAGATGGTATCAAAGATCCTACATGTCAGCTAGAAACTTATTTATTTACTCTCAAGAACTGTATTTGAATAAGCCCGAGGCTTACATGGAAGAGGAGAGAATGCTGGTATCTAACTATCTATCTATCTATCTATCTATCTATCTATCTATCTATCTATTATCTATCTATCTATCTATCTATCATCTATCTCTATTTTTTAAGGGTCATTAGGTGCACTAGAGAGGATTATCTTTCAACAAATATGACACAGAACTTAAGAGGGTATCCAAAAATCCTTTAGAGTTTTAGAAGGGTTGGCAATGTAATTCATTCTAAATGTTTAATGGTAACTATGATAAACTTGTATTTACCTCTTAATTTCTGTATTTACTTAATTTCTCAGATTGCCACGGTGATGAGTAACTGAGTATCAAGAGACAAAAATGCAAGCGGTGGACACATGCCAGTTGTCTCGTATCAGCTGGCCCATAATATGAATATTCTTGCCAGTACCCAAAACCTTACAATGGCCTCTCTAGAAGGAATGGTCCACTAAAATATGCAAAGGCTGTAATGTTACTATAGACCAGACAGTGGATACCTGGTCTTTTCCTCTTGATATTTTTAGGTCCCAAGTCAGTGATATGATACACTTAGAGTCCTGTGAGAAGTACAGCTATTGGCTATGGTTGATTGAAGTCCTGTTGTGTTAGAGCAGTGATGGAGTTTGGACTAGGCTGGGTCTCTAAAAATCTTCCACTCTGTCTTCCATTCTCCCGTTTTTTGTTTTTTGTTTTTTTTACTGTCTATGTGGTTGTGAGTAAAGAATTCCAAGGTCTTAGGGGTTCAGCCTGGTCCCTAAGTCACTACTTGGCAAGGAGCTTCCAGGAAAAACATCCTCATTGGACTGTTGCTTGCACAAGAAATGGATTTTTGTTGTGGCAAGTCATGGAAATTCTTGAGTTGTTTGTCATGGTATTTCGCCTACCCTGAGTGACACACAGTGAATCTTTTTTTTTTTTTAAACATTTTAAAATTTATTCATTTGAGAGAGAATGAGTGAGAGCGTGAGCAGGGGGAGGGGCAGAGGAAGAGGGAGAAGCAGACTTCCCACTGAGCAGGGAGCCCTAAGCAAGGCTCGATCCCAGGACCCTGAGATCATGACCCGAGCCAAAGGTAGACACTTAACCCACTGAACTACCCAGGCACTGCCACAGTAAATCTTTAATACAATGTAAGCTGTGCTACAGGTGAAATTTATATAAAGTGTCATAAGAAGAGACAAAGGTCCAATTAATCCTACCTACGAAGTTTAGGGAAGAGCAGAGAAAAGAGATGATATTTAAGCAGAATCTTGGCAAAAAAAGAGGAGTTTACAAAGTGGGAAGGCTGGGGAGGCAGTTTAAATAAGTGTATTTCCAAGGGGCATGGAAATAGATTCTGAGTTCAGAATGTGTGGCCAAGTTTGTCTATGGGATTTCTGTAGGAGGCAGTTGAAGAAGATGCTGAGGAGGCCAGAGCAAGCTCTGGAGGGCTGAGTCACCTCTGTTCTTCCAGAAGGTGATGAGGAGCTATCAAGATTTTCAAGTGGGAAGTATGCTTTAGAAGGATACTCTGACAACCATGAGGACTGTAGATGAAGAAGGTAGTGTTGATGTTGGGAGACCATCTAGAAGGTTGCTTCAGGAATCTAGGGAAGACTCATACAAGATAATATACATAAAGCACATTATTATTATTAGTGCCTGTCACTAATAAATGTGTCATTTTAAAAAAAGATTCTATTTATTTATTTGAGAGCGAGTAAGAGAGAGAGAGAGAGAAAGAAAGACAGAGAGAGAACATGGGGAGGGGGGGGGCAGAGAAAGAGGAAGGAGCAGACTCCCCACTGAGCAGGGAGCCCATGCAGGGCTCAATCCCAGGATCCCAGGACCATGGCATCACGACCTGAACCAAAGGCAGACACTTAACCAACAGAGCCACTCAGGTGCCCCCTGTCCATGTCATTTAGTTCCTCTTTCCTAGATGAGGGAAATGACCATGGGAATGTAGAGAAGGTAGAGAAGGTAAGCGTACAAAAGAGGTATCTTAGAGCTATAAATACTCAATGAACAAATATTGAATAAACAATACAGTATCTTCTGGGAATGCTAACTGTCTTACTGTTAACTGACCCCTGGTGGGACTCAACTTTGCCAAATAACTTTTCCCATGTCTTCTCCTCCTACCAGAAGCTTTTTGAAATTCAGGCATCCACCAGAGATTAATAAATTCACCAGAGACTCATGCAATGAACTGCTGCTTTGTGAGCGAAGCCAGAACCAAGCTGGGTATTGAGCAGACAGGCCAAATGTCCTCAGGATTCAGAGACTCGAGGCTGATTACCAGCTGGATTCATAATGAGGGGTTGCCTATTCCCGTGGGTAGGAGGGATAGCTTCTCTAGAAGCCTTGTTTGCTGACCAATTTTAGAGACACTTGAACAAAGTTAGGGAAGGAGGGTAATATAGACACCTTGAATAAGGAACATGGGGTCACAAATCCTGAGTTATTCGGACAGCAGTCAGTTATTCAGTCTCTGCAAGGGATTCACTGGTTTGTTGATAGTATCTAGACTCTTGCAGGTAGGACTCACCTCCTCAGTGAGGGTAGGAATTGATGGTGAAGTGGGTTGGTAGGGAGGACTGGATGGGGAAGAATAAAATTATAGTTGGGTAAAAAAGCAGACCTCTTTAGGCAATTATGAGAGTGGATAATAATGTGATGGAATTGGTAGGAATTTGGTGCGATATGGGGCAGAGGAACCCTCTGTTGGATTCAGTGGTCAGTCTAGGCTTGGTAGGGACACAGATTTTGTCAAATCTATTCCAAAGCTTCTAAGCAAGACTGCGTTTACAACCAGACAACCATCCCCAGGAGGAAACTGTCTGCTCTTTCTAAAAATATCTTGAGATTTCGTTAACACATTGTCTCTTTTAATATACACCACTGTCTTACTACCACCCTAGGGAGGGTTTTTTTTTTCTTTGCTTCTTTTGTCTAATCTAATTCCTTACAGCTGCATTTTGTTCTGTTTCTCCTTGTAGTTCAGTGGCTATAAAGAGATACTACCCGGCCACCCATCCAGCATTCCTTTGTGGCTGACAGTGGCACTTGTGAAATGCCACATGCATTAGAAGCAGGCACAGATTGTCTGAGGATCCCTGTGCAGTGGAGACTCCAATTGAAATTGAGCATAATCACTAACATTGTGCCTACTTTAAGGGGGCTGCAAGAGGGGTGGGTAAGAGAAAGCCTCAGCATAATTTTCCAACAGGCACACGGGAGCTATAAATACCCACAGAGCCGCAGTGACAGTGCAGGTGGATAGGAGCCACGTGGGTGTGGGCGTGCTCCGACTGGGCCAGTTCCCTGCCTCCTCCTTGGCAGAACTGAGTGCTGAGTATTGAATTTATACCATGAGAGCCTGAGGTTCATGTTTCCCTTCAGCATCCCTGGTTTCTGGAAGGGATGGTAGCTTCTGCTCTAACAACTATCGGAGCTGTTCGTGTTGGCTGACCTGGCATGGTTAATTAAGGGGAATGGAGTAGAGTCACTGTCACTTAATCTTTCCTTGTTTTACAGAATCATTTCATATGGTCAGGGCTAGAAAGAGAACTTTGAAATACATATGCTGGCTACAACATCTTACAGATGAGAAAACAGAGGAACCAAGAGTCACACAAAGTCATCTTGAGAAAAGGATTATCAGGGATGATTTGGTGGGGTAGACAATTTTCTTTGACAGAAAGCCTTCTAACCTGTTCCCATCCCTTTTCAGAATCCTGTGTGCATGTTTGATTTATTTATCAGCTGAGACAGTAGAGCCTGCAGTGCAGGACAGTGGGCAGAAATCATTGCAAGGGGAGGGCCAGAGGGTAGAGATGTCCTTTGCAGTCCAGTTCCAACTTTGCTCCATAACCAGTGGCCTTGGGCCAGAGTCCTCTGTCCCTTGGCAATGTAGGGATCACACTTGTAGAAGTGGAAGACTAGAAATGGTGGAGCCAGAGTACACAGGTGGCAGTCAGTGCATCACAGCAGTCACCTGAACCATGATGTGAATGGCATTTCCTGGAGTTGTGTGATGCACACCTGGACATCCATGCAAAATGGCCCTAGCTGTGACCCACTTGGTACCAAAATCTGAAGCACAAAATTTTGCCTTCCTTGGCGAGTTCTCCCTGTAGCCAGGGAAACCTGGGATCCCCACTGGCCTGCCTGGTGGAGTAATGGTGAAGAGCCAAGGCTCTAGATCAGAGACTCGGGGTCTGGATCAAGACTCTGTCACGTCTCAGCTTTGGGGTCTTGGACAAATTAAATACAGTAAGTGTTCATTGAGTATTAGCTGATTCATCATTATTCTTACTGCTCTAGTAATCTTGTCTTAGTCAGGGGCTGACCTACCTTAATGGCTCATGGTTCTCCCTCTGGCTGCAATTGCACACTTCTGGTTCTGAGGTCTATCTTTTGACTTTAGGCCTCCTTCCATCTCAGCTTGTCCTTAGTTATTTATTTGACATGATAAATCTGATTTCTTTCTCACAAAACTCATCACGGACCTTCCCCATAACTACTTAATGTCTTTTCCTGGAACATTATGCTAGTGCTGTTTTGAATGAGAAATCCAGAGATGAACTAGCCACTGAACACTCGTGGATAAATGGGCCAATCCAAAATATCTCAAGGAATATATTCATTGTAGAAAGCGACCGCCGGAGGTGTCTGAATCTTGAAACTAATCCAAAATCCCCTGGGGATTTTTACTTGTCTTTTGGTGAGATTTGCAGACAGGGCCTACTCCAAATATTTCTGAGTCTGTTGTTTGATGCTATTTTGAATTCTCTCACATGTGGAGTTTATTCCTATATTTAGCTCTTACACCAGCACCCAGGAGTATTGGAAAATGTTTGCAATTGACCAACTGTAGCGTATTAGCAAATCCTTGCATATGCTTTCCAAAGCACTTAAATCCAGCTGACTCCCCTGCCCCCTTGGTCCTCATTTCCATAATCTCCAGCCTGGGCTGTGCTGACCACACCTTTTGCAAAACTTTGCCCAAAGAACAAACCCAGTTCAGGGTCACCAGATCCCACAGACAGTGGTGGGCCTCTATTAGTGGGTGAGCCACACACAAAAAAATGTGGACGCCAGAAAATGAGCTGTCAGAAAAAAATTTATTTTTTTACTTTTTAAAAGATTTTATTTATTTATTCATGAGAGACATAGAGAGAGAGAGAGAGAGAGAGAGAGGCAGAGACACAGGCAGAGGGAGAAGCAGGCTCCATGCAAGGACCCGATGTGGGACTCGATCTTGGTACTCCAGGATCACGCCCTTAACCAAAGGCAGACAGTCAACCGCTGAGCCACCCAGGCGTCCAGAAAAAATTTTAATTGGAGGGACATGGCAGAAATGTACATGATTAAAATCATTGTTCAGAATGTGAGCAATGTAAATCCACCCCCCCAAAGCCTGATCTTCTATGCTGATGAAAGGGGCAGCACAGAGGCAGGGGGTTTTGACTTTCTTGTACCTGAGTGTGAAGGAACCAAGCACACCAAGCCCCCACTCCACCTTCTTTGCCAACTGATCAGATAAAGCCCTCCGACTCAGCATTCTCCCAGGTTCAGGAAAGGAGAAACAATTGCCCACCCAGGGAACAGGGGGAGTGGGCAGTGGATTATAGTGATGCTCTGTATAGTACGAGAATGCTCTCTGACGCTTCCAAAACCCTAGAAGATTCAGCCCAAGTTAAGGACTTTGTTAGCAACAGATTGCCAAAGACTTTCCTCCTTTTATTTCTTCTGCCTATTTGCAGCAAGCTACACAAAAGGAACTTCTTTCTCCTTCTGCCCACAGATTTCTGTCTCAAAAGCCTTTCCAAGAAATAATCTAAGTTTGTCTCAAACGTAAGGAGTTTCATTCTCAGTACTTTGTACTGTTTATCTTGGTAATTTCTTTCCAATTTTAGTTGTTTTTGTTTTTTTCTGCCCGAAGTGAAACCCATGGCTTGCAATGAGAGGAAGATTGCACTAGTGGCATGACGTAGACAGCTGTCTTGGTGCTATGACCAAGCCAAATGGGTTCTGGGCCTCGCTTTTTGTCAGCATACCCAGCAGGGGAAAATACAGTTATTCAAGCTTAAGAGGCAAGTTTTCCACATTTGGAGTGATTAATCACCTCTTTCCTGTGAAAAATAATGGGGATAAGACGCAGAATTTTTAGGGAGCTGAAGGACTGAATTTTTTTATTAGCAGGAGAGGTGGAAGCCTGAGAAACATGAATATATCTCCCTGGTGTGTCTGTGTATGGTGTTTATGTGAAACATAAAGATACAGCTACCCCTGCAAAACAAAACAGGAAAACATTATACTAAATACAGTTAAATTAGCATCCCAGTTATTAGTTTCTTTAACAAGCAATCCAGGCACTCTCAGGTTTTCTTAGTTTCTTTTAAAATATTTTATGTATTTGAAATGTCACCCAACAGTATTTGCTAACAAAGTATAGAAACAAATGGCAAAATGCTTAAACACGCATCCAAAAAAGCAAGTACCACGATGCAACATATATATAAATAAAATAGAATAAAAGCTCTGACTCCTGTACAACTTAAGGTGGTAGCTTGTTATACAAATAAAATCTATCTTGAGTGTGTTCTATTAAAAACGGCAAATAGGTCAACAGTAAACTTCCCAAATCTTCAAGCTGGCTCAAATACATTTTGTCGGAATGGAGAATATCTTGGCACGGCTGATAACACAGGGGCCAGTGATCCTGGAGGGCTGAGAACGAACATGGAGAGAGGTTTCAAGTCTGTCTGTTCTGGTCTGTGAGAGAAGCATCTGCCCGTAAATTTGATCAAAGGCTGACATTCACAGAGCAAGTTGTTCCTCTTCCTGTTCCCTTCCTGGGGAGTCATTCTGGACACCACCATATGCCTCAGTTAGATGCAGAGGCATCTAATTGGCCACCAGGTTGCATATAGCCTACCTCTCAGTAGCTCTGGAATTTTCTAGAGCTACCTCCGTAGCTACCTCCTTTCCACCTCACCTGTCATGGCCTCATACCTGGCCTGTGGCATCTGCTCCTTAGCTCACTGGACCAGCTCTCCTCACTGCCCCCTGCATTCCCTGCTTCTAGTATTGCTGCTTTCAATCCATCCTTGCTCCAGCCAAACAGAGCTTTCTGGAGTAGAAAGCTACATGCCACTTGACTGCTTCAAAACCTTCAGTGGGTTCTGGTTCTTGTAAAGATGGATTAAGTACACATCACTCTGTGTCTCCCACTGATTGCAGCTAAAATCCCTGGAGACGATGCGTGGAGTAGTTCCTGGAGGACGCAGCAAAATAGAATGATAGCGAGCAGATGGGGGAAGAGAAAGCAGAACTGCAAGTGCCACAGAACTGGTAGCAGATGTCATCATAGGAAGAACACAACAGAATGGGGTGATTAAAGCCCTGGATTTCCAGCCAGTGGATCAGGACAGGGGGTGCCTGGGAGCTGAAAAGTTCTCTGGAGATCAAGGCAGGGATCTCATAAGGTTGTGTGTCAACTCCTGGCTCAGCCCCGAGCTGGGCAGGCACAGATCTGACCCCAGACTTCTGGACATAAGAATTTAACAAGAATTTGGGGGCCGGAGAGCTTAGAAAGACCTGCCATGAAAGTTGTCCAGCAAGAAGCTCTTGACAGCTTGACAGACAAGACATTATTGAGAAGAGAGAGATCTAAAATTTAATTGGAAACTTTTTGCCATTTTTGATGGGACAGATTCAAAAAAGGTTTGATTTGCCTAACAAATCATGGCTTCAGGTGGTGGCAAAATGCCTTCACCATCCACCAGCCTTCTGTAGAAGCTTCTACCACTCCAAGTCCAAGAATGAGAGGGGAAGGTGCTGACAAGTGGTGATAACTTTGTGGCAAAGATGGTGAACTCTACAACAAAAACTCCTGTCTCCTACCATAGCACAGAGCTGTGGCTGGCAAGCAGTTGCCCAATCAAGAGTCCATTCCTGGGACCCTGGGTGGCCCAGCGGTTTAGTGCCTGCCTTTGACCCAGGGCATGGTCCTGGAGTCCCGGGATCGAGCCCCACGCCAGGCTTCCTGAGTGGAGCCTGCTTCTCCTTCTGCCTGTGTCTCTGCCTCTCTCTCTCTCTCTCTCTGTCTGTCTCTCATGAATAAATAAATAAATAAATAAATAAATAAATAAATAAAATAAAAAATGTCCATTCCTCAGCTCTTCTTGCACTGAGGTGGGATCATGTGTTTGGCTGGTTTTCACAAAGGGAATAGGAGTGGAAATGATGTGTGTCAATTCCCAGAAGGCAGCTAAGAAGCAAATGTACCTACTCTCTTCCTCTACCCAGTCCGTCAGCTGGATATACAAGTTTCCCTGAACCGGAAGAAGGGAGGAGTCTGTTACCGTCACATGGAAGAAAGCTACCTGCCAGCCAGAAACAACCACATTAGACTTGAGAGGAAAATAAATCTTAAGCTATGGATTTTTTTCATAGCAGAAGCATTATCCTAACTATAACACTTCCATATTTGGGGGCCGGGGGGCAAGTAGATTAAGGGAGATAAAGTTTCCATACAAGCCAGAAGGAGACTTTAAGACCAAAAGCTTTGGAAATATGCAGAAATTGATGTGGATGTAGGGCTGCCCACTGGACACGGCCTAAGGGGCTAAAGCTAATTTTGTGCAAATCTCTATGGACAGGGAGACCTCAGTTGATAACTAGTTCTCTTCTGCCTTTTGACAGCAGGATGTACCACTCTGCATTCCAAAGCTGGCTTAATACCAGGCGTGCACAAGGACTCTCTCAAATGGTGTTTGGAGTCACAGATACAGCCCCCAAATGCTGGTGTAAAATAACAGATCTTTTCAAAAGGCGAATAAGTAACGTCCAATGGGTCCATTTTGCTAAGCTTAGATTTTTAAGTGCCACTTCCTTAAAGTGAGGCTCACCAAAAATGGGCAAAAAAATCCCATGTTATAAACAAATAGAATTAAATCTTCCTTCTTCTCAAACTTCAACCCCAAGAACCCAGCACAGGGATGGATTCAGGGAGATCTACAGCCTTGTCTTTTGCAGCTGGCGTTTATGAAGTACTGTTTCAGGGTTTCCTTCTCTGTGCCCTTCATAACTGATTTCTACTTAGTAAATTAATTTTTAAAAGATTTTATTTATTTATTCATGAGAGACACAGAGAGAGGGGCAGAGACATAAGCAGAGCAAAAAGCAGGCTCCTCATGGGAAGCCTATGCAGGACTCAGAACCAAGATCCCGGGATCACACCCTGAGCCAAAGGCAGATGCTCAACCACTGAGCCACCCAGGCGTCCCAGAAAATTAGTTTTGATACAGGAGCAGTAGACCAATCCACTCCTGTGCTCATTCAGGAAGGCACTAACTGTCAGTTCCAGAGGTTTGTAGAGGAAATGGGCCTCACATGCCCTGGGACTAGGGGACAGCCACTGACCTGGACCCAGACAAAGAGAGTGGGTGGGCCGAGATGCTGGCTTGCCAGCTGGTGGTCCTCAGAAGACCTCGCCACACACACAGGGCTGCACCCTGACTGCCTGGGCCTGCCTGAGCACACCCCAGGCCCAGGACTCCTGGCTTCCTCACGGGCCTGTGCTCGGACTGGGTGGCATGTGGCCCAGAACATACCCAGGAACAATAGAGCCTTTGAGTTCCTGCAGTTCCGGAATATATTCCCAATATTAGCCAACCTCTAACTGCCCACTAGACAGCCTCACCTGACCTGTCCCTCCATGGCTAAAGAGGCACATTTTTTCCTTAGCGTGCAGGAGATGACTTTCTTTCTTTCTTTCTTTCTTTCTTTCTTTCTTTCTTTCTTTCTTTCTTTCTTTCTTTCTTTCTTTCTTTCTTCTCACTGTCTCCCCCTCCCCCTCCGTGAACTTTCTGCAAGCCTGTTCCTTCAGCCTCTTGTTTGCCTTTCCCCTTTGACTTTCCCATCTGGAGAGTCTCTGCCTCAGCCCATCAAGCCCCTCAGGCCCTGGTGTCCTCCTGGCTTATTCTGACCCCTCCTCCTCATGTCTACCTCAGCCCACCTCTGGCTCCTAATTTCTAAAATGTGAAGTGGTTGACCTCGCTGTGTGGTCCACAAACCGGAGCAGAGCTTCCTGTTGAGACATACATGCATTCTTAATAATAATAATAACTAGTCAGGGACGCCTGGGTGGCTCAGTGGTTGAGCGTCTGCCTTTGGCTCAGGGCGTGATCCCAGGGTCCTGAGATTGAGTCCTGCACCAGGCTCCTTGCATGGAGCCTGCTTCTCCTTCTGCCTGTGTCTCTGTCTCTATCTCTGTGTCTCTCATGAATAAATAAATAAAATCTTTTAAAAATAATAGTAATAATAACTGGTGAATTTTCAGAATTGTTTTCTGTTTTGTGTTTAATTGCTAGTAATTCAAAGATAGTGCTAATGAGTTTCCCTTTCACAGCCAGCCATCCCCTTGCGGTGTCGGTAGGTCCTGGTGGTTGGAAGGACACTGCGTGGGGACGACAGAATTAGACTTCCTTCTCCACAGTGGGCTTGAAAGAAAGAGCTCACCTCTGGCCTCTCATTCCTGTTGGCTTGCGGCCTGCTGCCTGGGCTCTGACCCTCTACTCCAATCGTAGAAAGGCTTCTGCAAGTTCCCTCAAGCCATGCTACTCCCCTGGCCCCTGGGTTCTGAGCCTGACTCAGTCCTGTTGGGAGGAGAGCGATTGGCTGCTTAGGTGCCCGGACACCTGTGAGTGCATCTCCCGCTCCAGGGGCAGCGTGTAAGCCACAAGGCAGCTGCCACAGCTGGTAGCCTTGGCAGCTGATAAACTAGGGTTCAAATCCCTGCTGTGCGGCCCACTGTCCTTATGAGCTGTGTAACTTGGAAATGGGCTTTACCCTCTCCGGGCTCCAGTTTCTGCCTCTTAAATGGGATAATCTGTGCCAACCACCCACCACAGTGCTTTGTGTATTATGGGTGGATAAGAAATGTTTTTATTTTTTCTCTCTTTGGTTCCCCTGCAACCGCAGCCCCTCCTCCTGCCCAGCACCCCCACCCCCAACCTGGATGTGTGGCCTGATCCACAAACATTCCTTTTCCTTTCCTCTCTTGGGGCTGGAGCCTGTTGGCTGTTATGATTGTACAGTTCATTAGCAGGCAAATGGACAGGTGATATTTCCTGCTGACAAAATAAACAGCCAGAGAAGGCAAATATCAGGGCTTAGCACCAGGGCGAGGCAGCTGAGTCGGGCCTGGGGTAGGGAAGCTAGTTTGAATATAACCTAAAACAAAGAGATGTGCTTGACATAACCACCGTCTGACAGCTTTCCTGACACGGACCCGAGGGAGGTTTCCCGGGGACGTGGTTGAACAAGAAGACACTTTCCACCATGGACACTTTCTAGAAGGTGCAGGCTGGGTAGTGGAGGGACTTTAGGGACTGGGTATAAAAAGTGAGCATAGATCACAGACGACACATTCGAGAGAGGGATATTGTACAATGTTCTCTGATTTGCTTGCAGGGTGTTTCAACCACCCATGTCTCCAAAGTAAAAATCGCTCAGCTTCACCCTTTGAAGCCCCCTGAAGGAGCAGCAGCATCTCTGATAGGGCATGATATGCTGCCCCAGGGTGCCAGCTCTGCCTACTGTGACATGGGTGGGACCGGCTCCAGCTGGGAGCCTCTTTTGTCTGGAGCAGAGACACCCATGTCCACTCCCTTTCTCTGCCTGGACCCCGTCTTCCCGGACCCACCTCACTAACCCCTCATGTCTGACCACCTGCTCTGTGCCTGCCCACCATGGAGATGCCCCTGTTCTGCTTCACCAGAAAAACAGGGGGAACAGATGGATGGGGCCTGCCCAGAGGCCAGGGACAGCTGTCCCAGCTGCCTTGTCTTGTGCATGTCCCACCACCTGACATTAGCTCTCTGAGCTTCAATGCTGGGCCGCGGGGTGGAGGGGGGTGGGTGGAAGGGGATGGGCGGTGGGAAGACCCCACAGTAACAGTGGCCAGACGGAATGTCTTGCCAAATGCCTCCTTTCCGTTTGGTTGTGGAGACTGACTTCCTTGTCTGCCGAGCCAGGAAATAGGGGTGCAGGACAACGGGATGGGGCGTGCGGTAAGGGACAATCTTAGACAAACAGAAAGTCTACTGTCCCAACCACTTCATGGTTTGGTCATTTGTTTTTCTTGCCACAATCCTATCAGGAATGCCCCAGGTTACTGTGCGTGTGGATGTTGCACAGGAGCCCAGGGCCCGAGGGCCGGCGTGCTCCAGCGAGGCACTGTTGAAATAAAGCATTTCCTTTGCCTGGCCCTTTCTCTCCTCTTGTCCTCCCAGGGTCAGGCAGGTCCTTGCCGGTCACAGTTACCATTGTCCCCAGTGGTCCTGGCCTGGGGCAGTAATCCAGGAATCGGAGTGGAATGAACAGAAGCACAGCATTGCTGTCTGGCTTAGCTCCCACCAGCAAAATCTCTGGAATCCTGTTCTGGTTGGCGAGGTTCTTGGTGTCTGCTTCAGGGCCTCATGTGTGCCCGTTTTTCTGGTGCAGTTTTTCTGGAGGCTCCTTGCCATCCCCAGCCCTCCTAAGCTCCCAGCACCCCTCTCCTGGCCTCAGAGTTGTCAGTGATGTGCATACTCCCCGGGGCCTCCTGGCTGCAGAGTGGGAGCGATGGCGGGAAATGCTTCTCCTTCTCCAAAGCACAGTCCTGGGCCACAAAACCAAATGCCTATCAGGGAGGCATTCTTTCATGAGGGCTCTCTCTGGCCCCTTCCCACCTTTCTTCTTCTCCCCCTTTCTGCTGAGGTTTCTGGCACAAGCCTCTGAGTGGACAACCCAAGGAGGACTGGATGGACACTGGACTCTGCTCTTGCATCATGTTTCTCCTTCAGATCCAGGGCCGGTGTCCCAAGGCCAAGCTTAGGGCTACTGACTCTCAGGGCCTGCAGGAATAGGGTTTGCCTGTTTGGTCCCTTGCCCCAGAGACTGAGGACATCTATAGCTTCCCAGTCACCAGGGGCTCTTTCGATCCTGTGGAAATAAAACTATGGTTAACCCATCCCTGTACACCAAGTTCTCAGTCCCTATAGGAAAAACTACCAGGGGGCACTGGGGTGGCTCAGTCAGTGAAGCGTCTGCCTTCAGCTCAGGTCATGATCTCAGGGTCCCGGGATCGAGTCTTACATCAGGCTCCCTGCTCGGTGTGGAGTCTGCTTGTCTTCCTCTCTTTCTGCCCGTCCCCACTGCTAGTGCTCTCTCTCGCTATCTCTCTCTCAAATAAATGAATAAATAAAATCTTAAAAAAAAAAAAACCTATCAGCACAATCTTGTTGTTTAGAGAGGTTTCTTGACTCCTTTCAAAAGTGGAAAATGTTTCCCTTCTCAATGAAAAAAAGTCATTTCCAAATTTAGCATTGTTGTGTAACTTTTTCTCCTCCCTCTGCTTCTGTTATGTGGGGAAGGGGGATGGGTAGCCAGAAGGATAAGCAAAACAAGCAGAATGAGTCTTTCCTTTGCTTAGCTCTATCAGCTGATGAATCACACGGTGATCACAGCGTACCTAAACCGTGAGTGATCCCAAAAGGTAGAGAGCAGCTGGCTGGAAATCCCAGAGTCATCCTTAAACCCTTGGATGCCATAAGTGCTCAGGTGAGCTAGAAAGGCACATTTTAATTGGATCAGATGGAAAACTAAAGAGACAAAAGTGTAAGGGTTGATAAGACAGGTAAATTGTTCTCATGTGCTTATTTAAAAAAAATCTCATTCCACTTATGTTGTTTCAATGTACTCTTTACTGGCACAAGGTATTCCACTCTTTTTAAGACCTTATGTTTCAATATCTTAATTTTGTTTGTAAAAGTATAACTGGATAGAGAAGCGATAACTGCCTCTTCATTTCACCAGAACTGCCACATAAGCCACATGGTCACCAGCAAGGCACTGCTTACGTAGTGCGCCAAGGTCCCAACTGCAGACAGAGTACCTGAGAGGAAATTGCCAGTGGCTAAGAGATGCAGACGGTGTGACTCATCTCCAATTAATAGCATCAGTGTGATTTGGTTTTGCACTATCAGTGTGGTCGGTGCGATTAATATCTTATGAGAACAAAATGAACCCAAAGATAGCTAGCATTTATCAAATACTTTTTATATATCCAGAGTGTGTTCGTCACTTTCAGGTAGTATCTCATTTAACTCTTCAAGACCACTGCGAAGTAAGCATTATCATCCCAGTGTTGCAGAAGACAGTGAGACTGAGAAAATGTGAAGTCCTTGCTCAAGGTCAGAAAGCAGACAGACGGTGGGGCTCAGATTCTGACCCACATCTGGCCAGACTCCAGAACCTGGTAGAGTAGCTTCAACGAGCGAAGGAGAATTTTTAGGTTGTGCTTAAATCAAAAGTTCTCCTTTGCCTGCTGTAATTTCTAATAGTTACTTCTTAATCAACACCGTACCGTTTTTTTTTTCTTTTTACTGTTTGATAAGGTGATTACATTTCTTCCCACATTTAAAAGGTTATTGAATCAGGTTGAAGTCATTTCTGTCTCTAAGATGTTAAACAGTTGGGTTGTCTTCCCACTGGTATAGTGATCTATAAAAAAATGTTTTTCTTGGGCTCCTGGAAGGCTCAGTCAGTGAATGTCTGCCTTCGGCTCAGGTCATGATCCCTGGGTCCTGGGATCGAGTCCAGCATCAGGCTCCCCTGTCAGGAGCTTTCTGTTTCTCCCTCTGCCTTTTTCCCCTTCTCATGCTTTCTCTCATTTGCTCTCTTTCAAAATAAATGAATAGAATCTTTAAAAAAATGTTTTCTTTGATGCTATCTCATTTTTTGCACAGCCATGACTTCTTTAAGCCAAGGTTTCATAACGCAGGAGATTTATGGATTGACTAATATAAGCAAGCTTGTATATGTAAGAATACATACATTTTCCAGTGTGAGGAATGTAATGTTTCTTAGGATTATCAAACCATTTCAACAAAAAGCCAGATATTTTTGTTAAAAAATGAAAAACATTGTTAGCTACAAAAGTATGTGTGTGATATGGGAAGGTTGCTTGTTATGATGTATCTTATGCACAGCTTTTGCCAATTATTTTTCAAAAATCATCTTTTGCTTCTATGATGGTTAATTTTATATGTCAAGTTGGCTGAACCATGGTACCGGCTTTTTGGTCAAACACAAATCTAGATGTTACAGTGAAGGTATTTTTTTTGTGTGTGCGGGGGGAGGGATGTGATTAACAAATCTGCAGACTTTGAGAAAGCTTCCAAGCAGTTGAAGAATCTAAGGAGAAAAGGACCAAGGTACCCTGAGGAAGAAGGAATTCGGATCCTGACTACCTTTGATCTAGAGCTACAACATCAACTCTTCCCTATGTCTCCAACCTGCAGATTTTAGACTTGCCTACCTCATAATCACATGAGCCAATTCCTTAAAATACACCTCTCTCTACACGTACACATTCTATTGGCTTTTGTCCTCTGGGAAGCCCCAGTACAGCCTCCAGTTAAGCAAAAAATGTGTTGAAGAAACACAAAGCTCATTTCTTTGTGTCTAAGCAATAATATTTTAGGTTCAACTGTCCATAGATTATCGATGACGCTAAACGTTATTTCCATACTGGTATTTGCCAAGGGAAAAAGAAAAACAATTTTTTAAACCATTGTAGCAAATTTTGGGTAGTAGATTCTTCGTGAGAAAGGTATTTCCATTTCTCAAAAAATGTGTTCTCTCAAGAATTGGAAGTCATATTCAAATAGAAAATTTGTAAGAAGCTCTTTTCTCCATGCTGACAATATTTGGATTAGAACTACTTCATCAAGACAAGATTTCTAATGATTAGCTGAAACTCAAAGCCCCAAATTACAGTATAATTTTCAAAAGGAAACCCTATTTCCCAGTATTTGATGATATATATATATACAGTGCCTCAGAAGCAAATCTACTGAGTATATGAATTCATAAGTAGGCTTTTCACAATGGAAGGAAATAGGCAAATAGTGAGTTCTAGCAAATAGTGGGTTCTAGAAAAGGGGACTCCGTGAGGGGAAGAGGAAGAGCCCAAAGTTAGTGATGGTGGTGTGTATGTGTGGTCTACCTGGGTTTCTTTTGGATTTCAGGCTATCATATTCCTTTTGATCAGGATTATTGATCACCCACACATCACCAACTGTGGTGATAAATAATGTCATTCCCAAGAAGCATCCCAAAACAAAGCAACAAGATGTCTAAACCCCCCAGATTGGCAGGAGACCCATCATACACAACCCCATTCTTAGAACTTCCTCAATGGCATATTCTAGAATTCTTAGATGTCCAAAGATGAGTACTAATTATTCTCACATCATTGCTGATGCCCAGAACTCTGTTTCACCTTTAGAAAATACTGCTGCCCGAGTCTTAGAAGAGATGTAGCTTGTTCCCTTTTCTCACTGGGCAGCTATCCTGACCAGTCTTAATGTGCCTTCTAGATCTATAATGTCATGTGTGATGGGTGGCAGAAGGTGAACCCCACAAAGGTGTGAGATCCCAGAGTTACACCTCTTTAGAGTCGCAGCCATTGCCTTTCACTCACTCAGCCAGTTCCTGGGGGGTGATAAGCCTGTCCCCATGATGACTAACCACAGGGGATGGTTTCGGGTGCTGGGGTTCTTAAATCCCAGAACCACCATTCCCCCTCAGTGCTTGGCCCTCAAAATTCATATGCCCTGTCTCCTTTTCCTCCACATTCTGAATTATTCCTTTTTCACACAATTATTAATACATAACTAATAACCACAAAATGTTGGTGACATACAACACCGGCAATAAGCTCTTAAGTCTACAAGTCAACTATGGTTTGACTTATGTAAGTTGGCTCCTTTTGGCTTGGCTCCAGTTTCCAGGTTGGTTTCAGGCCTGCTCCACATGGCTGTCATTCTTTTGGGTCAGTAAATCACCAAGGGCATGGCCATCTCATGCAGAAGTGGAAGATGGCAAGCCCAAATGGGAGAGCATATTTTCAGCTTCTGCTAACATTCCATTGACCAAAGCAAGTCACATGACCATGTCCACAGCAACACCAAAGGGAAATATGTTACTCTTACAGTGTGAAGGGGAGGCAGTGAGTCTTGGCTGAACAGAATTCAGACCAGCACACCAAGTGACTTCCTACAGCCTTTTCCTAATTTCTACCTTTGTGACTGTTACCCTACAGTGTCTGGCAGTCTCGGTAATTTTGAACCATAAAAGGAAGAGGGAGCTCAGGCTCTCTTCCCAGGAGTCTGCTCTTCTCCTAGGTAGAGCCTAGGAGATTATTGTTTCGAACCACTGCTCAGCAAATTCTAAGCTCCTTAATATCAACCCTACTGTTTACAAGCTATGAATCACCAACTGCCTACCACACTGAAGTTCAGGCCTGGTTCATCAGAGGTCGTGATAAAGGAGTATAGATCAAAAGAGGTATTATCTTGAGGGGTCCCAGCTCTTCTTCTTTATTTAAGCAGACTTTCAAAGTATCCACAATTATTTTACTGCTTTGCTGCTTACCCACCCTAAGTATTTTATTTGTTTGCTAGTTAATTAATATGGAGTTGAATTACTTATAGAGGAATAAAAATTATGGCCACTTAATGATGTTTGTTATCTGACTATTTGCTCTCCATGATGTTTGGAGAGTTTACCAATGTAAAAGATGATTTTTAAAGTGTGTAACATTATTATATTTAATTTTCAGTGATTAAGCTAGAGATTAATGAGGACATGTTTATTCCCTGTGGTCATTGAGAGTATATCACTGATTTAATTTAAATTTGGAAAGATTGAGCAGACTAGGACATTACTTAGGTAGGTGCACGACCACAACAATTCATTTGGCTTAGTTAATTTTGAAGACTGATATTTGCTGGTAAATAATTAGATCATTTATTCAAGTCTGTTTTTTTGTGTGTGGTAAATTTGATAAGTAAATTGTAATGTCATTAGCTGGTAAGTTAATCATATGTGATACATTACCAATTCCAATTCTTTATAATTTGGGATGACTAACCCCCTGTAACTGTGGGTGGTAATACTGAGGAAAACCAAAAAGGATTGGATGGCATGAGGTGGTGGGGAGTTGGGGGCCAGCCCTGCCTTGTTTCTTCCCTGTCAAACCAAGATTCAATGAGTGCTCAGCTTTTGGGGTTTTCACCTCCACCCAGGGCTGATGGCACATGCCACAGTGGTAAAATTGTTATTCTGGTATTAGAGACTGGGATGTTTTCCTCATAACATGGCTTCTTATTTCTTCATTTGAAGTGGCTCACATAACCTAGCCAATCCTCCATTTTGCCTCTGTAACATATCTGATATTAGATAATATATCTGAAAGTATTTTGGAAAAAGTAAGGTGCTCATTTTTGTCTCCTTGAGATTAATATCCACAGCAAGTTTTTCTTCAATTACAGTTTTCAAAAGCATGAATGCACTTGCCTTATGTTGTTTCTTTTCTATTTGATAGTAATATTAAAATGGGAATCAGAAGAAATTTATGGTAGTTTATTAATATCAAAGCTTTCCCCCCACACATCCCCACACTTCATTATGTTAAATATATCTTGGTCATGGTTTATTCCTTCTTCAGTCTTGGATGACATAATTTAGTTTCTTCAATAACACAAACTTAACAGTTTCATGCCTCCATGGAAGGGGACCGTGGGTCAGCCCCACCCTCACTTCCCATATTGAATTCTCTGGTTACCACGATGAGTGACCCACTGCAAGACTCAAGTTCTCAGATCAACCTTGACTCAACTACTTGAGTGGGAGCTGTCCTCAACACCCTGTCACCTGTGCTTCATCTGACCAGGACAAGGCTTTGATGGTGGCCACTCACCTCTCCTGTGGTTTGACAGTTGCACCTTCCATTCCTCCTCAGCAATACTTCCCAGGAGTTGGGCCTCACCTATGCCTTGGTTTTCAAATCTGAGTCTGTGCTTAGGTTTCTGCTTTGGTCTGAGACCTAAGTTAGGAACTCCTTTCAAGTGCCCCTCCTCAGAGCCTGAAGTCCTGTCTATGGACTGGTCTAGGTCACTTGTGAGTTGAATGAGATTGCCCTCAAATTAAACCTGTGAAGTTTACTGCACAGATAACTGTTATTCGCCAGTATAGGTTTCTTACAAAAATCAAAGAAGGACTGAGTTTTACATACAGAGGCAATACCGCATGTATCCTTGAGGTACTGACTGGTAACAGATGGCCTCCTCAAACTAGGTAAGAGAGGAGAGTTTAGTAAAGGGAATGGGCAGAGTGAAGGGGAACCAAGCCGGGATGGCGATGTGCCCTGGAACCAGCAGCAGTGGAGAATGGTTTCCATCCCAAGGCCTGAAGGGATAAGGGGAAGGAGTAATTCCTATAACCAGAAGGTTGTAGCTGTCACTGTAGGTTAGCAGCCCTGAGAGAGGGCTCCCAGGAGGAGGGGGAATAACTGCCCTGACCTCATCCTTCTCTGACTCTTTGATGTCCTGTAACCCTCCCATTGGCCAAACTCAACTGGAAGCCAAAAAATAGGGGAGTCCATTGATGTAGCCTGTGCATGTCAGATACTTGGGACAAGGGATAGATGGAGATGCAGGGGACATTGACCTGGAGAGCATTCTAAAGATTATCCAGTATACCATGGAAGCAGGGGCCCTGGGAACCCGAGAGCCTCTTAGGAATTCCTCACAATATTTGGGATGGTTTCCACAGGATAGTGTTCAAACCAAATTACTTAGTTCTAGTGGGGTTGGAAAACCTCAGGTGAGCTTGGATGATGAAAGTGTTAAAACTCCAATTTCCCATCTATGGACTCTGCTTAAAATACACCATTTCTTCTTGAAACCCCCCCTTCTGAGAGTTTTCTTGAGCTGTGTGGCTGGGTTTTTAATTTCACTGGGGTTTGATCTTCATGCCACATTGGGCCTTTATTATCAGTCAGGTCTGCCTCCCAATACTGAACCTTAAAAGTTGGTATATCTAGTGTCTTATCCTGGTCCTTAGCCTCAGAACCTCATTACGGAAGAACTGCCAGATGTCCCTGACAGATCCTAAGATATGACCTTCTGAGTCTCTCATAAAGTTTCATTGATCGTATGTACCTGCCCCTGGACCATATCCATCTGTATCATACACCTAGATGCCTGTTTTTTTTTCCAGTTCTATGACCTGTATTTGTATACTAAATAAATATGCCTACACCTGTTCAATTCATAGCCATGAGAAGTATAGGTGAAACATGGTATCTGGTAGTAACCTTTCGAGGCATGCAGGCTTTCCCATGCAAGTAGATATTTGAAAGTTGATTTTGTTGTCATTAATGTTTTTAAAGAACCCAAACATTCACGTTCCATAGCTAATTTGATCTGTAGAAACCTAAGAGGAGGTGATTTTCTATTTTCATAAGAAATGTGTTATTTCAAATGAGGATTTAATTGTAATCCAAAAATTTGCTCTTTGGGGTTAATTATTGAAGTTACACATTTCCCTCTGCCCAAAAAATCCTGCTCTATTTTTTTTCTTTTTGCATCTATCTGAGCAAACTGAATGTTGTAGATTTCACCTTGGCATTGTTGAGCAGAACCACAATGGTATTTTGCTTGAAGCTTGTCTGTTCTGGCATCAGCTTACATAAGCAGAAAAACCTGCATTTCAAACACAATACAAAGGCAAATGGTGGGCACTTGCTTCTAACAGGGTTGTGGTGGGAAGCTTCAGAACTTGGACTTTGGGTATTGAAGAGTCTGATTTCACTACTTACTATCTGGGGGCCAGAGGAAATTCAGCTGTAAGTGGGAAGCTAATATTTCATTACCAGGTTTGTTGTGGGGTCTAAATGGTCCTGCATATGTGCATGACACGTGTAATTGGCTATAATATGGTGGCTGCCCAATATTTATCTTTGTTTACAAATATACAAAATCTATTCAAAGGCCCATTAGGATAGATATATTTTCCACACTATTTCTTTAGGGAGCTCACACTGTTGGCCATTCCAGATCCTTGGAAATGAATTTGGAAGCTCCCTGTTGTTCGTTCCCTGCATCTACTGTGCACTTACATGCCTCCCTGATTTTCCTCAGGAGGTCCTGACAGTCTGAAATGCCCTTTACCAAACCCATGTGCTTGACCAACTCCAACTTTGACCTCCATGGTTTAGCTTTCATACTTCTTTGTTGCAGCTTTCCCTGACATCTCTGGGAAGAACCCCTGGGCTCCTTCCTTTCCTGGTAACCCCTCCTGTACCTCTGCCAGAGGACTTACCCTGTTGTCAAGTACTGGTAAAAATACACTTCTTCCCTGGCTGACTGAGGAGCAGTGACCACCTGATTCATCTATATGTCTCCAGCGCTTGACCCAGGTCTGGCAAAGGGTCAATGAATGCATGTTGAATTAATGAGTGAGTGAGTAAGTAGACTAATGAATGAATGAACAATCCTTTCCCCGAGATTAACGTAGCATAAAGTCTGATTTGCAAGTAGGAAAAGGAAATGCGTAATTGAGGTAAATCCATGTGGATTTCTGGTACCATGAATCTAAATAAGAGAACATATGAGGAAGTACATAAAATAATCTCAGCAATCAAAAGTGTACACAGAAATTATTAGTTCCACCTGCTTTCTGGCATTATACCCTAGGGCAAAGAATTATATTATAGAGATGATATTGGTTCTTAAGCAGTGACAGAGGGTACTTATTTAAATTCAGGAGGAGTTGGAAAAGGACAATCAGTTTTCCTCAAAACTGGGGTCCCAAATGAAGGATTATTCCAAAAACAAATAGAAGGAAAGTGTGAAACTCTAGGATGTTAGACACCTGCTGCCTCCATCCTGGAGAGGAAAGAAATATTGTGGAGTGCCCACTATGTGGTAGGTAGTGTACATGTTATCTCATATATATAACAGTCTTGTGTTATGATGCCAACTTCACAGAAGTCACAGAGCTGGATCTCTTAAAATTCAAAGCCCAAGTTCTCTCCAGGCCACTATGGTGCCTCTGGGTGGGGGATTATTCCCATCAGGTGGCTTTTTCAGAAACACAACATCTCCGTAAATCAATGAGGAAGACTCAGTCTCCTTCCTTTGATAATGAAGAGCAGCATGGTGTCTGTTGGTGCCATAACCATTCCCTGTTGCTCAATGAAGAGATGGGTTCTGGGTGGTGAGGCAGCTTGAGGTTAGCGGCTGTTAGGGGGCAGCGTGGAATCACAGTAAATGGTTTGGTATATATTATTTCAGAAATTCTCAAATCCTCCAGATCCCCACAGCCTGACTTTCCTGCTAACCTCCCATCACAACACACACACACACACACACACACACACACACACACACGCACACACTCTGTGTCTGGCTGAGATCAGTCTGGATATATCCCTGCATCCTATTTAAAATGAATCAGGGTTTATCTCTGCCATTCACCTAATCCCAGAGCAGCTCACTTGGGGGGTGGGAGTACTTTTCTCTCTTGATATAGAGAGGGAGAGAGTTAGCGGTCTGTGACCTGGCTAAGAAGCATGTGGGCCATTCAGAAATCATGTAATGGGATTTTTTTTGAAATAAGCGGGTGCAGACAGAATAGATGTGTTTAGAAGTTAACTGATGGACTTACAGTTTGAGAACTGGGCAAGTAATTACTTCCTATTGGATCCTTGGCCTGTAAAGTCTCCTTTTAGCCCATCTATACATTTCTTTTCCAGCCAACACTAATCTATGACTGTGTGTATAAGGCTTAAGTGCTCCTTGCAAATGCCAAAAGCTGCCTGGCATGGAACACGTGAGCTCATCTCAAGTCTCTGGGAAGGACCCTGGTTTGCTTTTGGCCTCAGAGAGCTCCAATGGCTCCCACATCTGGTAACTGACAACTGCCCTCTAGATATTTCTCATCTAAATACCAAGTCAAAAAAATAAATAAATAAATAAATAAATAAATAAATACCAAGTCAAGAATGGAACTGGTGAGGGAGTAGATGGGGAGTAGTTGCAGGCTCCCCTGGGCCCTGCACCCATGGAGTAGGATTCCTAGAATTGTTAAAGTTCTTGATAACTCTTCTCTTACTCTTTGGGGCATTGGAGGCAGCCTAGGGATACTCAAAACCAGGAGCCCACTGAGGAAATACAGGCATATCCCCAAAGGGCCCGCTGTGACCCAGCTGCTGCCTGGAAAGTTCCTCCTGCCATCTGGTGGCCATCTACACTTGGGCTCTTCCCATTGGGCTGCTGCCTTCCCCGGGTGCCCAGAGTCAGAGCTACTGGCCCACATAAGGCCACACAGGCTGTGCACATGGAAGTGGCCCCATAGTGGTGCACTGTGGTGGTCCCGCAGAGGAGACAGTGCTGTTGCCCTGCCCTGAGGGAGCTGAGGACTACAAGCTAGCATGTACCTCCCCTCTGCCAGAGCCACTTCTTGTACCCCCAGTCCCCATACACTTGAGGCCAGGGTGCTAAGTGTAGTAGCCCCTCTGTGGTCCTTCCTACTGTGACCCAATCCATAGGGCCCTATGAAGCATCCAGAATAGAGACTTGAAGCTGGCAGGCAAGGAAGATCGCAAGTCAAAATTGAGCTAGCAGCCCACTTTGGAAATTTTGTGACTGAGGCTCAAGGAAGGGAAGAGAAAGGAGATCAGCTTAAGCTAGACAATCTGAGTTGGGAACACATGAGGTCAAAGGGAGAGTTCAGATAACTACCTAGTCAAATGAAGACCTGTCAACCAGAAAAAAGACATGTGATTATAGACTTAATTATATGGTGGTCCTTCTTCATCTGACATTATACCTCAGGACTAGGACCTATAGCTTCTCCATAAGGTTCTGGCAAAAGAAACCAGAATGGGCCTCCATCTGTTTCTGGAAGCACTTTAGCTCTTCTTGGCAGCACATTGCCTTTTATTTATTTCTTTTTTAAAGATTTTATTTATTTATTGATGAGAGACACACAGAGAGAGGTAGAGACAGACAGAGGGAGACACAGGCTCCTCGCAGGGAGCCCAGTGTGGACTCAATCCTCAGACCTGGGATCACACCCTAAGCCCAAGGCAGATGCTCAACCGCTGAGCCACCCAGGCATCCCAGCATGTTGCCTTTTAAAAGAAGAATGGTGCACACTCTTGAGTGAATCACAAGTCACAGGCTCAGAAAGTGCCACCTTAAAGATCATTTGCTCCTACTCCCCATCTGAATATTGAAGTCCTCTTTCCTTGCTAAGTGGGCATTTAGTTTGTGGTTGAAGGCATTCCTTCCTTGTCTCATCTCATTCAACCCCTCACCTAACAGCTGTTAGCAATCTTGTGTTGTTACAGTTTCCAACTGTTGGCCATCGCTCTGCCTACCTCTAGGAGCCAGTCTAGTGTCTCTTCTTCCTGGTCAAAAAACATTTACTGAGACTCTATTATATGCTGAGACAAGGAATATAAGGCATGGTCTTTGTCTTCGCAGAGCCTACAATCCTGTGGGAGGAAATTAATATAAATTTCTACCATATTAGAAACATGTATAAACTTGCATACTATGATATAGAAACACAGAGGATGGGACCCTGACCAATCTGGACAAGGAGTCTTCTAAACTTGGAAGACAACGCAAGCCCTCCCATTTCCTTCTAGGTCATTCCTTTCTTCTTGTGCTGTGATATAAGACCTATCAGAACTCTTTCACTCTCTTTGAACCTAGTTATGTTGGTCGGTATCCCCTGGAAAGGTGGCACCCAGAGAACCAGATGCAGCCATCTGATTGTGCTCTGACCAGGACAGAAGAGAGTATGCCAATCCATTCATTCTAAATTCTCTTACGTCTGTGTATGGAGCTTAGGACTGAATTTCTGGTTAGCACCATAGTACCTGAACCCCGTGGTCACTTTTCACAGGAATCACTACTTAACTTATCCACCACCCACCCCATGTTTTTGCTATTGATCTTTGGGCCCAGGGTCAGGGCCTGACTTTTATCCCTATTAGATGTTTTCTTCTTATATTCATCTCTTCATTTCATCCTGTCAAGATCAGCTTATGGCATGATTCTGTCATCAAAATGTTATCTATAATTTATGCAAAGATTAGATGAGCTTGCCTTTTCTATTTTTGTCAATGTCAGCAGGTCTTAACCCTTTTTCTACCTCAGTATCTGTGGGGTATAATACTCTCCCATCAAGAATACTGTCTGATTGACAAAGAGATGGAAAAATATTCCATGCTCATGGATTGGAAGAATTAATATTGTGAAAATGTCAATGTTACCCTGGGCAATTTACACATTTAATGCAATCCCTATCAAAAAACTGTGGGCTTTCTTCAGAGAGTTGGAACAAATCATCTTAAGATTTGTGTGGAATCAGAAAAGATCCCGAATAGCCAGGGGAATACTGAAAAAGAAAACCAGAGCCGGGGGCATCACAATGCCAGATTTCAGGTTGTACTACAAAGCTATGGTCGTCAAGACAGTGTGGTACTGGCACAAAAACAGACACATAGATCAATGAAACAGAATACAGAACCCAGAAATGGGCCCTCAACTCTATGGTCAACTAATATTCGACAAAGCAGGAAAGACTATCCATTGGAAAAAGGACAGTTTCTTCCATAAATGGTGCTGGGAAAATTGGACAGCCACGTGCAGAAGAATGAAACTAGACCATTCTCTTACACCATCCACAAAGATAAACTCAAAATGGATGAAAGATCTAAATGTGAGACAAGAATCCATCAAAATCCTAGAGGAGAACACAGGCAATACCCTTTTTGAACTTGGCCACAGCAACTTCTTGCAAGATACACCTATGAAGGCAAGGGAAACAAAAGCAAAAATTAATTATTGGGACTTAATCAAGAGAAAAAGCTTCTGTACAGCAAAAGAAACAGTCAACAAAACTAAAAGACAACCTACAGAATGGGAGAAGATATTTGCAAATGACCTATCAGATGAAGGGCTAGTATCCAAGATCTATAAAGAACTTATTCAACTCAACAGCAAAGAAACAAACAATCCAATCATGAAATGGGCAAAAGACATGAAGAGAAATTTCGCCAAAGAAGACATACACATGGCCAACAAGCACATGAGGAAATGCTCCACATCACTTGCCATCAGGCAAATAGAAATCCAAACCACAATGAGATACCACCTCACACCAGTGAGAATGGTGAAAATCAACAAGACAGGAAGCAACAAATGTTGGAGAGGCTGTGGAGAAAGGGGAACCCTCTTGCACTGTTGGTGGGAACTGGTGTAGCCACTCTGGAAAACTGTGTGGAGTTTCCTCAAAGAGTTAAAAATAGAACTGTCCTACAACCCATTGCATTGCTGGGGATTTACCCAAAAGATACAGATGCAGTGAAACACCAGAACACCTGCACCCCAATGTTTATAGCAGCAATGTCCACAATAGCCAAACTGTGGAAGGAGTTCGGTGTCCATCGAAAGATGAATGGATAAAGAAGATGTGGTTTATGTATACAATGGAATATTACTCAACCATTAGAAATGACAAATACCCACCATTTGCTTCGATGTGGATAGAACTGGGGGGTATTATGCTGAGTGAAGTAAGTCAATCGGAGAAGGACAAACATTATATGGTCTCATTCATTTGGGGAATATAAAAAATAGTGAAAGGGAAGAAAGGGAAAGGAGAGAAAAATGAGTGAAAATATCAGTGAGGGTGACAAAACATGAGAGACATCTAACTCTGGGAAACGAACAAGAAGTAGTGGAAAGGGAGGTGGGCGGGGGGTTGGGGTGACTGGGTGATGGGCACTGAGGGGGGCACTTGGCGGGATGAGCATTGGGTGTTATGCTATATGTTGGCAAATTGAACTCCAATAAAAAAAATACTGTCTGATTGCTCAAAGCGTAGATATGAAGGGGGGTGAGGAGCAGACCTATTTAAATATTAGGGAGCAGGACATGTGTAAGTTGAAGACTCACCATCTTCCTCTCTGACCTCCACTCATAGTTCTGGTTAGCCATTTAGAGTCACTAATTGAATCTACATTAATGATTATGTTGAAAATACAAAGTATGTGACCACTTCACTCCAAAGGAGCCTCCATCCACTGATTGTTTGGAGAATATTTATGTATGTGTGTATGTATGTTCATCAAGTAATTAATTCATCATCTTGGCTGCAAGGTTATCATGAGACAACTTGTTAAGTGCTTTGTTAACACATACACACATATACACACACGCATATGCACAATCCACCCTTCTCCACACCCTTCTCTTCATGTGGAATTCAGAATTCAGTACTGATAACTGCTTTTGAAATTGAGCATTTTAAAATACCCAGGAGATGTACAAATTTGGAAAGAGACCTGAGCCCTCCCATTAGCTCCATATCTCAGCACCACACCTAGCTCTTTCCACAGCCAAACCAGCATATGTAGGTAATTATATAACTTCAACATAATTTAATAGATTTTCATATTAGACTTCTTTTACCTTACGTATACATTTCCTTGAGACTTTCTGGCTTGGTTTATTACTTCTATTTCTTTTTACCAATTATATGGTAGCCTTTTTCATTTCCTCTGAAAAGTCAATAAAAACATAATTACAAAAAAGTTCTGGGAGAAAAGGCTATCATCCATTTCATTGTCTGAGTTGCTTAAGAAATGTTTATTTGTGGACTGGGAATTTCTTATTTGCATTGGCTCTGCCTTTGTGTATATATCCACTGTAAAGCAAAAATCCCTTTCCTGAGCTGGTGAGCCTTGGAGGCCTTTGAAATGAAGGCTGCATGGCAGATGCTGGACAGGTGGCCAGGGTGCCTGAAATTAACCCTTTCAGACAATAGGTTTGTTCCCCTATTTCTGCTGCACAAAGAGCAGAAAGCAGTATTTATCACAAGCCCATGTAAAAAACAGATGATGATCCAATATTATAAAGATATGCCACATATTTTTTTTAAAAGGAAAACAAAATCCCAAGAAGGAGTCTTGTTAACCAGAAAAATATTTCTTTATTATCCACTGCATTTGAAATAACGTCATGGGCCTGAACGCCACAGGAATTACAGTATTGTGGATGATGTGTTCAATTAAAAAAATGCCCCAGAGGAACTTAAAATCTGGTTAAGAAAATCATTATATTAAAAAAAAGGTTTTCTGTTTATTTAAGATGACATATGTTTATTGTGGGGAACTTGGAAAATATATAAAAATATAAGGAAGAAAATTTAAATCACCCATATGCTACTACCCAGAGATGATCACCATTAACATTTGGTATAGTTTCTTTTTTTTAACATGTATGTGTTTAAATTTCTTTTTACAAAGCCGGATCATATTATACACATTTAAATATGCCTTTTCATCTAGTCTACTGATAACATTTCCCAAAGTCATGAAATACTATTTAAAATTATCTGATTAACATGAGATATTCCACCATTTGGATGCACAATAGCTAACTGAACAAATCCTTTGTGGGCATATGGAAACCATTGGCTATTACAAATAATATTGAGTATATATCTATATTATCTATATATCTATATCTGTGCACACATTTTTAGGCACATCTATAAAAATTTCCCTAAGAGGGGCATCTGGGTGGCTCAGTCGTTGAGTGTCTGCCTTTGGCTCGGGTTATGATCCCAGGGTCCTGGGATAGAGTCCTACATCGCGCTCCCTGCAGGGAGCCTGCTTCTCCTTCTGCCTATGTCTCTGCCTCTCTCTATCTGTGTCTCTCATTAATAAACAAATAAAATCTTTAAAAAATTTTTCCTAGGAGAATTTCCTAGATGTAGGTTTAATGGAACCAAAATAGAAATATATTGGGATCTCCGGGTGGCTCAGCGGTTGAGGCCCTGCCTTCGGCCCAGGGCCTGATCCTGGAGACCAGGGATCAAGTCCCACATCAGGCTCCCTGCATAGAGCCTGCTTCTCTCTCTGCCTCTCTTTCTCCCTCTCTCTGTCTCTCATGAATGAATAAATAAAATCTTAAAAAAAAACCTACTTAAAAAAAAACAAAATAGAAATATATTAAAGGATTAAAAAAATACACATGCAAGATTAGATAGAGCCACTATGTTTCTTCTCTTCAAAAGAGCTGTAGGATTTTACACACACACCAGCCATGAGTGCGGGCACCTATTTACTTCATCTCTAACATGTCCTGGGTGTTAATTTTTAAAAATGTTGGCCGATTTAGTGGTTAAAATATCTTGTTTTAATTTTTGTTTCTTTGCTCAGTAGAGAGGTTGAACATGGTTTCTTCTTAATTGGTCATTTTCTGTTTCTTCTTTTGTAAATTGTGTATTTGTGTTTTTACCCCCTTGATCCCCTGGGGTGTTCATAGTTTTCTTACTGTTTTTTAAAAGGTCTTATATACTAATCCTATTATCTCTTTGTGTGTCATATGGATTGCGGATATTTTATCTGGTTGGTTTATGTCTTTTAAAAGCTTTTGTTTTAAGCTCATAGAAATTTTCCATTTTTATGTAATCAGTACTATTGGTTCTGTTCCTTTGGGATTCCTTCTCTTTTCTCTTTTAATGCCTTTGCCACCCCAAGATTGGCTGAATTTTAATTTGTCTTGTTTTGTTATTGTTTTTTGTCCTCTCATCTAACTCTTTTAGTTTATTTGAAATGTATTCTATAGCATCATACAAGAGTAAAGTCTGGTTTTATCTTCATTCCAAATGATTCACCCAGTTTGTCATCATTAGCCTTAATTTTTCCCCCAGCTATCCTTGAAACAGTACCTTTTTTTTTTTTTAAGATTTTATTTATTTATTGTAGAGAGGGGTGGGGGGAGAGGATGAGCAGGGGTAAGGAGCAGAGAGAGAGAAGCAGACTCAGGGCTCCACCCCAGAATCCTGGGATTATGACCTGAACTGAAGGCAGTTGCTTAACTGACTGAGCCACCCAGGCGCCCCTTAAAATGATATCTTAACCACAAATTAAATTCATGTATATAGTTAGGCCTGTGTTCTGTTTTTTCTTTTCTGTTCCACTGATCTGCTAATCTACTAAAAATAATTCTGCCTTATTTTTTGTAGCTGAGTATTTTAGTATCTGGCCAATGAACCCATTCTCCCATAATTCCTGTGTTTCAGAATTGTCTTGTTTGGTCTACCCTATTGTCTTCCAAATAAACTTTAAATTATTTTGTTAAAATAATCCATCTATAAGTTGATTAAAACTTTATTAAATCTATAAAGTGACTTGAGAAGAATTGAATAAAACTTTGAGAGCCTCTTAGATGAGATTGACAGACTGAAACCACATCTATTTTCACTTTTGATGCCTCAGTAAATGATGGTAGAGCAATGGAAAAATTAGAGCCTGCAGCAATTCATATAATGGAAAGGGGAATCCAAGAACATGAAATTGCACTAAATTTCTGGAGAATGGGAAGCAGAAGGAGGCTACAGACTACACCATGTGTCAAGGATGGAGCTGAAGTGGCCCAGAGAAACTCTAGGTTAGGGCAGGGCAAGTATGCCAGAGGGTGGAGTGAGAAGTGGGGCTGAAAAGAGGGGATTAGCTGAAGTTTGTTTGGAAAGGAGAGCTCCTGTGTCCTTCCCAAAACTCCACAGGGGTAAAAGCCCAAGGCCAGACACTCATGCCCGTGAGCAATAGGAGATTCTTTCCGGTATGACTGCGCGGGTGCTAGCAGGTTGTTTCTGAAATATAGCTTTGTTTCTCATGATGACTCTTGCCCAAATGTTATCATATTCATGTCTTTTTTGAGGGTTTTATTCTACTTCTTTGTTGCAGAATCCTTTCCTTGACTAATACTGGTTTTTGTTTTTTCCCAGGAAAAAGAGGGGTAAAAGTTCTCCATCTGTTTACTGTCGGACACTCCTTTCATGTCTTACATATGAGACATGTTTGATATAAATTTATACTATTACCAGCTCTTATTCTCTAGTAAGAGTTTCTGCTGACATCTCACCCACTAACTTCCCCAAGGCTCCTCTCTGACTTGTGAGGGAAAGATGTGAAGCTGTCTTTCTTTGGTTTGGCTCTGTACCTGCACTATGTCTGATGGATACACCAACAACATTGTAATCCTATATAGTTTCTGGCATGCAAGTAATATCTATTCCTAGGGTCCAGTCCCAATAGAAATTTCTTTCTATTTTCATATTCCTTTTTTCATTTTATTAGAGCATAGAGAGCAGATCATCAGGCATCTGGGCTCATCTCTTCTTAACTGGCATTGTGAGACCATAATTTTTTATTTATGCATACCCTCAAATTATGTGAGAATTTCCAAATGAGCAGGAAAGGTCAGTGTGAGACAGGATGGACACAGGGCACCCATCACAAGCTAAATAATATCTGAGTGAGGACTTGAAGGATGGATCAGATTCAAATGGGTAGAGAAGATCATGGAGGAGATTCCCAAGCTGGGCAGAAGCATAGAAATACAGACACAGCCGGCATTTATTTATCTGAGCACAACAAAGAGAAAGGTTTTGCTCCTGAGAGGGCTCAGAGAGGGCATTCATGGTAGATTAGGTTGGAAAGGCAGGTAGGGACCAGATGATCATGGGTCCTGAACACCAAGGAAGGGAGATTGTTGTATGTTCCATAAATCACACTAAGCAGAGATTTCACTTGTTGAAAGATGTGTTCCAGAAAGACTTGGAGCAACCCCTCAAAAAGAAGAACCTGTCTTACTGCTGTTGGAGAGAGCAAGGTCAGGGCACCTGCTGGAGAGCTGGCCCCTGCACGTTGTTGTTGTGATGTCTGTCATCAATTCCCTAAATACACAGTTAAGCCAGTGTATAAACACAGAGAGCAAGATAGAAAAACGGAGATCTTTTAGACAAAAAGCGAAGCAAGCATTCAAGGAGTATATGGTAGATATACTTTCTATATGGTAGAAACTGTCTCGATCTAAAGAATTCCACCATTGGTTTGGGGATGAAGAGGATATTGCTTGCAGAGCAGCACAGAGCATGTTGACCCAGGACCCAGGGGCAGGTGGCAGTTGCTTGCAGAGCAGCACAGAGCATGTTGCCCCAGGGCTCAGGGGCAGGTGGCAGTCACAGATATCCCCTCTAGAGGACAGAAGACAGGAAGCAATGATGGTAATTGTGGCTGCATGAGGTAGGGGATCCAGGATGACAAGATGACAAGACTTCTAAGACTCCATGGCTAGCTTTGACACCGTAGATAATTTCTCAAGGAAGTGATGGAGCAAACTGGCATCACTGATCAACCATGCCCACATTTGCCTGAGGCTTGGCTTATGTTCAAGGTAAACAGAAACGTGAGAACCCAGTACTGCTATTTCACTTTGCCTTTATTTGGTTTATTAAGTCAGATGTGAAAAGCTAAAATCACAAAGCAAAAGGAACAGTCACACCTCAAGGGGAGAATTTTGTTGTTTTCCTGTATCTGAAGAGTGACCTTTAGCAGTAAGTATGGGCCCGAGTAATATGAGTACTTTTTCTTAAAAAAAAAAAAAGAAAACATACTGATGTTTTTCTTATCACATGCATAATATATGCTCATTGTGGAAAATACAGTTAAATAAAAATCATGGTATTTTCACCACCTTCAAATATTAGCATGTTGGTATATTTAATTCTTTATAAATATGTATATATAAACAAAATATAAAATATATGAAAACATAAATATATATATGCATACACATGAACACTATACAAATAGGATTCCAGGGGCTCCTGGGTAGCATAGTCAGCTGAGCCTCTGACTCTTGCTTTTGGCTCAGGTCTTGATTTCAGGGTCATAGGATCGAGCCCTGCTTCAGGCTCTGGAGCTCTGCGCTGAGTGGGAAGTCAGCTCAAGACTCTCTCTCCCTCTTCTTGGCCCCTCCGCCCCCTTTCTCTAAATAAAAATAGGTAAGTCTTTTTAAAAATTTTAAAAATATAGGATTCCAGTGCACATTCTCTTTGGTAACCTGAAGCAGTATAAATTCAATGATGTTAAGAGTATGATCTTTCCTTGGCAAAACTAATGAAAACAAAATGTATTAAAAAAAAAAAAACCCTTTTCTGCAGAGATGATAATGACCATATGCTAAAGTATACCAGTTATTGGGGGTGAGGGAGGCGAGTGGAAGTTATCACACTGTAAGGAGAGCCTGCGGAAAGCCATGCAGGTGTCTCCTGTGTCCACAGTTGCCTGCTGAAAACTACTCCTCTTGAGACCTGAGGAAGAAGGATGAGGTGATCAGAGTGGGCCCAGTGCCGGTCCTGCAGCAAGAGCCATCCACAGTGCGGGGAGGGTAAAGAACCTATGGTTGCTTTAAAATATGTAAAGTACAAATGAGTCACTTAGGAAAGAACACAGGAATTCATTCCCATATTTATTCCACCATCATCGATGAGTTTTCCGGTGAGTGACTTGTACTTTGAGTCCCTTCATTGGTTCAACAGATGGCAGGTGCTGTTCTGTGTGCTGGTGCCACTGCAACCGAGAGGAAAAATTTCCTACTCTCCTCGGATTTACCTTCTTGTCAGGGGAGGCAAAGAATAAATAAATATTTGGTATGTCAGATGGTCAAGAGCATAATGGAAAAAATTAAGTAGAGAAGGAGATTAGGGGTGCTGGTAGTGAGGGGTAAAGTTTTAAATACTGGAAGTCAGGAAGGGCCTCACTGAGAATGGAATTTGAGCAAAGCCCCAAAGGAGGGGAAGAAGTGAGCTATGAGACCACCTGGCAAGAGGTGTTGTGGTCAGAGGGAAGGGCAGGTGCAAAGGTTCTGAGGCAGGAACAAGCCTGGAGCATTCCAAGGGCAAAAAGGCAGGCTGGAACCAGAGAGAAAGAAAGAGAGGTGCAAGGGATGAAATCAAAGAGAGAATAGGAAGGCAGACTGGGCAGGGTCTTGTCAGCTACAGAGTGATTTGGGAAAGCTCCCAAAGATTTTGGACAGAGGAGTCCAGGATCTGGCCCAGCATGGCCCTGGGAGCTGTGTGAGAACTGCGGTACACATAAGAAGCAGGGTTAGGAGTGGCAGTAGTGATCACAGACAGAAGCCACCAAGGAAGCTAAATCTCCAGGGATGAGGGCGGAGCCACAGAGTCCAGCCTTGCCAGCTCAGGGGAAATTCTCCTTCAGGTCCAGCCTTGGGGAATGAGGCTTGAACTCTTTACAGCCATGCACAAAGCAGGTGCTCAGTAAGTCTCGATAAATGGGGGACGTTAGGAGAACAAGCGGGACCCTGCTGACAGAGGCCACGGTCAGGACCATGTCAGGCAGATGCCAGAAGGAGCAGTTTGGTGTCCTCAGCCCAGGAAAGAAACCAGGAGTGGGGCAGAGAGCAGGCATAGGTGCCAGGCTCCCTGTGCGGGAGGGAAGCCCAGCAGCCGGCAAAGCCTGCATGTCGGTAAAGGGCAGAGCCTTTGTCTCCTCTGGCGTCTGAGCGTCCCTTCAGTTATCTGCCCAGTATGCATGCTTCGTTCTGTCATCTGTACCCCTGGGGACAGTCTCTTCCATACCCATTGTAGTTTACTTCTGTTTAATCCAGCTTCAGAGCTGTAAGGAGAGGCATGGTGTGATTAGTCAGTGGAGCTCTCAGTTTTTGCCTTACGTCAGCAAAGGTGCTTTGGCAATTGTTTCTCTATTGCTAAATACTGGCTTTCCCCTCCAATTCTTCCCCACTTTCCAAATCTCTATATAGTTATGTGTAACGATAAGCTCTGGGGTTTGCTGAAAAGCAAGCAGAAATGAGAAAGGAGAGGGAGCAAAGATCAGTGAGGGCATGTTGTGGTTGGAAAATGTGCAGCTGTGATTCCATTGGAAATTGACTTCAGATCCATTGTATGATCCAGGTCCCCTTTCTGTAAAATGGAAACATAATATGTGCTTGTAATATAATACAGAGGTCTCCTAGATACAGCAGCCCCTGCCTTGCTGTTAGGAAAGTCTGTTTTCCACGCTATTGATTATTCATTTCTGAGGCCTCCTGGTGGGCCCACAGAGTTGTCCAAGAAAGAAGGATGGCCCCCTAAACACCTTCCCCACTTCAGGCAAGTCACATACTTACTGATGAAGCTCTAAATTTCACACAACTGATGGCCATTCTGTGATAGCTATTTTTACATGTTCTTAATCAGGTTTGTATTTGTTTGCTGGGGGCTCCATAACAAGATGCCATAGGCAGAGTGGCTTCTACAGCAGAAATTTATTTTCTCACAGTTCAGAAGGCTGGACATCCAAGATCAAGGTATTGACAGTGTTGGTTTCTTCTGAGGCCTCTCTCCTTGGCTTGTGGACAGCTGTCTGCTCCCTGCATCTTCACACCATTTTACATCTGTACACACATGCGTGTCCTGTGTCCAGACCTCTTCTTGTAGGGATTGCCAGTCATATTGGATGAGATCATAAAGATCTCATTTTAACTTGATTAAGTCTAAAGACCTTTCTCCAAATGCAATTACATTCTGAGGTACTGGAGGTTAGAACTTGCACTTATAAATTTGGGGGGGAGACACCATTCAACCCAATACAAAGCCTAATCATTCATTTGACAAGCATTTACTGAGCTAGTAAAGTGCTAGGCAGTTAGTTCAGCCAATCAGAGCACAGTCAAGGTCATATTGTCATGTTAAAGGGCCAGTTGGTTTAGATTCCCTGCATATCCCTGCTCAAGGAGAGACCAGAGCATGGAAGCATTGTTGAAACAGGCCCAAGCACATGCAGTGGGAGCACCAGATCATCTTCAGGATGAAAGACAGATAGGTTTCAGCTAGCAGAATGCTACTGGGTGCAGAGAGATAACCCCGGGCCTGTGGCATCCAGAGACAAAGATTTTCCTTTTCCAGCATGTGCCACTGGCCTCGGTCTCAGAATAGACTTGGGGAATATGGATTCAAAGTGAAGGGGCCATTCGCATATTTGGATGGTGTTAGCCATGACACGGTTCAGTCCTAGCAATGACTCAACCATGGCCATATGATTAGCAGCTGTTGATCAAGGGATGTGGGATGGTGAGTGAGGGGGCAGTGTCTGACAGTGGGTGGGCTAAATGAGGGAGCACCCCAGACACTCAGCAGTGGATGAGTAGAGAGCTAAACCTAGAAGCAGAAGCAAGTGAACAGTGAAACAGCATTGGACACAGGCATGGGCTTTATTTTTGTATATCTTAAGCTTTTCATATTTATTATATGATTTTATCCTCCCAACAGACTTGTTGAGTGAATAGGGCAGGGACTATTAATCCTATAAGTTAAAATAGGCAGTGAGGCCCAGAGTGGTCAAATGACTGGCTAAGGCCACACACCTAATTAAACAAAGAGCTATTTCCTGATTCCTTTTCCTAAACTCCCCCCACCCCCCACCCCTTGCAGCTCTGAGACTAGCTGTGGAGTTTGTTAGCAATTATTTGTAAAGGAGCTCATCCCGTCCTTTTAAGCTTTTGGAGGGGGGTAATTTTTGCTGGGTCTGAACCTTGCTCAACTGCCCATCATATGTCAAGAGACATCCTACAGGAGTAACCAAAGGTGCCTCTTATCCTTGAACAGGACTTAAGCCTAGCTCCCCTTTCCCCTTTTAATGCCTAAACTGTAAAGACACTCTCTCCACTCTCATTCCCCTGGGTCACACCCGTGGCCTTCCATGGAGAGACTTAAACTCTCTCCTAGTAAAAGATACATTAACCTTTCCAATCTAACTGCAAAGTGTGGCCCTCCTTAAGACACCAGACCTGAGGCAGGTATCTATGACTTCTGCACCATAGCTCCCAATTACTCTCATAGAACCAACAGCCTTGGCTGGTAAGTGTCCTTTGATATTCCTGGGCTCCCTGTTAGGATGTGTGCTTCTCTCATGGGCAAGGGACAGCCTATCTTGGTCATTAGGTCACCCTCAGAGTAATCACAGAGCTCAGGAATACTTGCTGAAGGAATGGAGAGAGGAAAGAGAAGAGTTCATGAGAGTTTACAAGACCTTTACTCCTGCCTGTCCAAATTCATAGATTATCAGAAGAAACTGGAGGTTGGGGGTGGAACTGATCACTCTTTCCTGGAGCTGGTCCCTGGTGCCTCCATTGTGACTACAGTGCCCAAGGAAGCTGGGCCAAAAGGATGGGTGGTGATAGGCAAACAAGGACTTCAAAGGTCACTTACCTGCAAGAAAGTGATGGAGGGGGATGGGGACAAGAGGGATCATTTCTGTGACCTTGGAAGATAAGTGATGGGGACAAATGAGATGGAGTTCCTGTGGAAGTATGGTAATAGCTATTGATCATGATGCAGGCTAAGAGGGTTGGGTCAGACCTGCCATGGCTCATCTTGGCAGCCACTCACGGATGTGACCCATGCAGTTCAGAATTTGAGTTTTGAGTCTGAATCATTATAAAAAGGCTGGGTGAACCAAAGTGAAACATGCAGATGCAAATTCCAAGAAATAAAAAAATGTGATAACCTTTTTCTCAAGCCCCGAGGCAAATAGCATGCAAAGAAGATATTGATGTGTATGGTGATTGCTACCATGTCCTGACTCTGAAATAGAAGTTGGCCCAGCCCACCTCACACACGGCTATTACGTCCAACCAGCCATAAAATATGACAGTAAAACACTTTGCACACATAAAATGTGCCACGACCGATCCTTACTATTACTTCCCATCATTTAGGGTCTGAAAGTAAATGCCTGCCATTTGTAATAATTTTATGTGACTTTGATGACTAAAGGCTCTTACCAAACAGAAAAGGAGAAACTAGGGTATGTGTGGCAGCCACACATTGTCTTGTAGGTGAAACTGTCTCATTGTAATAAATTTGTTTGGGTTCCTCACATTGAGAAACAATGTTTGCATGTTTGAAAGGTTCTGAAGGTAGATAAAATGCTTTACTCACACCATTTTCCTTAGACTATCACACTGTGAGTAGTTAATATGTTTTCATCAAATGAATTAATGATTGCATATGGTTCAAGATAATTAAAACTATAAGCTTCCAGGTTGGTAGAGAGGGAGCCATCAAATATTGTCCCCATCCCTGGTGCATTTCTTTGTGATTGGAGCAGTTCCTTGGCATTGTTAGAGAACTAATCCAAATTATTTCAATACTGTGCATTTCTCTAAATGTTAGGGTGGTCAAGTTTGAATCTTTCCCTCTCGTACACTGTAAGTACTCTTTGTGGTCATGATTCAATTAGCCATTTTCTTGGAAAATGTCAGTACTAGTTTTATGGCCAGATCAGGGTCCTCTTCATGCCCCTCTCAACCAAAAAATAAAAAATAAAAATATCCGGGATCCCTGGCTGGATCTCTGGCTCAGTGGTTGAGTATCTGCCTTCAGTTCAGGATGTTCCCAGGGTCCTGGGATCGAGTCCCATATCGGGCTCCCTGCAGCGAGCCTGCTTCTTCCTCTGCCTGTGTCTCTACCTCTCTCTGTGTGTCTCTCATGAATGAATGAATGAATGAATGAATGAATAAATAAATAAATAAATAAATAAATAAATAAATAAATAAACAAAAATTTAAAAATCCCCACACTGCCCTGCATACTCTAGACATTAGATCCCTCATCTCTAAAGAGTAGGGGCTGCTCCAAATACCCCCTTTCAACTTAAGACTCTGTGATTATGTTAGGAAACCCTCAGTCTAATGCCAATAGAAGAGTTTTACTTGGAAGAAAAAAAAAAAAACTGGATGCTGAAGTAGCTGCTGAGCAGCCTCAACATTTAATAACTGTGCTTGACAATGCATTTCACCTGGTGCTCCTTCTTGAATCATAGCCTCCAATATGCTGTGTTCCCCTGACAGCTGGGGCACCAGTTGGTGAGTTGAGGCAAGATACGTATTTTGCAACCACTCTGTCTCACCCACGCAGGAAACCATTCACCTTCTGCTGACCTAGCAACCAGATCATAAGCTCAACCGAGAAACCAGGGATGGTGAGGAAAAATAGAATGGAAAAGAACAAGATGGCTTCATGCAGGGCCATGGTCCACATTTATTCTCAGTCCCTAAGTGAGACCCCCACATGCTGTTGCCTAAGAAGAGAGAGCTAATATTTAGCAGTGGGGTGATTTGTTTTAATCCTTGAAATTGTTGCATGTTTCCAAAATTCAACTTGTAACAGCTTGACAGGATCAGAAGACAGTTCAACAAATGCTGTGCAGTCATGAACAAGGCTAGTATGGAGGAGGGAGCATAATGTGGAAACGCTGCATGCTCTTACCAGGATTATAGTCCAGAGCCAGTCATAGTTCTTCATTTTGAGTTTAAGATAAAAAAGACACCATGAAATATTAACATCAAGCACCAGCCAACAGGTTCATAAAAATTAACTACTCCTTTTACTTTCTGCCTCCGCTGAGTGGCTTCTCATTTGGATTCCAACCAGATCTTGTCATTATCCGATCGATGTAGCCAGTGGCCATCATGGATACTTGGAAATGCCTCTGATGTGCATTCCAGCAGTTCCCATTCATCTCTTTCTCCTCCTAATTTCTGACAAAATACATGTTTGCTTCCATATAAGACTTAGAATTGTATGACAAGGGCATTGGGCTTGTGTCCATTTGGCTGGAATTTGGTGCTGTGGTAACATTTTTTTTTTTTTTTTTTTTTTTAATATTTTTTTTTTTATTTATGATAGTCACAGAGAGAGAGAGAGAGAGAGAGGCAGAGACACAGGCAGAGGGAGAAGCAGGCTCCATGCACTGGGAGCCCGATGTGGGATTCGATCCCGGGTCTCCAAGATCACGCCCTGGGCCAAAGGCAGGCGCCAAACCGCTGCGCCACCCAGGGATCCCCCTGTGGTAACATTTTAATGAGATCTGCTCATTGTAAGTCTTAATTTATAGGAGTAACCAAAACCTGCTACAATTGATGTAACATTTACTGGCATCATGGATTTTGGGAAATGCAGGTGTGAAGTGGGCTTTGAAGGGACACTCAAAGACTGCAGACCCTTGAAGTGTTTGGTTTATCGGAAAACAATGTGAAAAAAGGAATCGTTTTTTAAAAGAGCTATAATAGCAAGTAGAGAAGACAGGATGGTGTTGAGAGAAGGAGGGAGGGTGGAAGAGCTGCTAGGTTTTCCCTCTTTATTACTTCTTTGCTCATCAGCCCCAAACTAGTAGGCATCATTATGGCTTGGGTCCTTGGATATACTTCCATGTCCTCTCCTACATTGTAGGCTTATTCAAATGCCCTCAGTTGATTAAAGTCAACAGGAAGTTTGGGGTGTCAGGGTGCTATCACTTTAAAAGGTATGGTGACTGTCAGGTGTAACTTGTTTGAGATACATTCCAGCATCAGATGTTGTCTGCCGAAGGTTTTGCCAACTGGATGTACAAAAGCCATTAATTCATTTGATGAAAACATATTAACTACTCACATCTTCTCCCTTCCTGGTCTAGGAGCATTCATCTGGGATGCATGTAAGAAGCCCAGAGCAATAGGATCTGACATAATTTGCTGGCCTGGGCACCTAGAGTAAATGCTGGCAATGGTGTGCCCATCAGATCTGAGTCTTCTTCCAGCCTGTTTGATTGGGTCTCTCCTCCAGTTCCAGTTTTACACTCCACTCCTCTTCCCATTGAACTTGAAGCCCTGTTCTGAACCCCAGAAGATTGGGATGGGGTCTGATGAGCCCAGGCCTCACCTGTCTGGCTCACCTTCTCAGCCCCTGAGACGACCCAGGTTCAGGCATTTGTCTCCAATTTGACGCTCTTTCTGTTGCATCACAAACTTCTGAAGACCATAGGTTCATGGAAAGAAAGTTCCCTAGCCTAATCTATATTTAGAGAAAACAAATTTCATCCTATTTTAAATGCCTCAAGGACCACCTGTGTCAAATATTTGAGGTCCCTGGAAGAGAGTATAAATGCAGGTATGGGATGTATCATGGTGATTGTTTATAATTTGCTTAATCCTGCCCCCCTCCATTCATCAGATAATAACTGAGTCTTATGAATAAAAAACACTCAGAGATTTGGGAGAGGACATTGTTGGGTTTCAGACATGGCCTGTGAGCTATGGCAGTAGAGTGGTGTTGAGCAGGGATAAAGGACAATGCTTGAGGGGCACCTGGGTGGCTCAGTGGTTGAGCATCTGCCTTTGGCTCAGGTCATGATCCTGGAGTTCTGGAATCAAGTCCCGTATCAGGCTCCCCACAGGGAGCCTGCTTCTCCCTCTGCCTGTGTCTCTGCCTCTCTCTCTTTATTCTCAAGAATAAATAAATAAGGTCTAAAAAAAAAAAAAAAGGACAATGCTTGGAAAGGCTGAGCTAGGGGGAGAGGATCTTTAAAAATAAAACACATGGTCATGCTGTCTCATTGCCCTTTTCATCCTTGCCCTGCCCTGGCATAGCTCCACAGAGTTAGTACAGAAGTCACAGGTTGGGGCACAGTCCCCCACAAGATGCCTCTCATGTCAGACCACAGTCACAAGCTCCGGGGTTTCCAGGCCACCCACACTTCTGACCAGCTGGCTGCAAATGCGGGGGCTTCTCACTACCACCACAGTTTCATTCACTTACGAAACTGTCAGGAAAGTGCTAGCCTTATAATTACAGTTTGATTGTACAAAGAAAGACCAAGCCAAATGAAGGGGTACATGTGACAAAGTCTGGAGGGGTCCCAAACATGAGTCTATCAGGATGATTCATCAGCTGGACACATCAACATATGATCAGCAATAGGGAAAGCTCAACTGAGCCTTTGTGTCCAGAATTTTTATGAGGATTTTATTATGTAGGTATGATTGATCCAGTCATTGGTCTTATGGTTGAAGTTATTCTCTAGGTTCTCCTCCACCCCCTTCCCCAATTCTCAAGTCACGTGGGTGGTCTTTCTGGCATGGCTGCATGCTATCCTGCAACTTTCTAGAAGCTCACTAGGAGTCACCTCATCAGCATAAGCTCCAATGTAGTCCCAGAGGCCCACCATGGGTAACAGACTTTCCTATCATAGGGAAGTTCCCTACCAGGAACCTAGGCAAAGACCAGACACATTCTTCATTGTCCTGCCTTCTTCCTCTCACTGAAAGTCCAAGAGCCTGGGAAGAAAACCCCTGGCTAAGTCAGCAGCTCTCATCCCTAATTATTTACAAGTGGGCTTCCTTTCATAAACCCTGAATTAAGAACAAAGGCAAAACCACATTTATTTTACAAATTTTCTTTCCCATAGGATTCTTTTTAGCTCAAATTACTCAGGGCATTTCAAATCTAATCATAACTCCACTGTATGGTATGTTTGCTATGAGCTGGTCCTGCACTTGGAGAGCCAGGGGCTGGAGGCAGACTGTCCCCAGATCCCATCTCAGACCCACCACTTCTTAGCAGTGGGACCTTGCAGGCCTGCTCTGGGCTGTGTGGTCCTGGGCAAAAATTTTTGCAGTCCCTCATCTGTATACAAAAATTTGAGTCATCCAGAATCCTGGTGTCATGTGAAAGAGCTACCCTGTTGACCAGTAGGCAGGACCTGCTTGGTGGGACACCCTCTTGATTCTGGGCCTTGTCTGGGGCTCTGGGACAACCCTTAGGCACAAGTATCTGAGCAACTTGCCCATCTGGTCTCCCCCAACAAGGGTGTTAAATTGAGAGGTGGGGAGAAATGAAGACTAAGGCCTCTGCTGATCCCACTGCCTCTCAAGTGAAGGAGGGTCTAAGGCCTAGAGTCTGACCATTTCTCCCAGGTTGTCAGTGTCTGAGGCTGTTGCTGGACATTGGGTGAGCTACTTAATCTGTCTGTGGCTCAGTTTCCTCATCTGGGGAAGATGAGAGTAATAATAGTGCCAATATTAATAATAATTAATAGTAATCTCTTAGGGTAAGGAGAAGGACAAAATGATTGACTATATGTAAAGTTCCTGAGAGTAGAGCCTGGCACAAATAAATTCACCTGAGATGAGTAGAGCCTGGCACAAATAAATTCAACTGAGATGCTAACTCAGTTTTTATTGTTGCTTTTACCTTTTAAGTAATCTATACAATTCTATAAAATACTTATTTTTATTCACATTTTACTGATGAGGAAATTGAGATCTTTAGCAAATTAAGATAATTTGTCCAAGGCCACACAAATATTTGTAAAGTGTTTGAGCTAGAATCTGAATCCAGGTTAGGCTGACTCTGGGGCCTGCCCGTTGTACTGTATGCTCCATTGTCTTCTATTTACTCAAAAGTTGAATTTATGATATCCTTTAAAAATCAAAGGTAATTCATAAAGCTGCACTTTCATGGTCTGTTATCAGTACAGGGCATTCTTTCTGGAATGCAGGCTGCAGGTAGATACAAACCCTGGCTGCTAGAAGCAGATGCTGAGCAGCAGAGTGCAGCCTGTAATGCCAGGTCATTAGGAAGCATGTAAACTACAATTACTTCTCAACGCAGCACCCAGTGCCCCAACCTGCCTTCCTTCAGGAACCACCTGAACTTTATTCAGCCCTTCTTCATAGGCTCCGCCAAGCACTGGAAGCTCCTCTCTATTCTCCAAATCCCCAGGAATGTTCAAACATCCCTATTCTTCCGCTTTGGCTTTGAGAGGGAGATTTTCAAAAAGGAGCCTCTAGCCATGCTGCAGCTTGGGGAGGAATCAGTGGCATGCTGATGGGCAGAGTTGAAAAAGAAATAGATAATTCCAGAAGCAGCCCGAAGGCAGCTTCAGGAGGAGAAAAGGCATTTTAAGTTACATATAGAAAAAAAAAATGGTTGGAAGTTACAGGAATCCACCAAAGTGAGATGAGTCATGTATAGGCGGAATGAACCATTTGGGTTAGGGCCTGGTGCAAAGTTAAGAATATCTGCACCAGGTATAGATTCTGACATCACGTTTGGAGATCTGGATCGGAAAGATTGGAGAGAAAGGAAGGGAAAGGAAGTCAGACCCACTGTATGGAGAAGCAAGTTTCCCAACCAGGGAGCCTCCTTGCTGGAATTATCCCGGGTGCACTGATGTCAAGGGCATTGCCAATAAGTTCAAAAATTTAGTGGTAGCACCTCACTATGATTCTGACATGTGTGGCCAGGGATAGTCTTTAACATTTGCGACTCTGTGGGGGTTTTCGCAGAGCAAAATAGTTTCAAACGGTTCTACAAGACTGAATGATTCCCCTTTGGAAAATTGAATGTGATAACAGCCCACGAAAATCCACCTATTCAAGCCTTCAGATGATTGGGCTCAGATTAGTCGAGATTTTCACCATGTTAGGATAAGTATAATTTAGCATTTTTATTTTTGATTCAGAGGTGGTCAGAGAGACCTTTTCAGAGAGGCAGGAAATGAGGCCGGTGAGAGCAACTGTGAATGGAAATGTCAGGATGCTGGGAGCCAGTGCAGGGGAAACAGCGCTGAGCCAAGAGCAGCAGCAGGTAATTTCAAAAGGTGAAGGTCAGCTAATTTCCCTCGGTGGGGATGGGAGAGCGCTTTTCAGCAGACCAGAGGCTCTGCAGCTCACACTTCCGGAGGCTCAGCCAAGGTCACACTGGCCAACTGGAGGCAAGATGGAGAGTGGTCTCGAAATGTCCTCACTGCTGAGTAGCTGGATCCATGCATGCAATCAAGCCGTGAGTTCTGGATGTTTTCCACCACTCTCTGTATTCAAGATTAGGGGGCTAGCTATAAGTGACATTTGTCTACAAGGTCCTTTGTCCTTTGGTTTTTAGCCTCTATCCTGGACACTGGGCTCTCCCTTCACAAGGGCCTCTATTCACGGAGTTGATTTAATTAATAGATCTATTAATTTATACTAAAGTTTTGTTCGTTTAAAACATTAAAAGATACATTCCATCCCCAATGTCTCTTTGTCCTTGTTAATAATAATGAGGTAGAGAAGATAATGCTTCTATCAGGAGGGGATTTGAGGGAGCCTTCTCTCTCCCTTGAACCTTCTTTTGGTTCCAGGGCTAACTGATTTTGAAGGCAGGAAGCTCGAATTCTAGTCCCTTGCCACCAGGATGCTGTGTGACCTCAGGCAAGTCACTTCACCTCTCAGTCTTGTTTTTCATCATCTAAAATTAGGGCAATGGGACGCTCTCTAAAAATCCCTTTAGAAGTCTTCCAAATGCTACCTGTGAGTTATCTGTGGGTGTATAGCCAAGTATGTTAGCCTAGCTTTGGTCCAGTCTCACAGAACAGCCCAAGAGGTGAGCAGTTACTATGCCAGTGGGTTGAAAGGGGATTGAGGGCAGGGCTGCTGAAAGGGGCAGAGGAAGCTGATGAGAAAGGATACAGAGACCTGCTCCCCCTGCCCTTTCTGGCCTGGATTTTCCGGGAAATGCGATTGGAAGCAAGGGTTGTTGTCGACATCGTGGACATTAATGTCAGCAAACCTTTTGCCTTCTCTCATCGTGCACCCTGAGAGGCAGCTCTTCTCAACATGGGCCCAGCTGCCAGCCTATGATACATTTGGAAGCTAGAGAGAAAAGATGAAAATAAATAGTATTTTAAAAATATCCTCTAAAACAAAGCCCATTCCTCATCCCAGCACTCTGTAAATAATGCTTTGCTGCCCTAGTGACTAAAGATTTCAAACTAGGGATCATCCTGCTCCAGAAGTACTTGTCCTGGTTCCTATTAGGATTTGCACAACAGTCTGTGATGAAAAGTCTTGACAGCTGCTGTTTACATTGTAGGTGGGAAGAGGTGAACCAAAATGGAATTGTCTGTGTTTCTTCTGTCCTGCCATCAGATAGCATTTACCTTCGGCTGAACTTGCCAGCTCAAGGAGCTCCACTTTACCAAAAAACTAGCTTGGGGTGACGCCTGGGTGGTTCAGTGGTTGAGCATCTGCCTTTGGCTCAGGTTGTGATCTGGGGGTCCTGGGATCGAGTTCCTCATCGCGTTCCCTACAGGGAGCCTGCTTCTCCCTCTGCCTAGGTCTCTACCTCTCTGTCCGTATCTCATGAATAAATAAATAAAATCTTTAAACAAACGAACAAACAAGCCCTGAATGAAAGCCTATGTGGAACTTTGAGCTAAGGAGGAAGGGAAGGCAGAGGTCAAGTTTCTTGGCACCTAAAACACCATCTTTGGTCCTTCTCTGGGTTCAAAGCACTGGCTTTTGCCTGGGAATTCCTCACAACTTGAACTGACAGCAGTGACTTCTACTACTGATCATACAAGGCAGGTCCAGCACCTGGTGCTGGGCTCCCCACCTGGCCAAGGGCCCGCATCCACATCAGTCACTGGAGGCCTCTCCAGGATGTAATGAGACCCAGGCTGGATCTGAGAGGAGGGTGTCTAAGCTCAGGCCAGGGGAGTGGCCTTACTCCTCGGTGTTCAGTGTTGCCCGCGTGACTTGCCATCTCATTTCTCTTGGTTCTTGCTGCTAAAGGCCCCTCAGTGTGTGGTCCTAGAAAGACCTCCCTGTTCTGCATACACAACCAATGAGCTGTGCGGCGTCTTCAAGACCCAAAATAGAAAGGCCGCAGGCATGCTGCACCCTGACAGGCCATTTCATGCTTGAGAAGAGCCTGCTCACTCTGGGGCTGTGGGGTGGGCTTCTCCGAGAAGACCTAACACCTGTCGGGGGTGGGTCTCCAGGACAGCAGTGCTGACCCTCAGTGCAGAGGGCATACAGCTCTAAGTTATCACTCTAATAGTTCCAATAATCATTTCCACTCTAGCAATCACAGCATTATTGCTGAGCCCTGGTTTCCACCCCTCCACCCCACACCACCCAATATGAAAAAAAAATGCATTGCTTTCTAAGATTAAACAAGCTAAATACACTGATTTTAGGATTTCTGAGGGTAAGAGGGATGCTTGGATATTAACATCAGACCAAGCTATTAGGAAGAAAGAAGGGAAAAAGCTTTAAACAAACAAACAAAAGCCTTTTTCCTGTTCTGCTAATCCACCTTGAGATTTGATGACTCATGTTGTGTTGCCTTGGTAACCATGACATAAGGAGAGAGAGAGAGAGAGAGAGAGAGGGAGAGAGAGAGAGAGAGACTGTGTGTGTGTGTGTGTGTTGGTGGGGAATCCTTTAGCACCTCCATCCTGTGCCACATCCTGTGAGTGCTGAGAGCAGACCCTGCCTGTGTGGCTATAGCCCATTTGCACCTGGAATCATTTTGCTGTCACATGGTCTGAGCGTGGGCTTCTTGTCATTGATCATTTTCTCTGGGTGAGCAGTTCTGATGGATAGGGTATGTGTCAGTTGGCCCAAGGGCATCTAGAACATGATTAGAGGCTCCAGGAGCCTTTCCCTGTCCCCCCTCCCCAGCTATCCTGATGGGAACTGTGGTTCCTCCCTTCAGAGGAGGCTGCTGCAGCCCTGAGGTGCTTTTGGTTCTTGGAAAGTCTGGCCTGTCCTCCCAGTCGGTGACTGTGGCCCTGGGTAATGACAGCCAGGTGGGCACATTTGATCAAGAATAGCAGAGGCTGCCTGTCTCAGCACAGCACTACCTGCTGGGGAAGGATGGGCAGATTGATGTGTGGGCTCCTAGCCTGTCTTCTCTGTCTCTAAATCCAAAGAGAAACTCCTCTGATCTCAGGTTTGCTCTGGAATGCCAGCTGCAGAGAAACAGCTACAACATGGCTTAAGGTAGACCCTCTCTCTGAAGCAGAATTTACAGTAATGGCTAAACATTCCGGTGAAATTGGAGTACAGCAAATCCTTTCACACACAAATGCCTCAGCCAATCTATCCTATACTCTGGGAAGACCTCTGGATTCAGCAAATCCTCTGCAATTAATGAACCTATGCAGTGACATTTTATGTGGTTCTAGTCCAGTAACTGTTCCCGATATCATACAAAGCTTTGTACAACGAGATTTGTGAAAGGATGACTCGCATCCAAGAATAAGTGGTGTTATTAAAAGGCAGCATGGAGTAGTCAAAAAACTGCCTACTTACAAGGAGTGTGAGCTTGAGCAAGTCTCTACCTCAATGAGCTTCAGTTTATTTATTTTTAACAGTAAAGACAGTTATACCTTTCAGGGTCACAGTGAGAGTTCGGGGTGTGGGAAAGTGCTTTGTGATCTGAGATGTGACATTCCAGCAGAGGTTAATACCATTGTTATAGACTGGATTTGAATCCAGCACAAGTACATCAGAACAAGAGCCTTGGCGTTGTTTTGTCATGAGACTGGCGATGTTTTCCACTGACACTATCAAAACAAGTTTTGGAATTTTATGTTAGAATCCCACGTTTTATACTTCAGGTATGCAATTTCTAGTCCCTTGGTGTCATGCAAACAGGAGAATGAAGTTGTAAGGGGCAAAGGAGATGGAATAATGACACCTCTTGCAAGCTGTTACTAATCAGGCAGTGTAGTGTAAAGGTTAAGTGCAGAGGCTTGCAAGTCAGACACACCTGTGTTCCTGTTGGCTTCCCTACTTCCTAGTCTGACGTTAGGTAAGTCCCTTTTTAGTTCTCAGTTTTGTCTTCATAAAATGACTTTTGTAAATGAGCCATAATAATGACTCATTGGTTTCTTGTGACATTGAAGTAAGCCAACTCACATAAACACTTAACCCACTAATGGTACACAGTAAGTGCTCAAAAGTGTTAGTTATGAATAGTTTCTATAATCTGTTTATATTGCCTAATCACCTAATGTTCCTTTCAAATATGGAACTTAAAATCCACTCCATTCTGATTACATTTTGCTGTGGGTTCAAAGTATTAGAACACACACACCCACACCCACAATAGAATTTCTGACTTTGAAGTTATAGTATTTAATTTACATGTAATAATACAGTCGACCCCTGAACAATGTGGGAATTAGGGGTGCTGACTGACCCCAAACACAGTAAAAAAATCTGTGTATAACTTTTGTTTCCTCAAAAACTTAACTATTAATAGCCTGGTGTTGACTGGAAGCCTTACAGAGAACATAAATAGTTGATTAACACATATTTTATTTGTTATATTATTATATACTGTCTTCTTAAAATATAGTAAGTTAGAGAAAAAATGTTATTAGGAAAACCATAAGGAAGAGAAATACATTTATAGTACTGTACCCATAAAAAAAAATCCATGTATAAGTGGGCCTGTGCAGTTCAAACCGTGTTGTTTGAGGGTCGACTCTAATGTGTTAGGCATCTAGCATAGTGCCTAGCGCACATTGAGTGTTCTAGAACCTGTTGAAGGTTTGATGAAGACATGTTGTAAAACGTCTGTAATGTCAATGTGATGATTAATTTTATATGTCAACTTGACTGGACCATGGGGTGCCCAGATATTTGGTCAAATATTATTCTGGATGTTTCTGTGGAGTTTTTGGATGGAGTTCATATTTAAATAGGAAGATTATGTAGGGCAGCCCCAGTGGCCCAGCAGTTTAGTACCGCCTTCAGCCCAGGGTATGATCCTGGAGACCTGGGATCAAGTACCACATCGGGCTCCCTGCATGGAACCTGCTTCTCCCTCTGCCTGTGTCTCTGCCTCTCTCTCTTTCTCTCTTATGAATAAATAAATAAAAATCTTTAAAAAATAAAATAAAATAAATTATGTAAAGCAGATTGCCCTTCCTAATGTCAGTGGACCTCTTCCAATCAGTTGAAGGCCTGAGTAGTACAAAAAAGTTATCCTTCCCATAAGTAAGAGGGAATCTCTCCCTGCCTGACTGCCCTTGAACTGGGACATTGGCTTTTTTTCCTGCTTTGGGGCTTGAACTGAAATATTGACACTTCTTGGGTCTTGAACCTGATGGCCTTTACATGGGAACCCACCATCACCAGCTCTTCTGGTTCTTAGACCTTCAGATTGAGACCAGAACTAAACCATCTGCTTTCCTGGGTTACCGACCTGCCAATTCATCCTGCAGATCTTGAGACTTGCCCACCTCCATAATTATGAGAGCCAATTCCTTTTAATAAATCTCTCTCTCTCTCCATATATATATATATGTATATATATATCATATATATATAACATACATATATATACACACAAACACAAGTATTTTACATAAATACACATACATATAAATATATAAATCCTATTATGTGTATCATATAAACATGCATAAACCCTCTCTTTCTCCCTCTATATATATCCTATTGATTCTGTTTCTCTGGTGAACACTGGCTAATATAACAAGACCCAGGAATTTGGATTGACTTTGGTGAGCACTGTGGAGCAGCCATTGATGATTACTGAGTAGTGCAGTTCCTAATAATATCTGGGCTTTAGGAAGACAATTCTAGAATAGTATGCAGAATAGATTGAGTAGAAGAAAGGTTATATCTAGAATGCCAGAAATAGAACCGTGACAGCAAGAATAGGGAATGGGATCCATTGAGAAACGTGACCAATGTAAGACCTACAGGAAGGACTTTGAACAGATTGGACCGGGGCCAGAAGAGAGGAAGGAGTGAAGATGAATGTGATGTTTCTAGATCAGGAACTGTGGAAAGATGATGCTAGTGTGGAAGTGGGGAGTCAGGGAGGGAGTGCTGGGGGCAAGAGGGCCACATGTTCATTGAACTGTTGAGTTGGGGTGGGATTGGTAGAGGTGTATTAATGTGGAAGTACTTATGAAGATCAGAAGAGAGGGCAAGCCTGAAGTCAGGTAAAGGGGGCCTCTGCCTCAGGATAATTGCCAAAGCCATTGGACTCTCTGCCCACCTCCAGGATGGGCGGGGGAAGGCACTCCAGGGAAAGAGTGGTCAGAGAGGCACAAGAAAGGAGAGGGTAGAGCATCACAGAGATCAAAAGCTGTGAGCATTTAGACAAGGATGAACAAGGTCAAGCAGTCCCTTCCTATGAGTCAGGGAGGAGGAAAGAACTGAGGCTGCTGGATTTGTAATGAGGAGGCCCCCAGGGACCCTGAGATAAACTCTTTAAAAAAAAAAAAAAAAAGCAAGCATGGGAAGGGGCCTGGGTGGTCCAGACATTCATCACTTATCCAGATACAACTAACCATACAATGGCTGTAGGCACCAGCAGTTCAGAGCAGGCCCGAGGCTTGCCAAGGACAATGCCATCCCTTCCGGAAGCCACATGTACGGGTGACCATGTAATGAAATGAGCAGAAGTCAGGAAACATGGTCTTAACAAGCTGTGTGACTGGGGCAGTTTTCATCTTTATGTTCAGGTTCTTGTCTCTAAAATAAAATGGCTGATCCAGGTGATCTCTAAAGTAGTAGATAATAGAACACAACTATTTTACACTTAATTTACTCTCTGTTGTAGGAACCAAATTCAATTGATTAAAAAAGAAAGACATTGAAAACAAGACTCCACCATGTCCCTTAACAGATTTTCCTCTCCAGTTTCCTACCCCAGCTTAAGTCAACATCTGGTCTTGGCTCAGTCACCATGCTGCTCTGTTTCAAAATCCTTAAGACAGAGGAGGGAAAGGGGAGAGGAATGACCAAGTGCCTCTTTCTTCTAGTGATTTCCTTTGGAGGAAAGGCTGTGTGGTACATGAGAGGAGGGGAAGATAATTTTTATTTGAGCCTCACCTCACTATAATTCTTCAGGTCATCTGGAGGAGGTATTATTTTCCATATTTCATAGATGATAAAACTGAGGCCAGAGAGGTTTAGTGATCTCTCTAAACTCACACAATTAATTAAACATTTACTGAGCACCTTCTAAGCTCTACTTCCAGGGAAACAAAGATGAATATGGCATTAACGAGCTGTGTGATCTAAAGCAAATGGCTTCACCAATCTGGCTTCAGTTTTATCCTCTTAAAAAAAGAGGGTGATTCTGCTCTGTAATTCACTGGGTTCTTTCATTCTATACCTGTTCAGATTCTGTGCCTATGTCTCTTCATGCTTCTGCTCTATCATTCAAAAATTCTGGAGCCTTTTCCTGGGCTCTGAATAGGTCTAGGATATGTGAGCCTCTAGATACAGAGGTCTTGGGCAAAGGATGAGGCACCAGTTTTCTCGGGCAGGTGTAGTTAGACAGGTGGCTGTGAAAATGATTAGCCTCTGTGTTTCTGAGATCATGGGGAGGAGGAGGCATAGGAGAGGATATTAGGATTCCCACCAGATTGTTTACTGGGGTAAGTATTTTAAAGCTAGTACCCCCTTTTTCTACCTAGGGTGCTTACTGTATGGAACATTCTTTAGCATATTTTCAGTCTTACATCTCCCACAAGGGACAGCAGATCATTGTTCAGTCAGTTTCCCCAATCTATCCTTGCTATTTTAATCCTTGTGGTTGTGAATAATCAGTAGCAGAGGACAAATCAGATTAAAATGATAAAATGAGGGGATCCCTGGGTGGCTCAGAGGTTTGGCGCCTGCCTTTGGCCCAGGGTGTGATCCTGGAGTCCCGGAATCGAGTCCCACATTGGGCTCCCTGCATGGGGCCTGCTTCTTCCTCTGCCTGTGTCTCTGCCTCTCTCTCTATCTGTGTCTCTCATGAATAAATAAATAAAATATTTTTAAAAAAAGATAAAATGATCAGTGTCAATGTATATGCACCCATTTGTATGCAAGTTCATGAACTTGATTGGCTGTGAATCCATTAGAGAATTCTGCGTGACTGCTTTGCCAGGGTAGTAGAGGCTTGGAGCATGAACTGTAGAACCAGATTGTAGGGCTTCCAGTCTGGCTCTCACATTCTCTCGGTATGCATCGTGGTGATGGCTTAGCCTCTTTGTGTCCTAGTTTCCTAGCTGTAGAATGGAGAGAATAACAGTACCTGCCTCACAGGCTTATTTTGAGAACAAAATGTTATAATTCATGTAAAGTGCTTAGAGCAGTGCTGGCACACAGTAAAAACTTAAAAATATGAACTACTAATCAGTTCTTATTATTTATAGGCAATTAGCTCAGTCTCACACAATGTCTCCACATTGGCTCTTTGAGGGTCCATAATTCAGCCTTCCTTAGAGTAACCTGAGAGACTGACACCAATTTCCTTAGACATTTCAGGGACCACCAGGCAACGTTATTATCTCTTTTTATTAATGAAAAACTTGAAGTGAAAAATTAAGGATCAGTTTGTTCCAAGTTCCCTTGTACCTCTATAACTCAGATGGTAGTAGAATCCAGAAATTTCATTGACCTTGCTCATCTTATTGTCAAACCACATTGGCTATAGGGTGCACGGGGAGTTTCTCAGCACAGTCAGAGGGATCCTGTTCTACCCCTTAAAACACAGCTGGTCTTTTCAGTGAAAGGGCCGTACTGGGAGACTCCAGTGCTCTCCCTAAAAGTCTCCTTATACTTGAAGCCCTCACAACACTCGCCTGTGTCCAGGTGCTCCCTTGCCTTCAGTCCTCAAGTTCACAGTCAGCTGGGCCAAAGTTGATTCTTAGGAGGCCTGGGACAGAGGATGAGACCATGTTTCTTCCTCTCTCTGGCCATGCTAGGCCCTGCAAAATTGCTACTGCCCTTGCAAGCTGTGGGGAGGGAGGTTCTTAGAAACTGTATTATTTTTTTCTTCATTCAAAAAAATATTATTGGGATGCCTGGGTGGCTCAGTTGGTTAAGCGCCTGCTCTTGATTTTGGCTCAGGGTTCTGGGTCCTGAGATCAAGCACCCTGTGGGGCTCTGCACTCAGGGGTGAGTCTGCTTGAGGATTCTCTCTTCCTCTCCCTCTGCCCCTTCCCCCACTCCCATGTGCTTGCTTTCTCTCTTTCTCTCTCTCAAATAAATATAAAAATCTTAAAAAATATATTCTTTATAAAAATTAAGTTTAGATTATTTAGATAAACAAAAAGAAACAAAAATTCACCTATAACCCTAAAAATTTATTACTCATAAATACCTATCAGGTTCAAAAAGACTATCAAAAGTGAATAATCTAAAAATTCAGCATTGTGAAGAGTCATCATTGGGCCTAGAGGTGACTAAAGAATCAAAGATTTTAATCATAATCATTTACATTCACCTATCTTTTTTCCCCCCCTAAACTCCCAACAAAAGGAATTTGAATTGGAAAAGATGTAGGAGGACTTGCTGGCTATTTTCGATACAGAAAACACTACACTTAAAATGTATTGTATAAAGGATAGAAGGGTAAATTCCACAAGGGAAAGAGCTAGGGGTTGGTCGTGACTATGTCACACAGGAAACCCTGATCACTGTGACTGCATCACACAGGAAGCTGTGATGCCAGAGAACAGAACCCAATTAATTGGAGATCAGTTTAAAGCCACATCCCTGTCTGGAAGTTGTTAGACTCACACATGAGCCAACATGGGGGAAATAGTATGTTTGGATTGTGGCAAAGCCTTTGTTAAACTTTCCTCATGTCAAATTAGGTGGATTAGTTCATTAAATGATCATAAATCAAAGGCTCTAATTCATGGATAGAGGCAAATGTGCAGGAGATCTCTGCAGGTACTTTGCTATACTTGCAGGTTAGCCCAGTCTTTGTTTAACACATTCACCCATGATTTAATTGAAAAAAAATGGAAGGTCAGATCTGCACATGCCATAAAGCCAGTGAAGGACACCGCATAGACTGAATGGCAAAATCAGGATCCAGAAATATCTTAATCTGAATGGAAGTTCTAATTCAATAAGAAGGAATTTAGAAGGAATAAATGTTGAGCTCTGCACTCTAATCCAAATCTCCACGATTTTAGCAGAGTTGCAGGAGATGTAACTGGGTACGGCACAGTCAGGTCCACTTAGCATGGGCGTTCTGTGGGAACCAGTGGGCTGAAGGAAGTGAATGCATGGGGGGGATGAAGCTCCTCTCAGTGTAGTATCCCTCCCTGTGACATGGGTCATCTTTGCCCTCAGCTACTTTGTGCTGCTGGGGCACACGCAGGCTGTGGGGTGGAGTTCTGGACCCTGCCAGAAAATGGTCTGTGCAGAGAGGAATTTGAATCAAGATGAGTGGTTAACAAAAGAAAGACTCTAAGGAATGGGAAACAGGACTGTGTGTCTGAGGTGTGAGTCCCCACATCTTTAGGTTTCTTGCTGATGAAGTATAAAAACAAAGGTTACTAACCAAATGAAAAACCACACCATGTTTGTTTTTGATGCAACTTTTTTTTTTTTTTAAGATTTATTTATTTATTTACTCAGAGAGAGCGAAAGAGAGGCAGAGACACAGGCAGAGACAGAAGCAAGCTCCATGCAGGGACCCTGACGTGGAACTCAATCCCGGGTCCCCAGGATCACACCCCGGGCTGCAGGTGGCGCTAAACCGCTGCGCCACTGGGGCTGCCCCACACCATGTTTGTTTTTAAGCAGCAATCTATAACAGGCAACATCCAAAGGTAAGGTTTAAACAATTGTTTTTGGAAAACGTGGCATAAGGTTGGAATTTGGATTTTTTTAAAAAAATTTTAGAAAGGTGCACATAACCCAGTGGGTTAGAAGGCATATCCTACAATCAACTATATTAATATTTCTGCAGCAAAAATGCCTGGATAGTCACACTACATGGGATAGAGACTACTGAAGAGCTTCGTGTCAGTTTACATCATGTTTCACTGCCAGATGAGTTCGTTTCAAACTTACAGACTGTTTTCAAAGCCTTTTGATTTCAAAATTGAAGCTGTGGGTTGTGGGGCTATAGTGGTCCCCACAGCACACATTCAGACATGAAGAGGGAAAGAGAAAAAGAGGGAAGGGAAGGGAAGGGAGATTGTGTGAGGAAGAAAGAGAGAGAAAGAGGAAGGGAGAGAGAGAGAGGAGAGAGAGAGAGAGAGATTGAGAAAGAGATTGAAAGAATAGAGACGGATCTACAAACCAAAGTCTACATCTAGGTACTCATGCTCCTGCATGGCTGAAGAGCCAGGCCCACCTTACACAGCCAGTTCCCAAAAGAAAGGGTAAGAGATTGGCTAATGCACCTGCCATTCCACACTCCACCTGAACTTCCTGAGTGGAGGCAGGTACTGCTGGGTATTCAGCACTGGGGGTCCTGGAGGCGCCAAGAGCAAGCAAGAGTCCTATGAGGAATGAAAGGGGAAATTGGGAGCCCAATACTTGCCTTGGAAGCTTGGGAATGAGACCCTCAAGTAAGTATACCCAATAAGTGTTAGGGTCTCACTAGTGAGATCAGCTATGAAAGAGAGGCAGAAGCTCCTCCTCTGAGAAAAATAAGACAAGGGGGAGGAGGGATCCCTCCCACAGCTCACATTATAATATTTGAAAGGCTATGATGTAGAAGAATCTACTTGTCTGTAATACCCCCAAAGGAGTACAGTAATAGGAGTAGAAATATGCTATAAAAATACATTCCAGCATTTGATAATGTAGAAATTTCTAGTGGCATGAAAGTAAAAAAAAAAAAAAAAAAAAAAAAATTGTGGTTACCTCTTGATTAAGATTCCAGTCCCTGGAGAGGTTTCACCTAAGCAGGATTACCATTTCATGTAGAGGGGGGTTCAGTTTTAATGGTCATCTAAAAGTCAATAATGAAATAGGCGTCTGACAAAATAGTGAGCATTCTCTCTGTGGTGTCTTCAACCAAAATATCTGCCATATAGGATATGGAGCAAAGGAACCATTGTGCACTGTTGGTGAGAATGTAAATTGCCACTATGGAAAACAGTATGGAGGTTCCTCAAAATATTAAAAGTAGAATGACCATATGATCCAGCGATCCTACTTCTAGACATATATCCAAAGGAGATGAAAATAGGATATTGAAGGGACCTCTACACTCCCATGTTCATTGCATCATTATTCATAATACCCAAGATATGGAAACCACCTAAGTGTCCGTCAGTGGATGAAAAGATCTCTCTCTCTCTCTCTCTCTCTTTCTCTCTCTCTCACACACACACACACACACACACACACACACACGGAATATTATTCAGCTTTGAGAAAGAAGGAAATCCTGCCATTTGCAACAACATGGAAGGATCTTGAGGGCATAATGCTAAGTGAAGCAAGCCAGAGAGCAAAAGATAAACACTGCATGGTATCACTTATATGTGGAATCTAAAAAAATAGTCCAACTCAGAAACAGTAAAAAATGGGTTGAATGAGCCAGGAGTTGGAGGAAATAGGGAGAGTTTAGTAAAAGGGCACAGACTTTCAGCTATGTGATGGATAAAGTCTGAAGATCTAACATACAGCGTGGTGATGATAGTCGATAATACTTACTGTATAATTAAAATGTGCTAAAAGAGTAGAACTTAAGAATTGTTTACAAAAGAAACACTAACTCATACTTCTCTTTATCGGTTGGGAGTGGCACGCAGGGACAGAGGGAGACTGGGGGGGTGGGGGGGAGTGGGGGAGAATGTGCTTTCTTGAAAGTGCTTCACCAGCCCAGCTGGGCTAACTTCCAAGGAAGAGAAGGGAGGGAGGTGGGAGGTGGGGAGGGGGGGGGGTGAGCAGAGGGACCCAGGCTGGGAAGCACATTGGAGAGAGACACCACCGGGAGGCTCCTCTGCCCTCACCCTAAGCAGAAACGCAGCAGAATCAGCTCAGCCCAGTCCTGGGCACAGACACTACACAAGGAGACGCTGTATGTTAAGCAATACTTTAATACTGTAATATGTTTGTTTTCCTTTTTTTTCTTTTTTAACCAAAAAAAAAAAAAAGTAAGTAAACTAAAACAAGAAATATATATAATAAAACCCACCCCTCTGGGGAAGCAACCTTAATTCAAACACTTGGCTATCAAATAATCAGAATGTATTGTCTCAGACAGGATTTCATTTCCGGGAGGCAGGGGCACGAGGGGGGCGGGGGATGGGGTCTGAGAGACAAAAGTTCCAGAGCCTCCCTAGAAGGCTCTCTGCTACTGTATTCTGTACACACTGTACCATCCTGTGTGGAATCTGTGAGTGTCCTCTTGAGTAGCGTGGCCTAGCCAATCTGCCGTTCATGGTGTACTGTAAACTCGGAATTCCATATGTAATAGGATGCAAGTCTAAGCGTTTCATGTGGACATAAATGTATCTAAATAAAACTTTCCCTAGCACTGTGGCTGACCCCACCCTTTTATACTTTAGTATGAAACTGATGACAACTTTGGTAGTATTTTTTTATATATATACATATATATGTATCTATCTATCTATATATATATATCTCAAGCATCTTTCGGGTCTTTGTGTGTGGCTTTCTTAAAGCCCTGTTGTAAAAAATTACTATGTGGAAGGCAGTCTCTCATATCACAGATGTGGAAAGTATAATTTTATATTTGTATTTTCAAATAAATAAGTTTGTGAAAAGTTTCCATCCTCTACTGTGGTCCAGAAATCAATGTGTTTGTCTGACAAAAAAAAAAAAAATACAATAAACTGTTTTGAACAGAAAAAAAAAAAAAAAAACTTAAGAATTCTCGCCAAAATGAAAAAAAATGTAAATGGGTGAAGTGGTGGATGTGTTAATTAACTCAATTAGGGGGACTCTTTTTACAAAGTATACATACATTAAACCACCACGATGTACACTTTCAATATCTTACAATTGTGAATTGTCTTACAGATTGTCAAATATCTTATAGTTTATCAATGATACCTCAATAAAGTTGAAAAAAATCTATCATAAAATTTTCAAGTTGCCCAAACACCTAGTTAATGACAGTAATCATTGGGAATCCTTAAAGGGAGGTGGGGGGAGATTGGTTTTAGGGTTGGAGTTAATCATCTGGGAGGGGATCAATTCAAAGGATTTTCATCCAGCCCATAGTATGTTCCAAGTATAGGGTTAGATGCTGAGAGCAATAAAGTGGGTATAAGGCCCAGCCAGTACCTTCCCGGCTAGTGGGAAGATTGGGAATTGGGAAGACAGGCCACTCCACTTGTTTCTAATATGGTAATATTGAGAAATTACTTGCCAGAGAATAGAGAGAGGAAGAGATGGGAGGAGAATCTGGGATTAGATGTGAGGGGATAGAAAGTAGAGAGTCACAGGGAATAAAGAGGTGGGCCGGGGTGAGAGCTGACATCAGATGCCCTGGTTCATAGACAATAGGTCCACCAGGCCTGATTCTAACTTTGAGAGGAAAGCATATCACATCCATTCCCTCTCCTGCTAGGATATCAAGGCATTGGCCCTTTGGGGCAGTGGCTGATAGGGGGCAGTAAACCCTCCTTCTGCACTCCCCCACACCCTTTGAGAAAGCTGAGGCTCTCAATAGGATGAGTCTGTGTCTGCAACTTGGCTTGTACCAGCAATCCTTACCTTTTCTGTGCTTGAGCTGCATGAGGCCATCTCATGTCTCATTTAGCAAGCCTGGAGCACTCTTTGATTTGATAGATGATAGCACAAGTCATCTGGCCTGTGAGGGTGGGTGAAATCCCATCTGATTCAGAGATTCTTTCGTGACTTCCTCCAGCACCGTCTGCCTCATTCATAGCTCTAAAACTAAAAATAGCAAGGGTTAGATCCTAATTCCTCTCCTATACCTTGGGGATGCTGTGATTGAGTGATGGCTTTACCAGCAAAATGTTGAGCCAGGCATTTTGTGTCCTTTTAATCAGAACCCAGAAAAGGCAACAGCTCACCATGGGGCATGAGTAATGTTAGTTATCAATTCATGATTTGCCATCTTCTCATTTGTCCATTACCTTTCAGAAGACAGCAACTGTGTCTTCCTCACCTTTGGATCTCTAGTTATTAGCCTCTGATAACTTTTTATTGTTGAACTGTGCCTGTAGCCACTGTGGAATCCCCAGGGCTATCCACATTTCAGCTATCACAGAATGAGTGACATAATGTCACAGAAATGTATCCTTGCAGTTCCCCTTGGCCCAAAGGTGTATACAAGATGAGAACCTGCTGAGAAAGCAGAGAGAGTGTGAGGAGTTTCAATAACTGAAGAGGTACATAAGAAAAGGAAGGATTCAGGAGAAGATGAGGGAATAGATCAGAGATGCCAGCACCAGCCAAAAGAAGTAGCAGTGTTCTCAACACACAGCGCCATGTGCTATTAAGGAACTCTGTAGCACACACAACACAACACACCACACCACACACACACACACACACACACACACACACACGGGAAGGGTATATGCAGTAGTGTGCCCCAGCAGGCTTAAACAGACTTATAAGAGCTGATTGTTGGATTTTCAGGAATTTGGGGAGTCTGTTGACATCATGTTGGTAGCTTGAAATCAGCAATGTTGGGAGTATTTATACCAACAGAAATTGGCAAAGGCTACAAACCAAGACTCTTCCCACCCAATTGGTTCTAATTGTCAAGCACTTACCAGCATACCACTGAGTATATGCCCTCAAACTCTGGTGCCAAGAGGACTGAATGGAAGCATTAAGTACCAGTCTATATATTATCCCAAATGGCTAATCTGTCCTCAGATGTGAATCTTGTCCATTCTGTCCCAGGACTAGGAAGCTCTAGCTACTCCTCATGCCCAGTGGGCTGCTGACCTTTTCAGCATTCGGGGGTTTGATTGGCTGACTCATCAGAGGCTCACCCTGGCACCAGAGTGGAAGAATGGTGGCCAGTCAAAACATAAACTGTGGAAAAGGTCAGCCGGGCACAAAGGGGCCCTTATTGGTTACGAGATCCTGTAGATTAGGTATCCAGTTGCATTCCCGTAATGACATTTTGAAGGGAAAAATGACACAAGAACCCACTCTGAGGTCATCTCAGAGAATGCGGAATGCTTTTTAACTGAATTAGAATGAGCCCTGGAGGACAGGCCCAAGCCCACACGGTCAGGGTGCTGGCGGCAGGGAGGGGGGCACCCCAGGGTGGCTGAGATGAAAGGCCCTTCTCACTGAAGCTCTGAGGAAGTAGCCCAGTCCCCCCTCTGCCTGACCACGGTGTTGATGGCAGAGTCTTCTCGGGGATCCTGCCTGAGAAAAAGAGGCTTCGAGACTGTAGCAGCTGCTTTCTGCACGTCTACAGGGCAGGAACCCATCCTTCCCACTGCTGGGTACCATAGACTGACCGTATCACTGGTACCCAGCCCACTGATGACCGTATATTCTGAAACTCAGTGATTTCAAGCACTCACGATTTTTGCCACCTCTCCTTTCCACCTGTTTCATTATCTATTTAATATTTATCTTTAAAATAACTCATTAAAAAAACACCTTAGTCTCTTGTTAAAAAAGAAAATATCCTTAAAATCATGGATTTCATAAGCTGTTTCTATTTCCTTCTAATATACATTATGATAAACATGTAACTATTAGAATAGACTCTTTATTCATCAGTCCCTAAAGTCACCGGGCCGGCCACTGTACTGCCACCCTGATGGCAAAGCAATCGGTCTCCCTGGACACAGACATCACTTAGAATGAAGCCATACAGGCTTTGGATTCCCGTCATTCATCAATGCTTCCTCCTCACTCACTTGTCAAAGCTCTCATATGGCACCAGACACATTTTTTTCCCTCTTGAAAGCCCTCAAGCGCAACATGAATGGGAATCGGAATGTCTGTTCTCTGTTAGATCAGGCGTTTGGGGTGATTTGCTTCATTATTAGGAAGGGAGTCATTGTCCATCTGATGTAATACAAGATGCCCCTCTTAAAACAGTCTTTCCTGGAGATAATTCTAGAATAAGACATTTCCCTCCATCTAAAGCATTTTGTGTCAAGAATAAAGGTCAATACAATTAAGGAAGAAAAATACTGAGAAGTAATTTTTTTTTTTAGTAATATGTGTTTTCATGTCATGTTTCTTTCTTTGTGTTCTAGCCTTTGCCTCTTTTTTTCATGCCAGATCTCTTGTATGTTCCTAACTTTTTTTTTTTTTAAAGATTTTATCCATTTATTCTAGAGAGAGAGAGATAATGAAGGAAAGAGCATGAGTGGAGGGGGGAAAGAGGAAGAGGGAGAAGCAGGCTCCCGGCTGAACAGGGAGCCTGAGGCAGGGCTCAATCTCAGGACCCTGAGATCATGACCTGAGCTGAAGGCAGGCGCCGCGGACTGAGCCACCCAGGCCCCCTGTTCCTAACTCTTGATCATTTTTTTGCTTTGTCTCCTCTTTATTCCCACCCCAAATTATGAATCTGGTTTTCATTTTTAAAAAATCATGATTAGGTATATTTCCTTGTTAGAAGCTTAAGCCCAGTATGCATTTTTGTTGGCAGCACAAATGACTTTTGGGAGGGGGTTTTATTAAACATTTCCTAAACATTAACACTGTCCAATAGCTTTTAATGGTGGGCCTGGCTGCTTGATTGGATTATATTTCCACTAGGGGGCACTCTTCCCTTTATGTGTCAAAAATTCTATTGCAATAGTAACAATGGAAATGTGGGTTTCTTTTTGGAAATAGGTGCTACTTGGCTGCCTGGGTGGCTCAGTGGTTGAGCGTCTGCCTTTGGCTCAGGTCCTGATCCCCAGGTCCTGGGATCAAGTCCCACATCAGGCTCCCTGCAGGGAGCTTCTCCCTCTGCCTATGTCTCTGCCTCTATCTCTCATGAGTAAATAAAATCTTAAAAAAAAAAAAAAAAAAAAAAAGGAAATAGGTGCTACTGAACACAACTTTGGGGAAGAGATCATTAAGGATATGAAGCCACTTGCAAAAAAAACACTTGGTTTTAGCAGCAAATTCACCCCATCGTAGACATAATGTAAACAATGGAGCTGAGGGGTAGCTGAGACATTCCTGATATGGTGACTTTCATGAAATCCTTTTCTATTCCAGTTGCCAGCTAGCAAATTTCTTTCCCTAAATTGAAACTGGAGCCAAGGAATCCTTTTCAATAATATCCCGAAGTACTGCCCAGACCTATGATCTTTATGGAATTGATCCCAGGTTTGTTTTCATGTGTTTTCAGGGGGTGAGATCTCAGCCAATACCTTCTCCTAACTCGTCATAGCAAGGACTCACAGGCAGGGAGCTGGAGCACTTTGTCTAGACCACACAGCTGTTAGTGGGAGCAACAGGAGCATCTTCTGAGACAGTGTCTCAAATTTCTTCTGTCCTTGTCATCAGTCTTCCATTGAAGTACTCCCCCACTCTAGCTTTCTTTTTTTTTAAAGAGTATTTATTTATTTATTTATTTGAGACCGAGAGAGCACAAGTCTGGAAGAGGGTCAAAGGGAAAAGGAGAAGCAGACTACACACTGAGCAGGGAGCCCGAGTAGAGAGGCTCCATCCCAGAGCCCCAGGGACATGACCTGAGCCCAAGGCAGATGCTTAATCAATGGAGTCCCCCAGGCACCCCTGCCCTCCAGCTTTCAATGGTGTCTTTGGTCAATAGGATTTTGTCTTTTTCTGACCTGACAGGGCTCACTCTAACTGAAGTCTAGTAATATTTTACTACAGTTATTGAGTTATAGTAGCACAGATACCTGAGGTTATTACATATTTTTCTTTAATAATCAAGATCCTGAATTCTAGTTGATGACTTTCTTGGGCCTTGGAGATAATCTAGATGAATGAGAGGGACCACCCCAGCATCTGAAGAGTCAAGTTTTAGTCCTAGCTAGGCCCTTAAAGAATGAGTTACATTGTGACAAATTGCTTAATCTTGGTGACACCTGGCTGGCTGGCTCAGTGGTTGAGTGTCTGCCTTTGGCTTGGGTTGTGATCCTGGGGTCCTGGGATTGAGTCCTGCATGGGGCTCCCTGCAGGGAGTCTGCTTCTCCCTCTGCCTATGTCTCTGCCTTTCTCTTAGGGTCTCTCATGAATAAATAAATAAAATATTTAAAACAATCAAAAAAATGCTTAATCTTCTGGCCTTCATTTCCTTTTCTAAGTGAGATCTAGCTAGTGGCAGAGCAACATTTAGTGAGCCAGAGACTTTATGAATTCTCCTCCTCCTCAAAGTAGCCCTCTGAGGTGCTATCATCATCCCTACTTTCCAGAAAGGGTAACTGAGACTCAGAGAGCCCAAGTGATTTGCCCAAGATCCCAGCAATTGGACCTGGATCTCCCTGGCTTGGAAATCTTCAGTTAGAGCATAGAAAAAGGTCCTCACTCAGTAAATATGCACTCAGAACCTTGCACATGCTCAGCAGGCCTTGCTGGCAGTAAAACCCGACATACTCATTTCAAACCAACGAAGAATGTGAAAAGGAAATGGTTCAAAAAAGCACTATGATAGTTGAGTGGTGGTGCGGTTTCTCTGGGGACATGGGTTCGTGTCCCCTCTCTCCCACACCCTGCATGTGATTTTAAGCAGGTCACTTCACTTCTCCAGGCTGTTTCCTGAACTGAACTATGAGGGTTGAGAAAAACTCCAGCCTTAGGTCTTCCGGTGCCCTATTCTCTGGCCATCTGGCCTGACGTCTGAACTCCTTCTCCAGGCTCTGGGTGCTGTCCCAGGACCTCCTGTTCTCATGCGCCCCAGCCCTAACCTTTCCAGTCCCAGGATTATGTTGTTCTTTCTTCCTGCCCCTCAGTTTCCTTACTGGGGAGGCCCTGTCCTGCTGCTTCATCCCGCAGGGCTCTGGTTCCTACAGTGGAGCCAGCAAAGCAGAAAAGACTAATGTAATCTTGCCCAGATTGCTCAGGAATTTGGGGAGACTCACTCAACGCCTGGGTTCACCACTGCTGAGCCAGGCGTGCAGGAATATAATTCTGAACCAGCCCAGTTTAACCAAGTAAAGACAGTGGAGCTTCTGGGCGGTGTCACATTGAGGCTCTGAAGATCCCACTGCTGCTGTCACCCTTTTCATCAAAACGATTGAAATGTATTTCTAAACAGAATTGAAGGCCCCCGTCTAAATCAAACTGCTATATTGGCCTCAATGTCCCAATTTGCAGTGTTTCAGCTTCTGGTTCACAGTCAATTCTCAATAGAGGTTTGTTATTATTGCTGATAACCACAACTGTATGAATACAAAGAAAAGAAGTTCCTATTTCGCGAGAGGGAAAAAAAAAGAATCTCATTCAGAGCAAAAGAGAATGAAAATTGCTCTTGTTCAGCAGCTTTACAAATCCTCTTTCCTTTTCTGCTGGAAATGAAGCTGAGTTTAAAAGCTTATCTTGGTTTGACTTTCTTCCCCTCCCCCACAACCAAAATAGAATAGCTGTTTAGCTTGAAAATTCATAGAAGCCCATGTCAACTGGTTAACAACACACACACACACACACACACACATGCTCCTTAATATCCTCATTATATAAAATCTCAATCACCAAAAACTGACAAGAAAAAAAATTCCAAGTCTCCTACAGACAATTGAGCAAAGGATATAAACAGATGATTTATAAAGCAGGAAATGCAAATGACAAAAAAAATCATATGAAAAAATATTCAACATGCAAATAATAAAAGAAGTCCCAAACTACAACGACAATGAGATACTGTGGCTGCTCATCAAATTAGTATTTTAAAAAATTGTAGCAAAACTAGTCCTTGCTTTTGGGTGATGGGGTTTCTGAAAAAATATGTATGAAATCCAAATATATTTTTAAAAACCCTGACAATAGCCTCACATGCTTTCAGGGCAACTATGAGCTGTGAGCTAATATTGTTGAGCTCCCTAAGAACAGAACCTTCCTTTGAGCTCCCTCTATGCATCATACTCTGCTACCTCCCTACTGTGCCCCCATCAATACTGGCATCTGTGAAGCAGACTCCAGGATCCAGAGGGACAGCCCTAGCTTTTGCTGTGAAACCTGTGCAAACCTACCATTCTCTTTATTTTTTTTTAAGTTTCCCTTTGGTAAAAAGTTGTATCCAGATTCTTAAATTCCATAATTTTCCCACAATATTGTTTTTCTTTGCCCCAAACTTTGAGGTCTTCATTAATAAACGTACAGAACCATAATGAGATTTAGACATAGAATGTCCTTAAAAGCATCCAATCCCAATGGTGATTTTACAGTGGAAGAGTAGGGTTCACAACATTCTGAAGGGGGGATCTTAACTGTTTTCACTGTAAACCTTTCTCTTCGGGGTGAAGGTCAATATCCACATGGCGCCTGCTTGCTACCCTTGTTAGAAGACATATACTTGACTACTGGCCTTTGCAGATTAGAATCATGGTCTCTCAAGTGTGTGGCAAAGAATGATCCACTTAGGTGAAAGAAAAATGTATTCAGATTTCTGCTCTCTACCCTGTCTTATCCTTTTTTAATTTCCAGTTTTAATACTATTGTAACATAAAGGTTAGTATAGCAGTTAATTGGGGAAGTATTATCAAAATCATTTCTCTGGTAGGATATTGTTATCAGAAAGTTTGTAGACAAATGGAGTAGAGTGGGGGTGATAATGTGTCTGATCCTTCGCAATTTGGGAAGCAGGGCCTTTGGAGTTAAGGGAGGAAACAAGGCAGGCTGTGGTCATTGAGACTGACCAGCAGAGCTCCTGGTAGAGGGCAGAGAATGTGCTGATACAGAAGCAACTAGAATGTTCAGCTGAATCACAAGGACATGTTGGCTGGGAAAGGGTCCAATAATTTTAAAGGGCATCTTTCCAGAAAAGCCCATTTGTGGTATCTCAGGTCATGTCCAAGAACCACGGGTCCAAGATTCCAGGAATCACCTTACTGTGGCATGCCAAGCCAAGGGTTTCAATGAGATGGTACCGGTTGGGAGTCAGTGGTGGGAAAGCCAAAACCAGCTAAGGGATGTGGTAATGAAAATATCCAGGCAATCTAGCTGAGATCCAAGTACAGGCAAGTGAGCTATTGTAGTTAGCAGGCTCGTCAGAGTGAAAGCGGGTATTGTCGGGGGCCTGGAAGCAAATCCATGTCAGATAGAGGTGTGTATGGTAGAGAAGGGAGAGTCAGAAACTGATATTTGGAATGCCCTTAAGTAGAGTTGGCTCCGATGAGCTATTAGGGAAGATCCAATAGCATGATTCTAAGCCTCATTTATGTTTGTTTCGGTAAGGATCACAAACTCTGAATAATCTGATAACAAATTCATGCCTTTATTCCTAGGAGAACTATGGGGACACAAATATAGATACATCAGCTCAAATTTTTAATTTCTGCTGTCTAAGAAACCCCAGATAGCTTTTCAATTATTTCTGATAGCTTCCCTCATGTGGGAGTGTAAGTACTCTCATGTGCGGCTCTGGCCTCTTTGGGGGAATTTAATACCCCAAAACTCATCTTGGGAGAGACCGCTGTTCCAGCTTCCGTATCTTTTAATGGACATGAAGTGTGCAGCAGGAAAGGCTGAACTTCTCTCCCTTAAGGATAGTGCACACTCACAAAAAGTTAACAGCCACATGGAAATCAAACTGTTAGTGGTATTAATGGGTGGGTGTCAACCAACCTCTGGTGTCTAGGGGGGGCTGTCCGGGGAAGCTGGAGTGGAGAAGGTGGCTTGGACCTGAGGACAAAGGGAACTCCCGCCTCTCTCATTGCAACCCTGGGTCTGCCTGCATCTGGCCTGAGGCCTACCTGATGAGGACAGGAGCAGTGCTATGGACACACAAACCTGCGAGACGCTAAGTCACAACTCATGTCAATGTAGAGCTGAAGCTCTAACACCTGCTCTAGCACACTAGAATTTGAAGGAAGAGATAAATTGAATTTAGAGCTGATTTCCTTTAAAAATATTTATAAGGCATATATTAATATATAATAAAAATATATTATACAAGCATACCTTGTTTTATTGCACTTTGCAGATACTCCATTTTTTCCAAATCAAAGGTTTGTGGCAACACTATATCAAGCAAACCTATCGGCATTATTTTGCCAACAGCATTTGCTCATTTTGTCTCTGTGTCACATTTTGGTAATTCTTGCAGTATATTAAACGTTTTCATAATGATTTTATTTGTCATGGTGACCTGTAACAGTATTGTAATGTTATTTTCATGCCTGCTAACACAGCATCCATTCTGTAGCCTATGGATCAAACGATCATTTCAACTTCCAAATCTTATTATTTAAGAAATATAATTCATCGGACTTGCTTTCTGTGGTGGTCTGGAACCAAACCCACCATATGTCTGAAGTATGCTCCTATAAAATTTCCTAATTGTCTGGAAATGTTAATTTTGTTCAGTCTTGCTTTCTTTTGTTTTTGTTAAATTTTATTTTGAGATCATTGTGATTGTAACGCAGTTAAAAGAAATGCAGAGAAACCTTTGTACCTCTTTTCCAGTCCGCCCTCCCCCACCCAGGGTAACACCTTGCCAAACAATCACAGTATTTCATTCCAGAGCATTGACATTGAGGCCCTTAAGATCCAGGGGATTTCATGTTTCCCTTTAGAGACACATCACTTCTTTCCTGTCCCCACCCCTTCCTTAATCCCTGCCACCACTGTCTCCACCTCTATAATTTTTCATTTCAAAAATGTTAATCTAACTTGCAGCTAGTAGATAAATAGGTCACAGAGAGCTAATCCACAATATAGTGTATATAGATGACAATAGTGGATTGTAATTTTCAAACTAAGAGACTAGACCTGAATTATTCCCTCAACAAAAAAGAAATGATAATTATGTGGTGTGATAGAGGTACTGTTACTGCAGTGGTGATACACTACAATATTTAAATGTGTCATAGCAACATATTGTACAACTTAAATTTGCGCATTGTTATCGGTCAAATATATTTCAATTAAAAATGCAGAAAAAAAAGAGAATGTTATATAAATGGAAGTATACGGTATATAATCCTTCAGGATTGCCTTTTTTCTAACAGTATCACTCTCTGAAGATTCATCCAGGTTGTTGTGTGTTATCTATAGCTGGCTCATTTTTATTGCTGAATAGTATTTCACAGTATGGGTGTACCACAGTTTAACTCTTCACGTGTTGAAGGACATCCAGGTTGTTTCCAGTCTGGGATTAGTACAGCGATGTTATAGACATTTGTGTATAGGTTTTGACATAAACATAAGTTTTCAGTTTTCTAGGATAAATGCCCAGGAGGGCAATTTGGGGGTTGTATGGTAATTATTGCATGCTTAGTTTTTAGAGAAGCTGCTAAACCATTTTTAAGAGCGGCTGCACCATTTTACACTCCCACCAGCATCGTACAAATGATCCTTGGCACTGTTCACTTTTGTCCTTATTGTTGTTTTAGCCCTTCTTATAGGACGGTAAGTGCCGTGAGGACAGGAACATGCCTATGAGTTTAACCACCGTAGCTGACCTATCGTGGGTTCCTCCTGTGTCCCTCTATCTACCTCTGTTGAACTGAAATTGAACTGAAGAGCCTGTGATCTTGTAGTACATGCATTTACATAAGTATTTGAAGATACCAGTCTTGGGTAGTTATCGTTTGTATAAAGATTCTTAATCTTTTCCACATTTTCTCTTCAGTCTCAGAGATAAAATCTTCAACTCTTCTCTCACTTACTGTAGGCTTGTACACAACCTTCTTCAACTCTGCTCAGAATTTAACTCTCTTCCTCTTGCTTTGGTAGATCTTCTAACTGGAAGGCTAAAGGAGGCAGCGTATGGCTGTGGCTCTGAGGTTTCGTGATACTATTTATTCCTTTGGGCTTTCCCATTTAGAAAGATAATACTTTTTTCCTTCTGATTAGGCAGTTCAGTTACTCTCTGCCCCTGGAAGCCTCACAGTAATAATATTCTATCGTTTGTGGTTGTCCCTGGTTTCAGTAAATTTCATAATGATCTACTAGTAAATGTCCCTGCTTTCAGTAAATTTCATAATGATCTACTGCTCTTCCTGCTAGATCCCTGTCTTCTAGCTGAGCATAGCTTTCAAAATTATATTTAAACAGCGTGCGTTACTTACCTTGACTCTTAGCTTGTAGTGTGCATGTAAGGCACCCAAGGCCACCTTCTAGCTGGGCTGCCTCAAACCAGCGCCCTCCTGTTTTCACCTGCTGATGAGAAGGCAGCCCAGGAGGCATCAATAATATGTGTTAAGCCTAAAAATTCCTGATAGATAATGAAGTATTTCTTTAAGAGCTAGTTTCAGTTTAGGAAAACTCAACACACTGAAACCGTAACTCATGGAAAAGATATTTTGGAGTGGCCATTAAGCTTTTCTTGGGGGGCGACTATTGAACTATTCTAATGCAGCACACTGATTTCCATCAGATATTCCTCATCTCGCACAATTCATGTCTCAACTGTTGCACAGCACCGGGCATTTATGATGCTTGGTTAAAGTAAGGCAAACAAGTAAACGGCATGAATATATGGGTGAGTAAATGACTAGGACTGAATGAATGAATGCCTAAGTGAAGTAATGACCCAAGTAAAAGAATCACATGCTCTATGCATTTGCCTATTGTAGCTTCCAATTTCTGTGTCGAAGGACAAATCATTTCAGGTCCAGAGGGTGCTTTTTGGATTATACTAACAAAATTACCAAACAAGTAACTGCTAACTTGGGCATCTATTCTCTGCCAGGCACCGTGCACGGCATTTTTATGACAATTGGCTTCTTTCTGAACCCTTCACTGAAAGTGTCCTTTGAAGAATAGGGCTGTATGCTGGATAAAATGCAACAACAAATAACAATAGCACATTCTGAATCAATCTCCAGGCCAGACGGTACAAATCACATATTCTGAATGAGGCAGAAGCTGGCACATGCCAGGACTTTTACCAGGTTCTGGATGTGGAATGATGAACAAGATAAACAATGGTTTTGACCTCATGAAACTTATATTCTAGGGAAGGAGACAAACAACAAAAAAAGCAAATTATAGTAGTTTGTGATGAATGCCAGGAAAGAGCCTAAAAGGGTGCCGGGATCCAGAATAATAGGACTCCTACTTTAGATTCCATGGTCTCTGAGGAGGAGAACTTTAAGCTGAAAGGCTCCATTTTCAAATGGGCCCCAGGGACACCATATTTAACCTTTTAAAGTTCCACTTCAGTGGCACTTGTTAGACGTGACATTACACATCTTCCACCCACAGTGGTCGCACTGGACAACAGTCAACACTCTGCAGAGGGTGCTGGGCTTCCAAAATGTGTCCACCCTGCTTTATTGCACTTCTGCATTTTTCTCATGAGAAACTGCCCATGAGTTTTACATACACTTCCCTGGGGGAATAATTCTACTCCTTGTTAATGGGAAGCTGCGCTTGAAATATGAGTAGATATTGAGTAACTGCCACCTATTGACTTCTTGTATAAAATGTTAATTATGAATTAATTTGGGAACAACATTTCAATCTACATAGATACAAAGAAAAACACACAGACCACGGGCTTTGTACACTGAACACAGTAATAGATTTGTTCATAATGTAAGCAGTCCGACAAGTCAAAGGACCTAACCAAGTGGACCCAAGAGGTACTGGGTCTCTCAGTTTGGATGCCTTATTTCTTCTTTTTCCTGATTCTGCCTCTGGTCTGGGATTGAATGAACTTAATGCCTGTGCTCAGAAAGATACTTGAACTGTCTCTGTCCATTTAATGTCAGTTAAAGAAAAGAGAGAATGGACACTAAGAGTAGAGGTGGGTAGTAAAAGTGTAAAGCCAATGTTGAATTTTTCTGCTTGGATGAAGTCTTTAAAACAAATCACAAAACTATAAACATCAGCAAATTGTCTTTTTGCTAAATGTTTAGTTGATGGGCATAAATATCTACCTACGTGTATTTATTCAAATAACTAGGAAAATATATGATCACATGTGTACACGAGTACTATTTGTGTCAGCATAGAGGCTTGCCCTTGGGCTAAGAGCCAAAAATAATTCTTGTCATGGGAAAAAACAATTTTAAAGCTCATTAATTATGCCTAAAATTTACATTTTTATTTTTATTTCAAGCCCTGATTGCAGTCTATTAATAAATGAAAATGTGCTTGCATTTTTAAGTGCTTCTGGATTTCACAAGCTTTGTTTTCAAAGAGTAAAGCTCAGCCAACACTTTAATTTACTAAGGGAATAGTCAGGGGAAAAGTCTTTATTAAATAAAGAAATTATCTTTGAAGAAATAGTTGGAGTTGGATAAATGTACTTAACGCTTACTGAGGTTTTTTCCTCTTTTTCTTTTTAGCTTAATTTATGTTTTTATAAAAATAAAATAGAGTTTTTTAAAAGTCAAAAAACACTGCACAGCTTATAAAGCAAAAAGCAGTTCATTACTCCCAACACTCCCCACTCCTGAATCTAATGTCTTAACTTTTTCCTGAATTTGTCTGTATTTTACAGTAATATAGAATTTGCGATTTCTTTGAATTTTAGGAATTATCTATTGAATTCATGATAGACAGATTTACTTCTTTCTTTGCAGTATTTACAGATTTCTCCTCTTATTCCTGGCTTATTTCACTGGTTAGGACTTCCCCTATGATGTTGAAAGGACTTTGCCTTGTTCTCATCCCAAGGGGTAAAATTACATTCATTCCTTCATCATGAAATATAATGTCAATTGTAGGGCTTTGTAGATTCCCTTTATCAAGCTGAAGAAGTTCCCCTCAGTTCCTAGTTTGCTGAACTGAGTTTGTTTATTTTTGTTTGAATCACAAATGGGTATTGAATTTTGTCAATTTTTCCCATTTCTATTGAGATGATCATATGGTTTTTCTATTTTAGTCTGCTGGTATGGTGAATTACATTGATTAATTTTAAAATATTAAACTAACCATTGGGCCATGATGTATGATTCTTTTAAATATTTTGAGGACGCCTGGGTGGCTCAGATGGTTGAGCCTCTGTCTTCAGCTCAGTCTTGATCTTGGGGTCCTGGGATTGAGCAACAGGGCGACATGGGCTTCCTGCTCAGTGGGGAGCCTGTTTTTCCCTCTCCCTCCACAGCTCCCCCTGCTCATGTTCTCTCTCTCTGTATCTTTCTGTCTCAAATGAATAAATAAAATCTTAAAAAAAATATTTTGGATTCAAGCAGTTAAATTCTGAAAGAATATTCTGTGTCTATATTCATACTAGTCTTTGGTTTTTCTTTACACATAATAGCTTTGCCAGGTTCTGGTGTCAGGATTATGTTGGCCTTATAAACTGTCGGGGAATATTCTGTCTCCTCTATTTTCTGAAATAGTTTGTATCAGTTTGGTACTTCTTCTGTAAATGTTTGATAGAATTTACCAGTGAAGCCTTTTGGGTCCAGAGATTTTCTGTAAGGAGATGTTTAATTATAAATCTGATTTCTTTAATAGGCATAACATTCTTTATAGTTTTTATTTCTTCTAGTATTCCCTTGGGAGGCTACAGTTTTCAAGAAATTTGTTATTTTGGGGATGCCTAGGTGGCTCAGTGGTTGAATGTCTACCTTTGGCTTAGGCCAAAATCCCGGGGTCCTGGGATTGAGTCCTGCATCAGGCTCACTACAGGGAGCCTGCTTCTCCCTCTGCCTATGTTGCTCTCTCTTTCTCTCTCTTTCATGAGTAAATAAATAAAATCTTAAAAAAAGAAATCTGTTATTTTTATCTACTTACTGAAATTATTGGTATAAAACTATTCCTAATATCTACTTATTAGCCTTTAAGTATCCTCTTTTTCTTCTTTGATATTGCTAATTTTTCACTCTTTTTTTTCTTGATTAGTCTAACTATGAGTTTATCAACTGCATTAACTTGAAACAAAACTATTTACTTTGTTGAATTTTCTCTATTGTCTATTTTCTATCTCGCTGATTTCTGCATATTATTTCCCCTCTTCCCCTTTCTTTGGGCTTAATTTATTCTTCTCATTCTTTTTTTTTTTTTTTTTTTAATGGTGGGAGCTCAGAACACCAAGTTTACATTTCTCTAACATAAGCATCTCAAACTATATATATATTTTAAACACCGCTTTAGGTGCACCCCACAAATTTCATTATATTGTGTTTCCATTATATTACAAAAGGCTTGCTGATTCCCTTTTTTATTTATTTTTGGTGCACCAGTTATTTTGAAGTGTGTTATTTTGTTTCCAAACAACTGGGGTTTTTCCAGGCATTTTTCATCATTGATTTCTAACTTAATTATTTTGTGGGTAAAGAAGAGACTTCAATGGTGTGACTCTCTTATATGTGACATATATTTAATGGCCCTCAGTAAGCTTTATCACAGGCAAAATTCCATGTGCATCTGAACATAATGCCTATTCTACTATTGAGTAGAGTGTTTTGTAAATGTCAATTAGATCAAGTTGGTTGATGTTGCTATTCAGTTTTTCTCTATTCTGACTGATTTTTTGTCTACTTGTCCTGTCACTTTTTAAGAGACAGGTGTTGAAATCTCCGGCTGTAGTTATGGGTTTGTCTGTTCCCCCTTTAAGTTGAAGTTGTGTTAGTTTTTGCTTCTGAAGCTCTGTTATTAGGCACATAAACAGTTAGGAGTGGTATATTATCTTGACAAATTCACTCCCAAATCATAAAATATGATTTTTTTAAAATCTCTGGGTAATAATTCTTTGCTTTGAAATCGATTGCATCTGATGTTAGTATATCCACTCCAGCTTTCTTTTGATCAGTGTTTTATGGTTAGCCTATGTGAGTCTTTATATTTAAAGTGGGTTTCTCACTCACCACCCCCAGCCTTCAGCAGCTGCTGCCATGCTCTAAGGGAAGACTTACATGCCTCTGGGGCAGCTCCTCTCAGAACTCCTGCCTCACCTTCAGCTAGGGATCCTAATTTCTGACTCATTATGGCAGCCCACTCATGACTATTCATTGTTCACAGTTCAGTTGGCTTTTCCCCCCTTTTGTTCATGGGGGTTATGTCCCCTGATTCTCTACCAGGAGTGAAAGCAAGAATAAGTCTCTTTAGTCCTGTAAAGGTCTCATTATTTTCTGGATTTTAGTTCATTGGGGTTTCCTTGTAGTCAGCCTTCTAAAGTGTTCAGTAAAGCTGCAATTTTGGAGCTTATGCACCTTATTTCATTGTTAGATCTCTTACAACTTTCTACATCCTGACCGGAAGTCAAACCCTGAATTGTTTTCATGGAAGGAGGACATGAAGTTCTCTTCTTTCCCACCACTCTGGAAGTTCTCACTGCTCTTTCTATCTTTCTGACATAGGTCTATCTATCAATTTTTGTTGATTGAAACGATATTTATGCTCATTCACATCATTTTAACCATATAAGCTTTGTTCACTACTGAAACACAGTTACTTCTTTGACACCTTTTTGTGTCTCCAGGACTTAATGGTTGATGATCAGAATATAGATAGTTTAGTAAATGAAAAGCAAGAGCCCATATTTTCATAAAATCTTATTTACTCATTATCAGAATTGCAAAAACCAACCCAATCTTAGTATTTTCTACCCATGAAAGACACCAAGAGTCCTATTGGTTCCTTTCCTTGGGGATCCTTCTCTACTGTTCTACTCTGGAATGGTTGTGCCTTGTCCGGTGCATAGCTGACAGCCGAGGACTTCCGTTCACTTCTTCTTACACTGAATCTTCTGCCACTGTTTTTGTCTTTTTTTTTTCTTTGGGTTCATTCTTTCATTTTGGTGTGGCATAGCCTCAGTAGCTGCTTGAGAAACAGAGCATGGGAGGTAAAATTTTTAAGTCTTTGCATATTTGAAAATGTTGGCTGATAGCTTAGCTGACTATAGAATTCTGATTTAGAAATCAGTATCTCTCTGAATTTTGAAGAAATGTCTTCTCTGCTCCCTAGCATTGCTAGAAATATTACTATGGAAAAGCCCCATTCTATGCCAAGACCTATTTTTCTTTTTTCCTGTTTAGGAGGTTTTAAGATCCTCTTTATCTGCAAATTTCTGAAGTTTCATCATGAAATGCCCTGGTGAACTGTTTCCATGAGCACTTTTAATCGGGAAACTCATATCTTTCAGTACTGGATTTCTTTTATTATTTTCTTCATACTTTCCTCTTTTAATTTTTTTTCCCTCTTCTCCTTTCTGTAGCACTTTTGTATTTGGTTGTTGGATCAGCTTATCTCTTCTCATTTTCCTTCTTTTACATCTCTTGGTCTTCTTGATTTACTTGCTGGAAGTTTTCATAAACTTTATCTTCCAAAACTTCTCTCTCTCTCTCTCTCTTTTTAAATTTTGCAATGTTATTTTTAACATTAAAAATAATTTTAATAGCATTTTTTCCTTTTTTAAGATTTTGTTTATTTATTTGAGAGAGAGAGCATGAGTGGAAAGGGGGAAGAATCAGGAGAAGCAGACTCCTCACTGAGCAGGGAGCTGACATCGGGCTCTATCCCAAGACCTTGAGATCATGACCTGAGCCATCCAGTCATACCTAGATTGTCCTTTTTAATGGATGAAACATCTTCTTTTATTTCTTTAATGATATTTAGGGTATTTTGTTCAATTCCTTTGAAGTTTCACTCTTTTTTAGTCTTGACCTGGCTGCCAGCATCTGGGAACTGATCAAGGGAGGTGAGTGGTAGAGGGACTTGAGTTAAGTGTCTCACCATTCAGTATAGGGACTTTTGGCTGACCCTTTGTCTTACCACTTTTCTTATTCTTCCTCTCTGCTATCTCAATGACCCAAAGTTCAAGTCTCTCTCTGAATCAATTCATCAGAAGGATGCACCTCCACCACCTGATGCACTGGGGGAGGGGAAGCTACCCTAATACACAGGATGAGTGAGTAGATCTAGAGGCCTAACCTTAAACCAGTCATTTTCATATCTACCATGTCTCACCCTGCTTTTCAGAACCCACCCGTGCCTCTAGTTCTTAACCTGTCTTCGGGTCTAATGAGAATATTACCTTGCTTTTCATAGCTGTGTTTTACAGTACAGAGATAAAGACTTTGTCTTTTCTGTAGAGCCTTCAACCTCCCCTGAAGTGACAATACTTGCCCCAACTCTATATCCCAGTTGTGTAAATCTCCTCACCATATGTTCAGAACATTTGATGTTTCATCAATTTTCATTTTTTGTTTTTGGGAAAAAATTCTCTGGAGCAATTTGATCTGCTTGAATCTCAACTGGCTGCCCTCCAAGCCTGCTGCATAACTGTTGTGTTGGGATATTTTCGCCATCATCTCAGGGATTTCCTTCATATGTTCTCTGTTGGCTTCTCTTTTACCTGGATTCCTTTGCTTCCATTTCACTGGTCTATTCCTTTTTTTTTTTTTTTATTCCTTTATTTTGATACAGAACTTAGTCCTAGGACTTCCTCCACTGCCCCCCCCCCCCAAATTTTATGTTCCAAACTTTTCATTAGGTTGTCTGTTTTCCTAATTTTAGACCTTACAAGTTCTTTTTGGTATTCCTTTCTTTGGGAAAGACAATGTCATTCTGATTGTTTAAAAAATGCTTTTCCTGTAAAGATATTAATGACAGTTTTCTGGTATTTTCTTCTGCCTATATAATTTTTTTCTGCTATGTTGGTTTTTGAATTTCATATTAGAGGCTTTCTTTAAATGTGTGGGACTCCTTGGCTGCCCACTCAGCACTAAAAGCTGATTGGGAGCTCTGTGCTTGTGAGTGGGTGTTATCAATCTCAGATGTCAGAATCTTTAGGCCTATTTTTGAGTTGATTGCTTTCCCCAGAGAAGGTAGGAGGGTAAGCCATCTAAGGAAAGCTCTCAACATTTGTATCTGAAGTTTTATTAATCTCTTTATTTCATGAAGATACCCATTCCCTCAACTGTGGCTGATACTCCCAGTCAATAGCCCTGTGTCTTACTTCTTGATAGAATCATCAGTTGGTCTTCTTGATTCATGAACTATTATCTCTTCTGCTTTTAAAAAATTCTGTGCTTATAGGCTTATGCTGTTTTAAACATCTTTTTACTACTGCCCTAGTGAGACTTTGGATGATGTATTATCATACATGATTTTTTTCAACTACAATTATATGTTATTTTATTGTTTTTTATTAACATTTTAATTCTAGTTAGTTAACATGTAGTATTATGTTAGTTTCAGGGGTACAATATAGTGATCCAACACTTCCATACATCACCCTGTGCTCATCACGACACGTGCTGTCCTTAATCCCCATTACATATTTCACCCATCCCTCCCCCCACCATAACCATCAGTTTGTTTCCTATAGTTAAGAGTCTATTTCTTGATTTCTCTCTCTCTCTTTCTCTCTCTCTTATTTTTCCAACCCTTTGCTTATCTGTTTTGTTTCTTAAATTCCACACATGAGTAAAATCATAATGGTATTTGTCTTTCTCTGACTGACATATCACTTAGCATTATACTCATTATATATTGTTTTAACTAAAATTCAACAACTGGATAAAAGTCTTTGTAGTGAAACACCCCAAAATAATAATAGCTTATTAAGTGCCCATTATGTTCTGGGCAATGTGCTAAGTTTTTTTTAGCATTCATTGAGCTGATTTAGTCTTCATAATAGCCTTACAGAGGAAGTGCTGAAATGATTAGATTGATATTAGCTTGACTTTGGTTTTGTGACTAGAGAACTAGATAAAACTACAGGGGATAGGTAGCATTCAATCAAAAGACTTGTGGCCTGTCAAACATGATGGCTAAGATTAAAAAAAAAAAAAATGAAAGCAGAATTCGAGCAGACAGTAAAGAGATTATTGTGAAGATTAACAGTAAAGATTATTGAAAGAAGTTAGACCCAAACAGTGTAGGGAGTGTAGATGAAATAATTAGATAATGGTGTACCTTGCCGTCAGAAGACCAACCTACTTGAAGAGTAGAGTAAAACCAATTCTACTTGAAGAATAGAGTTGAATCCTTTATTATTGCAACCATAGAAATGAATTCATGTATTTCCTGAAGAGAGAGCCTTCCTGGATATACAAAACCAACAGCTTTCTTTTCTTGATCTTTGATCTCTAGTCATCAGTCTTTTACTTGCTCAAGATAGTAACCTCAGTTCTTTTAGGGCAGTTACTACAATTTGTCTGAGGCTCATGGGCAGCCCAGGTGGCTCAGTGGTTTAGCGCCCCCTTCAGCCCAGGGCCAGATCCTGGAGACACGGGATCGAGTCCAACGTCTGGCTCCCTGCATGGAGCCTGCTTCTCCCTCTGCCTGTGTCTCTGTCTTTCTCTCTCTGTGTCTCTCATGAATAAATAAATAAAATATTTTTAAAAAAATTTTGTCTGAGACTCTTGCTTTTGAAGCCAAGAATCTTTTAACTCCAGGAAGGTTTAGAATTGAGTTTGGAGGAGATGAAATAAATAAAATCCAGTGTACTATTACCTTCACGTTAGGTTTAAGAAAATTGAAATCTCTGTGTGTTTATTCACTATATTTCACTTATTAAATTTACAAAAATTGAGGTCTTTGATTTTGGTTAAAAAGGCAGACATTTGAAGGGCTTAAAAAGAAGACTTAAAATATATTAAATTTTTAAATAGAATTTAAGGTGTATTTAACCCTATTAAGTTAAACAATTAACTAAGTTGTAAATGGTGCTGATTGATTGAAGTTTTGTTTGTTCAACTTGAGTTGATTAAACATTAATCAAAGGTCATCTTAAAAGTGATTGTTGAAATTTCCTGTGTTTAGATATAAAATTATGATAATTTTAAGTTAAATTCAAGGACTAAGGAAAGCTAGGTTTTCAAATATGTATCATCAATTAACTATTAATTAAAATTTCAAATAGCAAAAAATAGCCTTTTCTAAACCTGAGAAGTTGCCCTTATCTGAACAATCAAACAAACAAAACTCACAGTGACCCAGAAGAGAAAACTGAGACTCAGAGAAGTTAAGTAATTTGTTCAAGATCACAGATGCTCAGATGCTACATTTGCCTGCCTCCAAAGCCACCGTGCTTAACCTTTGGAATTATGCTATACCACCTCAAAATACACTTCTTGGGTGTACTTTCAAAATCCCCTTTGAGATGGGTGCAATGTAGTGTATCACTGCAACTTTGTAAATCTCAATTGTGAAAAGAAAAGTCTAAGCAATTTCAGGAGTGACTTTGTGTGTGTTTTGCTGATATTAAATATTAGACATTCCTTAGGGGTAACATATAACCATAGGTAGTTACTGTTGGAAATTAGCTTTTTATTGAAATTAGAAGTAACATATGTAAAGTGTAATGAGAGCACTTGGGAAACATGATCCAGCTAAAAATTTAATGCAGGTTAATGTGAGAAGGATTAGGAGAACAATTAGAATATTCGTTAACTGTTTTTATTTATGCTTCGTCCCCCAAACCTTAATATTTAAGTAAAATCTTCTTTGATTATAGCAACAATAAATGAAAGTGTATTTGCAATTCCCAAGTAGGTTTAACTTTGTGAGTCTTGATCTTACTCTAGGAAGCTTGAATCAATAGCCCCTTTTTTGGATTAAAAAATTCTGAGAGAGCCTGGTTAGGAAAAGAGAATGCGCTTTCAGTTCTCACAGATACAGATCCCAGGACTGGATTTTTTTTTGAGGGGTGTGATCCTGGGTGAGGTATAACCTCTTGGGCTCAGTATTTATGAAATGGAAATAATAGTGCCTACCCTTGAGAACCACAAGGTTTGGAGATCATCTGATCATTTATTCCAAGGCTTGGAACAGGTAGGGGACACCATAAACGACAGATCTTAATACCATTATTATTGTCTTCAAGAATGAAAACCTTAAGTAAGTAAGGCAATTAACTAGATAACTAGATGAAAATATATAACTAAAACAATTCATTAATCCGCATACTACGGTGTATGCGTGTGTGTGTGTGTGTGTGTTTGTGGTATTGTCATTATTGATTAGAGAAAAAGAAACCTACCAGATTCATTACCATTCAAGAGGGGCAAACATGCATGTAGGTGAGGGTATAGGAGCTTGATAAATTTCTGAGTGTAAAAAAAAAACTGTTTATGAGCGTAGACCTTCATTTGTTTCGTTGTTCTGAGCACATCCTGTATTTCAGACATTGGGCTCAGCCCCTCAGATCTAAAAACAATAGGACACAAGGACTGTCCTAAATTCCTGACCTGGAGGAGTTCATAATCCCATAGCCAGCATAGGTATCTTCATAAATAAATCAGGTGCAAGGTGGCACATGCAATGATGAAAGTGGTGTGGAGCTTTTCCCTGGCAGGTAGGACACCTGGACTGACTGGTAAAGAATAAGTAGGAATGAACCAAGCAGAGAGAGGTAGAGGGGGGCATTTCAGGCACATCAAGAAAAAGAAAGGCATAGAGGAACAAAAAAGCATAGCATACGAGCTAGAAGTTTCAAGTAATCTGTACTCGTAGAGAATGGGGCAGGGGGGAAATGGAGGTAGTGGTGTCTGCCCTTTTAAGAAGCATGATTTTTATCTTGGAAATACTAGAATTTGAGAAAATAGGAGTGATTATTCCCTTTGTGGACTCTCTTCTACAAAACAAATGCATATTTGGACAAGGACACCTACTATGACATTCTGTGTAACACGCAAGAGATTGAGAACAGCCTGCTTATTGGCTAGAAATACAAAAGTCACTCATGGAACACTCAGACTATTACATATTAGGCAGCCATTGAAAGAACACAGTACCTTCACAAGAAATAAAATGGAAAGATCTCCAAGATATATTGTTAAATGGAAAAAAAAAAAAGGAAGAAACACTTGTATGGCATGATTCGTTTGTGTAAGGAAATAACAACACAGAATACTTTCTTTCCATTTTGCTTGTCTTTGTGTGTGTCACTCCACTCTTAATTTCTTTCTCTTCTTACCAGCTGCATTAGCTTCTCTACTCATCAGGGCAAGGCGTGTGCCACCGAATTTAACAAATTTTACATCTTATATCTCCAACCATAGAGAGAGGTCAGTAAAATACTTGTAACCTGAGTCCAAAACTTTAGGGAAAAACTCTCTAGGAAACCAATTAGCTCTGTCCTGAGAAAATGGCAGCTCCTGGGAAGGGGCCAGACTTTATTTAGGGAGTTGGAGGAAGGGCAGTTCTTAGAATAAAGGAGAAGAGACAGTATATATATATATACACACACACACACACACACACACACTTGGAATTTGGAACATGCTCACGTACCAAATCTGAATGTACAGGACTCCCAGAAACACTCAGAGAAGTGGCTGCTGGTAAGGGGGAAATCAGAAACTGCTTTACCGTCTGTTTTCCCCTCATATATAAACAGATAGGGACAAAAGCCCAGTACTGGGCAGCCCGGGTGGCTCAGTGGTTTAGCGCCGCCTTCGCTCCCAGCGTGGAGCCTGCTTCTCCCTCTGCTGTGTCTCTGCCTCTCTCTCTCCTTCTCTGTGTGTCTGTCATGAATAAATAAATAAAAATCTTTAAAAAAAAAAAAAAAAAGCCCAGTACTCCTTACCTTTAGTCCTAATAGTTAGTAGCTGAAACTAGACCAGTCAGGACCATCCCACACAGTCATCCCAGAGCTGTTTTGTGTGTAGGTCGCCCCTAACTAGAACACTGCCACCAGGCCACCAGCAGCAGGCGGCAGGTACTACCATCAGGTAACCCAGACACTAGCCTCGGTGTGTGGGCGGAGCCTAACCCAGGGAAGGCTGATCCCATCACTCCACAGAACACCTCAGAGACTGAAAGAGCTTTTGCGTTTCCTAGGACCACTGCTGGCAAAAACTCTTAGGTCAGGTTTTCTGGAAACAGGCTCTAAGACAAGAGATTTATGTGTGAGAGTGTGTTTTCGGGAGTTGTTATAGAAATTTCTCTGGTCTTTGCCCCAGATTCCTGACACAGGGATTCAGAAACTCTTGGAATTTCCGGAGTGATATGAGTGTCTTTGTTATGCTAATGGTAACTCCAACTGGGTCCCTAGTTAGCTTCAGGATGGGGGCTGGCCATCAGAAAGAACCAACCATGTGATTAGGAGGCTGAGATTTTGAGCTAGCCAGGCCTCCAGGGAGGAAAGGTGCTGGGAAAGTGATTTTCCTGCCCAATGATTTCACCAATCATGCCAATGTAATGAAACTCCCTAAAAAACTGGACCCAAAGTTCACTGGAGCTTCTGATTGGTAATAGTCCACCCTAAATCACACACTGATGTACCAGGAGAGTGATGCACCCTGATTTATGGGGTGAGGGCATAGAAATTCTGTGTTCCCTCCCAACCCTCACCCCCATGCATCTCTTCATGTGTCTGGTCTTCCTTACGTGTATCCTTTATAATGAAAATGTAATAATGAGAAGAGTGACTTCCTGAGTTCGGGGAGTCATGCTAGCGAATGATCAATGCTGAGGAGGTGATGGGCACTCTGGGCTTGTAGCCAGCTGGTAGAAGTGTGGGTGGCCCACAGACTCCTGAGACCTGTGGCCTGGGCGATGCGCAGTATGGGAATCATGTAGAGGGTTTTGGCCTCAACCTGTTCGGGGTGTGTGTGCTAACTCCAGGTGGCCAGCCTTAGAATTAAATTGCAGAACACCCAGTTGGTGTTAGACCAGTTGGAGTCTTAAGAAAGTAGGCCTCTTCTCAGCAGCAACTGTAAGAGAGTGAGGGAGCAGGGTTGGGCAGAAGGGGAAGGTGATCTGCAACACTATTGCTAGAGCTGATGCCACAAGCATCACTGCCACAAACTTGCCACAAACTTGAATGGCTCTTCATGGAGGTCCTGGATTGAGGCAAGAGGGCTGGCCCTTGGATGTCCACACTTTGACCTCCAGAGAGCAGGGCACAGCCTTTGACAGAGGACGCGTCGTAGGAAGGTGCTGATCTGTAAGCCATCAGCATCCCACATTCATGGAATCTAGGGAAATAAATACCTTGATCCTGAAAGAAGGTTTCACAGTGGTAACCCCAGCATCCACTATGTCCCTGCTCAGTTGTATACAACTGTCTGCGTACTGAGCATTGGTGCTTGGATTATTAAGCATCTACACAGACAATTGTCGCCCATAGTCTGAAATAAGCCAGCACCTTTCTTGCTCTCCTCATCAAAGGATGCCGAACTAAACTCTCCTCAGAAAGAATGTGCATGATTGCTGCAGGTTTTTCTCAGTTATAAGACAGCCCATTAAGCTGTTACTATGGTTGGCGGTGGGGGTGCGGTGCAGCAGCAGGTGGATGTGCGGAGACTTTATATAGGGTGGGACCTTTCAAAGTGAAGCCTAGAGGCAGAATGAGTTGCCAATTTCACAGTTTCCTTCCTCATTATTTTATACATGGATCATTCCTTTCTATTGCAATCTTGCTTATTCTCCACAGTGTTTAAATTTTGAGTAGTAACTTCATTTTATTTTATTCACTCTGACAGTCTTCATTTTAACAAATGCATTTATCCCTTCAGACTTAATGTAACCATTGATGTGTCTGGATCTGTTTGCTAGAATAGCTTTCCTTCTTGTTATGTTTTATTTTCTTCCCTTTCTTATTTGATTCTCTTTTCATCATACTACTTTTTTCCCTACTAGTTGGGAAGATCTACACTCTGTTGCTGTCCTTATAAAACCCTAAATTTACTTTCCCCTCTCTGACCCCTAGCCTGTATTTTAATTTAATTTTTCTTTCTGTGGACCTTAGGTGTACGGAATTGGGTTAAACCTAATCTTTGGTTCATGGTGTATTCTCCGTATTGGTCCTTTGGTGATGCTCTTTAACTTAATTGTTTGGTTGTTTTTAATAAGGTAATTAGCACCTGTAACCCTACTCCCTACCACAAACACCAGGATCTAGACTATAGCCTCGTCTAACCACCTTAGTTTCCCCCATCCCATCTTCCTGCACCCTCTCACCCAAAGCAGTCGTCACCTTGAACCCCAGGTTTATCATTCCTAAGCTTTGCTGTTCAGACAGTTTTATTGCATCTATGTGCTTTCTCTATCTATATGTGTGTATATATATATATTATATATATACATAAATATAATATATATTTATATACATACATATATACATAAATATATGCATAAATATATATACACATAAATATATATTTTATATATGTATATATAAAATACAGTTGTTTTTCACTTTTATAAAGGAATGTCATCCTGCATATAGTCTTTTGAGTCTTCACTTTTCAATTAGCTGCATATTACTTTGTTCATTAGTTTTTACTGCTATATAATATCTGTTTAAGTGACTATACAGTTACTCACCTGTTCTCCTATTGATGGATTTGAGATTGTTTTTATGTTTTTGCTAAATAATGCTGCTATAAGCATTGTCTACACATGTCTCCTGTGATGTGCAAGAATTTCTCTTCCATTTTTTAAAAGATTCTTTTATTTACTTGAGAGAGAGGGAGAGTGTGTGTGTTTGTGTGTGTGCGTGCACACGTGCATACATAAGCAAGGGAAGGGGCCGAGGGAGAGAGAGAAAAGCAGAGCAGCAGACTCACCACTGAGCATGTTGCTTGATGTGGGGCTTGATCCCAGGACGATGACCTGAGCCAAAACCAACAGCCAGAGGCTTTGCCATCAGAGCCACCAAGGTGCCCCACTCTTCAACTTAAACCTAGGACAAATGATTGGATCACAAATTGGTTAACATTCAACTTAGGAGATAAGGCTAAATGGTTTTCTCATTGACACTCCTCTCAACCTTGTAAAATAAAGCCTGTAGATTTACATCTCCTCCCACACTTGGTATTGTCTGCCACTTTCTAATGTTTGACAATAGAATAAGTGGAAAATCTTGTCTCATTGTGGTCTTGATTTTCATTTCTTGGATCTTTAGTGATGCTGAATATCTTCTCATACCTTTGTGGGCTGCATTTCTTCTGAGAATGATCTGTTTATGTGTCTTGTCTCCAGTTAATTCCTTCTTGTATCTTAGACCATCCAACCATGATCCCTTTCTTTCATATTGAAGGTCCTCCTTTAGCATTTCCTTTCGAGAGGTACTATTGGTGGAAAACTCTTTCCACTTTGTTTCTGGAAATTTCTTTATTTTTGCCCTCATTTGTGAAAGATAGTTTCATCTTGTATAGAAATCTAGATTGGTAGTGATTGTCTTTGACCACACTTAAGGTATCAGTCCACTGTTTATAGGCTTCTGTTGTTCCCACTGAGAAGTTAGCTGTCTGTTTAATTATTGCTTCTTCAAGAGCAATAATTTTTTCCTTTGAATGCCTTTAATATTTTTTTCTTTCCTTTGCTCTTCTGCATTTTTTACAATGAGATATCTAACTTGTTTGTTTTTTAAAAATTATATCTAACCTGCTTTGGATTTTTAGAATTCTTTATAGTTTACTCTCTCATTGGTTCTGGGAAATTTTCATTACTTCTTTAAATATGACCTCAATCCCCAGTCTGTCTCTTCTGTCTTCCTGGGAGTCTGATCGTAGAGAGGTTAGCTTTTTTCTTTATATCCTTCACACCTCTTAATCACTCACATATATATTTAAAAATTTTTTTTTCATCTCTCTGGCCAGCATTCTGGATCATTTCTGCTGTCCTATTTTCTAGTTTGCTAATTTTCTCTTCAGCTGAATCTTATTCTTAAATCTATATGTTAAATTTTACATTGTAATTATTACATTTTCATTTTTAGTTCTCTTTGGTTCATTTTCCAAACTGCTTGGTTAGTCTTTGTAGCTTCTGTCCCCTGCAGGTAGTACAAGTGTGTCATACCATAACTCTTCTATCTAGTATCTAATAATTTCAATATCTGAAGAGCTTGATAATCCAGTCCTGTAATCTGTTGTGTCTGTTAGATGTTTTTTTTTTTTAAGATTATTTATTTATTTATTCATCATAGACACAGAGAGAGAGAAAGAGGGGCAGAGACACAGGCAGAGGGAGAAGCAGGCCCCACATCGGGAGCCCGATGCAGGACTCGATCCCGGGACTCCAGGATCATGCTCTGGGCCAAAGGCAGGTCCCAAACCGCTGAGCCACCCAGGGATCCCCCTGTCTGTTAGTTTTTATTTTTGGTATCTTGCTTTGTTGTCTACCTAGTAAGTTTTTGCTTTAGAATGCTTTTCCTAGGAAAATTGTAAGAATTCTCTGAAGGTTAGGATGAAGGTACATTCCTCCAGAAACAATATGTGTAAAATGTATGTGCAGAAATCAATAGCCTTTATGTAAACAAGCAAAACAGATGAGAAGATACGATCAACAGATTGCTGGTACATTCAAATAAGAAAAAAGTAAACCATTTACAATAGTAATGACCAAGAAAGAAAAATATTGAGAAGTCAACTTAATAAGAACTATGCAGGCCTGATAGGGAGAAAATATTAAGACACTTTTGAGAAAATATAAAAGAATTAAACAACAACAATAAACCATAATCTGTGCTGAGTAGGAAGATGTAGTATCATAAAGATGACATCAAAATTCAGTGAGGAAAAGATAAGTGATTTATTAAATGCTGTTAAAGCAACTGGGTAGACATTTGGAAAAAAATGTTGATTCCATGCCTCACACTTTGCACCAAAATAAATTTAATATAAATCAAAGGCTAAAATGTAACAAATGAAATGAAAAAAATTACTATAAGAAGCAAATTGATTTTTCTCCTCAGAGGGGAAATCATTTAAAAAATGATATGAATGTCAGGCACTACATAAAAATAAAGATAAAATTTTCTGCCTGACCAAACTATTTTAAGTAAAGTAAGAAGACAAATGATTATGTGGGGAAAAAAAATCACACCTTGCATCAGAGTCAAAGGGCTAACTTCCTGCATATAAAAAAACTCTTACAAATAAAAAGAGTAACATAACCAAAGGAAAAGGAACAAAAGGATTTAAACACACAGACACAAAAAGGAAATACAGATGACACCTGAACATGACAATGGGTAATCAATTGTACTCATAATAAGAGACATTAAAAATAAAATCACACTGAGATAAGAGAAATAAGACAAAGTGTTAGCAAGGGTGGAATAAATAGGCAAATCCTGCATTATTGGTGAGAATGTACATTAGTATATCTGTAGGTGGCAACTCTGCAGAATCTATCAAATTACAAATGACCTCATTCTGACCCAGAAATACCAACTTTAGTAATTTATTCCACAGATAAATCCACATATGTATGAAATGATGCTTATACAGATTTATGTATTGTACCCTTGTTAATAGCAAAATATTGGGAAGAACTTAAGTGCCCACCAAGAGGGAAGTATTTAAATATATTACAGTACATTTAAGTACAGTACAGTACAAATCCATTGTACACAATGGAATGTATACACAGCTAGAGAAAAAGAAAGAATAAGGAAATTATGTGTGGATATAGACAACTGTTTAAGATTATTTATTAAGAAAAGCAAGGTACAGAGTAGTATGTAGAATGCAACTCCATTTATGTAAACACTGGAAACGTAATATGAGTGAATATTTGCTTGCATATGCATATAATGTCTCTGGAAGAGGAAAAATGGACTATCTCTGGAGAATAAATAAAGACAAAAGGAAAACTATGAATCTGAGGGACAAGGCTGTGGAAGGGAGATTTCTTAGCCAATTTCCTTTGAAACTTTTAAATTTTGACTGTGACTATGTGACTATGTTACTTATTATAAAAATCATGCTAACTTTAAATTTGCAAAAAAAAATCCCTTCTGTGGATTTAAAAGAACTAAAAATATTTCCTATGATGACAAAAAAGATTTTTGGCCACTGTTGCTGTGTTGAGTTTTGGAGAAGGGGCGATACATAGCCCATCTTAAAGTCTAAAAGTAAACATTGGTTCCTCATATGATTGGAATTCAATTTTGAAGGAAAGTTCTGATATTCATAAGTCTATTATCTGTGACATGGACTCTGGGTTTAAAGGGAAGGGAAAAGAAACACCAAGTAGTACCTACACACACACATAGATGACATATATATATCATATATAAAGAGATTTTATTTATTTATTTATTTATTTATTTATTTATTTATTTATTTATTTACTTAAATAGAATTACATGAGTGGGGGTGGAGGGGCAATGGGGAGGGAGAAGAGAGAGAATGCCAAGCAGGCTCCAACAGTGTGGAGCCCAATGCAGGACTTGATCTCACCACCCTGAGATTATGACCTGAGCTGAAACCAAGAGTCATATGCTTAACCAACTGAGCCACCCAGACTCCCTTAAAGAGATATATTTTAAAGAGTTGGCTTACTTAATTATGGAGGTTTGCAAGTCCAAAACTTAAGAGATGGGCTGACAGGCTGAAGCCCCAGGAAGAGGTGATGTTGCAGTTCAAGCTGACTGCTGCATAGCTTTTTCTTACATTGGGGGAGGTCTGATTTGTTCTTACATTGGGGAAGGTCTTTGACTGATTGAATGAGACCCACCCACATTATGGAGGGAAAGCCGTTGTACTCGAAGTCTATCAGTTTAAGTGTTAATCTCTGAAAACACTCTCACAAAGGCATCCAGAATAATGTGTGACCAAATATCTGGGCAACGTGTCCTAACGAAATTGACACATAAAATTAACCATCATCAATAGTTGAAGAAATGGAGGCATGGAGGCGTTCAGTGGTTGCCCCAAATTATAACTCACCCAACCACTGTACAGTATATAGTACTCTAGAAATTACTCTCCAGGGAGGGTAGATAAGAGACTGTTATGAAGAGGAGAGGTGTCATGAAGGTGGGAGCATGATCCTGGAGTCAAGAGGCCTGGTTCCCACTCCATGTTTTGCCACACGCCAGCTCTGTAACTGCGGGGAGGCCACTTCACCTCTCAGCTTCCGCTGCCAATCTGCCCTTGAAGTGTTCTCACATCTGCCCTCTATGCCTCATACAGTTGTAGAGATTAAATGAGATAAGGTTGAGTAGAGTTCCTGCCTCTTCTAACACAATCAGTAAATGGTAATCAATGTATGCTTTCTAAGATAAGACACCTTGCAAGCAATAAACAGAGTAATTTAAAATGTGGTTGAGATATGTTACCCCTAAGATTCTGTCTCGAGAAAGATGTGTAAATATTTAAAAAGTAAGCGAGTTGGCCCTGAAGTAGGCTAACCACTGTCTACACAGTTAAATATGTGGATTTTTGTTTCTCTTCAGAGCTGACCTCAATTCTAAACTCCAGATGCATTTATCCAACTTTCTATTTGACATTTCAACTTGTATGTCTCAAAGATATCTAACATCTAATATGAGCTCTTGATTTTCCCAAAGATGTTGTTCCTGCACATTGTCCCCATCTCAGGAGACAGCACCAACTAGGTGCTCATCAAGAAGCCTAGAAGTCATTCTTGATTTTTCCTTTACCTCAGGCCCACACCTAACCCGAAGCAGACTTCATGAATTCAATTTCCAAAACATGTTTCAAGTTCATCCACATGTCTCCATCTTGTGTGCTACCATCTTGATCCAGGTTTTCCTTTATTGTTTGCCTAGGCAATTGGTATAGTGTGCAGATGCGTCTTTCCACATCCAGTTGACTATGGCCATCAAGAGTAACCTTCTAAAATGAAAACATAGCATTCATTCGCTTAAGTCTCTTTAATGGCTCCCCATTAGCCTTAGAGTGAAACTTAAGGTTCTTCATGATTAGCCTCTGGCCTATTGGTTCAACCACATCTCATGACACCTTCTTTCTCACTAAGCTCCAGGCATACTGTCTTCTGTTACCTTCTGTTCTTCAAACCTGCGAAGCCTTTCTTTAACTTATTCTTTGTGCCTGGAACTCTCCCATGTATCACACAACTGCCTCTGGCCACCAAACAACCTATTTCCACTCAAATGTTACCCCTCTGAGAGAGGCCTTCACAGCTACCCCAACAAAAGTAATCCCCTCCTCCAAACCACCTCCTCAACACACAGTCTCAGCCACCTGGCTGTTTCCTGCACTACATGTCACAACTGACAGCTTTTTAAATGACTCGACTTGTCCACTTATTCATATTCTTTCATTCTTACTAGGATAACATTTAGTAAGATTAAGGATTATTTCCACCTTGTTGACAACTATATATTCGGTGCAAAACAAGGTAATCAGTGCTCAGTAAATATTGAATTAATGAGGAAATGGGGACTTTTTATTTTTTTTATTTTTTTTATTTTTTGGACTTTTTAAAAAAGATGTCAAACTGTAGTCTTGAATCACAAGCTTGGAATCAATGCTTCTCTAGCTCTGTAAGCCTCAATGGTTGACTTGTTTGGTTTTGTGAGTGGCTCCCCTCTCTTTCCTGGACGTGTGGGATGGGTATAATCGACTTCTATAGTTGTGCTCCTAGTCATTCGGGGGTTTATTACAGTTTTTCTAACTCTCAGCTCTTTTTAAATACATGTGGGCAGCTTGCTCTATAAAAGAATTTTCTATTGTGAATCTTTTTTTTTTTTTTTTTTTTTTTGGGTAAATGGAATGACTCATTCCCTGATTTCTTCTGAGCTAGCTTAAAGACAGATATACCTGAATCACATACATTTATATTAGACAAACTTTGAAATTAACTTGACTTTTGCTATGTCAAGTCAACCTTGACTCTCAAGGTTCTCGGACATCTGACTGATGCCTTAGGTGTGACCTTCAGTCCTGATTCACGGGGCTCAGTGGTGCTTTATTATCCAGTTCCCAGTACCCTCGATTAGTCCACCTCAAGAATGATATTAGGTTTTCCCCCCAGAGATTCATCTCTCTGCTAACTGAAATGCTATGAAAAGCAAAGAGATTTTGAAACTAGGAAAAATAAATACTTGTGATAGTATGAGAGGCCATATTGATCACTTATAGTTCATTGTCATTGGACTCACTCCAAATTCTTACACAAATGTGCTAACTCTGCCTTGTGCTTCTACGACCCTCAAATGACAGGTCTATGCCCGCTGCATTGTGGGGATAACCCTTCCTGACATCCCTCCCTCCACTCTGCTGCTGCTCTATCTCCCCTCTCCTTCCACCACACTCTTGGCTTCTGTTCCGACTCTCCCACCAAGTTTGATGCAGGACTTGGGTCTCCAATCAGCCTTTTAGACCTTGTCCCCTTCTGTAGCTTCTGGCTTCACTCATTCCACATGCTGGCATCCCCCATGGGCAGGAATAAGTAGCACCCACCCCAGCTTGTCCTCTCTGTACCACTCTTGCACACTTTGGCCACCCAGCGGAGGCTCCCAGCTGGTTCCTCCCCTCTGCAGAGCCTGGGGAACTGGAGCAGACTTTATCAGGGTCCTTCTTCATGTGGAGAAAGCATAAAAAGAATATGTTGTTTTTTTGTTTTTGTTTTTGTTTTTGTTTTTTTGGTGCTTCAGAACTGCTCAGAAAAGAAAAAGCAAGCTTCAATGTTGAGGAGCAAAATTTCTTACTTTCAACTACTTACTCTACTTTGTAACAATGCATGTTCCATACCCACCAAATCTCCAGCTGTTGCAGACTCTTCCATCCAGGAGGGAAATCTTAACATCAATGCCCACCAAACTCCCAATGAGTGTTCAGATAGCATGCTCCCCTCAACCTCCACAGCATCGGCTTTGGTGTTCAACCAATTGAATGCCAACAAAAGAGAAAAAGGCTGAGGAAAAAATAGCATTCCTGAGGCAGGGAGGCAGGAGGGTGCCGGTGGGTTCCCAGGAAGGTGAATGGTTCAGTGTTGCTCAAGCCCTAAGGAAAAGAGTAAGCAGAAGCAGAAGTGAAAGGACAGGCTATAACAGGAATAAAGGATGTAAGAGGATCTGGGACTTCATGTATAGGCAATGGGGGAGAGAGGGCTAAGGGCTTTTAAGCAGAACACAAGCAAGTCTGGATCTTAGAAAAGCCCTTCAGTCAGCAGTATGGGGAACAGGTTAGGGGTGGGGGCCGTGGTAGGTAGGGCAGAAAGAGAAGCTGATGCTGGGGGCCATTGCCTCCGTTCTGTGGAGAGGCAGCGAGAACCTAAACCAGGTGGTGAAAGGGACAAAGCCCAGAAACAATCTGCAAGTAGAAATGGAAGACATGATCATGGTTTCACATGGGGCAAACAGCAGATGGAAGCACACAGGATGACATCATCCCACCTGCCTTTTGTAAATTGCTTTGTGTCTCTTAAGACACATTGATGTGCGTCATTGTTTTTGGTTGTTTGCTTGCTTGCTTTTTGAAACAATCTCGGACTTACAGATAAATTGCAAATGCATCTTTTCCCCTAAATCACTTGACTAAGTTATCAACATGATGTTCCATCAACCCTGAACTATATAGTATATTTCTTAGTTCAAGGATATTTTCCAACAAAACCACAGTATAACCACCAAAGTCAGGAAATTAACTTGAGTGCGTCACTACTATCTAACCCTGAGACCTCATTCAAGGTTTTTTAGTATTTTTTCATAATGTCATTCAAAGCAAAAAGGACACAGTCCAGATATTTATTCAGAGTCTACTGTTGGCCAGGCATTATGCTAGGTGATAAAACATATAAAAGCAAGTAAAATGAGACATGGTACCTGCTTCCAAGCAGCTTACAAAAGAGGGGGCAGGCATGAATTCATGTAAAATTACAACTCATGCTGCTAAAAAAAGTACATACCACAGGAACTTGGTTTGGCTAACAGCAGACTCTCAAGAAATATCTGTTGAATGCAATAGTGTAGTAGGAGCCTCTGAACATAGCCTTCAATGATCCTGTCTCCTGGTATTTGTGCTCATGTGTAAAATCCTCTGCCTTTGAGTGTAGGCTGGATATTGGAACTCCCTTCTAATGAATAGAGTAGGACAAAAGCAATGAGCTATCACTTTCAAGACTAGGTTGCAGAAAGACTGGCTTTAAGATCAGGATACAGGGACGCCTGGGTGGCTCAGTGATTGAGTGTCTGCCTTCGGCTCAGGGCATGACCTGGAATCCAGGATTGAGTTCCACATCAAGTCCCACATTGGGCTCCCTGTGAGGAGCCTGCTTCTCCCTCTGCCTGGGTCTCTGCCTCTCTCTCTGCATGTCTCTCATGCATAAATAAATAAATCTTTAAAAAAAAGTAAGACCAGGATACAAAATGACCATGGTTTCATTTTGCATGCCTTCTCTTGCTCTCTTTCTTGTCATTTTATGAGCTGCCCTACAGAGAGACCCACAAGACAATGAAATAATGTCTCTGGCCAACAGCCTTTGAGAAACCAAGATCTGCCAACAACACATGAGGGAGGTTAAAAGCAGATCTTCCCTCACTTGAGCCTTCGGATAAGACTGCAGCTCTGGCCAATATCTTCATTGTGACTGTGGGGAGACCCTGAGCCAGAACATTCAGATTCCTGACCCATAAAAACCATGAGATAATGAATGCTTAGCCACTATGTTTTGGGTAATTTTTTATACAGAAATAGATGACTAATACAAAGTAAATTGATAAATATGTGTCAGATGGTTTACATATACTTGCTTTAACCCTTCATTTAAAGATCGTATGTTACCCCTGCTTTGCAGACATGGTTGATCAGACAGACTAAATACTTGCCCGGTCATGGGTAGTATGTGACACAGGCAGATTTGAGCTCAGATTTGTCTAGCTCTCAAGCTGACCTCTTTTCAACAAGCCATTCTGCCTCAGAATTGAAGATTGAGTTTTCATTTTACATGGTCTTAACCAAGGCAGAAGTGCAGAAAGGAAACTTTGCAGTTCTTCACATTCATACAGTACAAATCGTGCCCAACCTTTCAAAGTAGTTTTGCTTCACCCTTTTTATGAATTGTCTTTTCCTACTTCCCACTACCACTTACTTAGGATCTGGTCTCCTGATTTCTCTGGCTCCTCTTGAGCTGGGCTATGGTCATTTCTCAGACCCACCACCCATGACTCACTATGGATAATGCAATCCTTTGGGGAGTGATATAAAAATTGAAAGTGGCAGGAGAAATGAGTCATGTACCACACATTAGATTTCATTGCTTTGTTTGATTAACTTTTCTTGGTGACCGGCAGAGTCACAGCCTTGGAAGTTTAGTTAGAGAGAGGTAGGACCCAAGCAATGCTCCTTTTGAAATTCCACAGTGGAAATGATAACTCCAGAGGGTAAGGATTGAAAAATTAGTCTCTTGACCATGTATCAATACACAAGGCAGAAGCTTCTTGTCCATCTCTTTGCCTAAAGGCCCAATAAAAAAAGGGACCCCCAGGAGTGGGAGAAAGGGGGAAATCTGTTGATCTGAGGCAGCTGCCACTAGTGTGACAACTTGATGTCTCATGTAAATCTTTCAAATTCATGCAAAAAATGCCCATATATTATATGACAAATGCACATTTGTTTAATACAAAAAGATAATGTCTTCCCCAGATTTTCAAGTACAATTTATGTTCCAAGCAATTCCCTATTTCCTGTGGCTTTATACAACCCCCCTCCCAGCATCCCCTACACACCCACGCTCTGATTCATAAGTAATAGAAGGAATTAAGAAAATGCATTTTTCATAGCTTAGGTTGCTTTAGAAAGAATCACTTTGTCAATAAAAAAGTCTTTCAGGGACTCCCTGAGCAAAATTATAAACAAAACCCACTAAACTGTGTCTACCTGTTAAATTACTTAAAATAGAAAATCAATTATCAAGCTCCTGACAAAATTCCAGATTTATGAAGTACAGAAATTGTCTTAGAAAATTTGTGGGTTTTTTTTTTCTTTTTTTGCTCTCTAAGCTTATTCTACCCCTGTGGATAGCTGTTATTCAATACCCTCTTGGCACTTGGTTTATTTTCCTCCCCTGATTGCCTCTGAATGTACTGTAATCCTCTTTTCTGGTTACTGTCCCTTTTATACCACAGGTAAATCAACTGTATCCAGTCATGGGACAGATGCTGCATTAAAAAAGAAGGTTACAATTGCTTTATCTGAGGCTGTCACTCACCTTTTGGGTAGAGAGGCAGACATTTGTAGGAGTCTAAGGGTTCAGACACATCCAGAAAACAGATGGGCAACAAATGAAGCATTGAAGGGTTTGCAACTTCCAGTTCTTTGATTTGGGTCTGACTAGGAGTGGGTGGGGACAGAGAAATGTGGAGAAATCATGGGGGTATGGGTGGGGAAAGCTTTGTAATTATTCACATTCTTCTTTGGCTATGGACTGAGGGAAGGATGTAGGGATGTAGGCATTCATCTTTTGCTTTTTACTCTGAACTTTTATTAAGTTACTACATACCTTAAAGTATGAAATTTTAAACAGGAGCCTCTGATGGATAACTCTGTAATTATACATCAATCCATTCAACAGATACACATTAACACCTATTTAATTAGGCTTCAGTGGAACTGCATGCCAAAATAAATGAGAAAATGAGATCCCACTTTCTTTAGAGAAGTGCTCCGTGCTTTTTTTCTGGTTCTAAATCCCCCATAATGGGCATATCTGATAGGTAAACTAGTCAAACAAATTAACACAGGCCCGAAAGATGAACTCAAAGGCAGGAACAAGTGAGGGTTCATAAAATAGACGATCTTCCTAAGCCCTGGGCCTAGGGGCAATACTTCACAATAATTTTTTTTAAAACTCAGTTATTAATTTTTTTCATTTATTCACCAAACATTTATTGAACACCTGTTGTGTGCACAGAGATGAACTGGGTGAAGCCCCCGCCTATTAGGAGCTCCTTGTCGACTGAGAAGCATGCCTCTGCTGATGCCCCTGCACATTTAGTGAGGAAATGTGTCAGGGAAGCAGAAGCCAGCCCACCTCATTCCAAAATCCCCCAATTTCTGCCAAGGAGGAGTTCCACCTCATTCATCTATCCATTTGAACATGATTAAAAACTCCCCTAATTTCATATATATATATATATATATATATATATATATATATATATATATGAAAGAAGGATTCACATGCCCCCAAAGTACTGTAGCTTCCATATGGTGTAGAGCTTTCTTCCCAAAGGTTTGGCAAATTCTGTTAATGGGGAAATCCATGACCAGAAGCTCCAAGAAATTAACCCATTTAGTACTTCTGAAACTTCAAGTCAATGCAAGTCTGACATGCATGCTCCATGACCAACATCGTCTGAGTAGTCAGCTGGTTGGGATTTTTTTTTTTACATTTATTTTATAACTTTGCTGTATTCATAACACGGTGAAGTAAGTGCTATATCCCCACACTTGAAAATTTTCAGTGCAGGAGGGGACATGAATAAATATATTAAAATAGCCATCAAAACCCCATTTAAGTAGTACCCCAGACATGTAGAAATGGTGCCTAGAAGGCAAAGGGATCCTCGGAAAGGTCAACAATTGGATCAACTTACCCAGGAAAGAGTTCTAAGAAGAGGTGAGCTTAGAGGCAGATTTTGAAAGACTGGAGAGGGGCAGCACGGGTGGCTCAGCAGTTTAGTGCCGCCTTCAGCCCAGGGCCTGGTCCTGGAGATCCAGGATCAATTCCCATGTCGGGCTCCCTGCATGGAGCCTGTTTCTCCTTCTGCCTGTGTCTCTGCCTCTCTCTGTGTCTCTCATGAATAAATAAATGAAATTAAAAAAAAAAAAAAAAGAAAAGAAATACTGGAGAGTGTGTGGAAGCAGGCCAGCAGCCAATCTCTCCCAGTCCCCTTCCCCACCCAGAGAGTGGGTAGCATGCTCCTGGGCTGCGGGAACTGTGGAAGGCTGACGTACAATAACGTTCACCCAGTTCCTGGTATGTGCCCCGGCACACAGGAGGCATCAATGAATATCAAATTCTCTTCCCTGTGTGATTTTATACCCCCCACATTTATTATTATGTGTTGGTGGTAATACTGATGAAAATAAGGAATAGTGCACCTCTCATGTTCTCTACATTGAGAATGAATGACTTTTGACGTAGAAAAAAATACTAGCCCAAAATTGGATAGTGTTTTATTTAGATAACCCTGGTCTGAGGGACGCAATAGGTCTGTAGTAGTCACATCCCAGCAGAATGCCAAATGAGGCTCTCCAGCCACACAGAAATGTTATTTTAATCCGATGTTAAGCACCCTTGGGTTGCTAGTTAGAGCCACTTAGATGGAAATAGATGCCAGGAATGGGATGCTACGTTCACCAGCTAGTCGCTTGCCAAAGGCGTGGTAAGGACTGAGGTCTCTGTCATCCCTGCTCCCCTGAGCATGCTGTCACTGCCTCGTGCAGTCACACAGTCACCACTGGGAGGGACAGCCCCACCCCAGGCAGGCCGTTTGCATCAGAGCTTGGAGACCTGTGTGGAGGATGCACCGCCTGGAGGGGTGTCCCTGGCAGTGTGTGCAACCACAGGCTTGCCCCATTCAAAGCACTGCCTTTCCCAGGACTCAGAGGGAAAAATCAGTCTGCTGTTCTAGGGTCTGTGAGTGATAACATGCTCAGACCTCGGGCTCTTTCTGTAGGCCACACTTGCAAACTGCAATAAAATTCTTGGCTAAGAAATGCTCTTTTTTCTTTTTTGAAGATTTATTTATTCATTCATTTAAAAACCATTTTTTTAATTGGAGGTCAATTTGCCAACATATAGCATAACACCCAGTGCTCATCCCACCAAGTGCCCCCCCCTCATTGCCCATCACCCAGTCACCCAACCCCACGCCCACCTCCCCTTCCACTACCTTTGTTCATTTCCCAGAGTTAGGTGTCTCTCATGTTCTGTCACCCTCACTGATATTTTCACTCATTTTCTCTCCTTTCCCTTTATTCCCTTTCACTATTTTTTATATTCCCCAAATGAATGAGACCAAATAATGTTTGTCCTTCTCCGACTGACTTACTTCACTCAGCATAATACCCTCCAGTTCCATCCACGCTGAAGCAAATGGTGGGTATTTGTCATTTCTAATGGCTGAGGAATATTCCATTGTATACGTAGACCACATCTTCTTTATCCACTCATCTTTCGATGGACACTGAGGCTCCTTCCACAGTTTGGCTATTGTGGACACTGCTGCTAAGGGCTAACCCTGCCACTGCATGTTGTTACCACCATGAGGGAAAATCTGCTTGCAGAGAACACCACGATTCTCAGACCTCTTCATTGCCCTGAAGGAATATGGGTCTGAGGAAGCCATGGTGGCAGCTCTTAGTTCCCATCTCTGCTTACTGGGGTCTGTGTTTTGTTACCAGCTGAATCGTGCCCCCCTGAAGAGATATAGTAAAATCCTAATCCCCAGTGTTTCAGAATGTGACCTTACCTGGAAACTGGGTCTTGACAGAGTTTAATCAGGTTAAAATGAGGTCATTGGAATGGGCCCTAATCTAATCTGACTGGATCCTTATAAGAAGACATTTGGATACAACAGACATGCATAGAGACAAGTTGGTGTGAGCGGTGCAGGGAGAAGATGACACCTTCCAGGAAGGATACTAACGTTCCTGGGAGCTAGGAGTAGGCCTGGAGCAGATGCTTCCCTTGCACCCTTGGGTGGTGTGGGGAGGGGGGCATGCAGATGCCTTGATTTTGGACTTCTGGCCTCCGGACCTGTGAGGCCATACATTTCTGCTGATCTAAGCCACCCCGAGGTACTCTATTATGGCAGCCCCAAGAAAGAAACACATGCACATTACAGCATTTTCTCACTAAAACTCATCAAAAGGGCCCAGTCCCATCAGGATATGTAAGTTCCACTAAGACAATTATGGGCTGCACACATCCTGGAAAGGGAAGAGGAACCATAGAAACAGCTTGCTGGAAGTGGGTGCGCTTGGAATGAGTGTGGCCGTGGGCACTTTCTGCAGCAGCAGGGACTCCTTTTTTGGCCTCCCCTTCATGCCCATGCTGTTTTCCATTTTAACAAATAAAATCTCCAATGTGTAGGATGTTTAGCTCCATAATGTTTTCACTTTTCGGCAACTCAGCTCATCCTCACAGTGTCAGAGAGGCATGCAGGACGTTCCTGGGACACTGGGACAAGCAGAAAATAAGGGACAGGTTTCCCACTTTCCCATGGCTCCTTCAGGATTTGGCTGTTTTATTATGGGGCCTTGTTAATCAGTTCTGTAGGACAAGGCAGAGTAATTTCCAAGATACTTTCCTAGAACTGGGAGGAGCCCAAAAAAACAGGAAAAGTGAATTCCAGTAAGTTGTTACATGTTGGGGGCTGCCTATGGTGACACGACGAGGTGTTATCTGAGTGGGAGTGGGACCGTTCCTGAGGATCGGACAGCTGATGGTCATATGTAGGATTCTCCACACCTTCGGGACTGCCGTTCTGGAAAGTCTGAGTCTGATGAGAGCTGAGAAAAATCTGCATTGAGATTCTTCAAAGAATGTGATTTCTTGGGACACCTGGGTGGCTCGGTGGTTGAGCATCTGCCTTTGGCTCAGAGGGTGATCCTCCATCCTGCGATCGAGTTCCGCATCGGGCTCCCCGCAGGGGAGCCTGTCTCTGCCCCTCTCTCCATGTGTCTCATAAATAAATAAAGTCTTCAAAAAAAAAAAGAAAAAAGAAAAAAAAGGATGTGATTTCTTGGGATAGACAATCCATATTACTCCCACTCTTTAAAAAATATGTCCTTGCCTTAAAATTATTTTTCACACTAAGAATAACATTGAACCACACTAGAGAAAATAGACAAGTAAAATAAAATAGAAACAAAATCAGCTATAATTCTATGACCTAATACAACTTCTCGAGTATTGAAAAATGAGGGGACTAAGTAAAATACAGTGTAACCACACAGTGGAATTTTATTCATTTAAATAGGAATTAGAAAGAATTTACATAAACATCTAGTAGAAATGTTTGCCTAAAAGAATCAGGACATTAAATTTTATGTACAGTATGATCTAGAAAACGATGTTCAGATGGAAAAACACCAAAAATATATTGAGTCAGTCTTACTATATTTTCTTGATGATTTTTGCATTTTATCAATGTTTCCCGATGCTTATAATGTTACTTTCCTCCTAGACTTCACAAAATGTTGTTTATTTCCTTCTTATTCTTCTTTTTTTTAAAAAGATTTTATTTATTTATTTGAGTGAGTGAGAGAGAGAACAGGAGCAGGGGAAAGTGGTAGAGAGAGAAGCAGGCTCCCCGCCAAGCAGGGAGCCCAACACGGGGCTTGATCCGGAGACTCCGGGATCATAACCTGAGCCAAAGGCAGACACTTAACCAACTGAGCCACCCAGGCGCCCTCTTATTTTTTTTATCATCTAATTAAGTATTTACTTCCTTAATTCAGCCAAAATGTTTTCAAGAATGCCGTGACCCTCCCCAACCTTTTTTGAAAGTTGTAAACAGGCAACCAGAGGATGTTGTAAACTAGACAAGGTTTTTGGAAGCTAACTATTTAACTTGCTACAGAGATGGAAACAGAACCCAAAACTGTTTACCTCTGTTTGCATAGCCAGTGGCAGGGCCGGGACAGCAGGACTTCCAGAACATCTGTTCCAGCCCTCCTTCCTCAGTATCACGCTGTTCAACATGCCCAACAAACAACAAACTGACTTTGCACCCAAGTTAACACGAAATAGAGTATGATGCACAGAAATGTAAACATTGACAAGAAAGACATAGGTGACAGGAACCATTGTAACTTGCATTTGGTCAAATCGGGTGTTACTTTGTTTTTTTTGTATGTTGCAAGTCCTCTGAGATGTGCACTCAGGCACCAGGTCATTGTTCATTTCTGCCCAGTGCACTGTTTTATCACCTCTCAGCACTGGCTTGCTTGACCGTAGGTGCTTGTCTACACCAATAGTCCTCTACATGTGGCTCAAATACCCATGGAGGTCCCTGAGACTCTTTTAGGGGACCTGCTAGGTCTAAACAATTTTCATAATATAAAGACATTGTTTGCCTTTTTTATTCTCATTCTCTCATCAATTTCCAGTATCATTTGCCAGAGGCTGCTGCATAATGTGTGAATCAAAACAGGCTGAATACAGGAGAAGCTATGAGAACCCAGCTGTCTTCTATTAAGCCAGACATAAAAGATTTGCAGAAAGTGGAACAATGCCACTCTTCTCACTACATGTTTTTTGTTTGGGAAAAAAAAAATAGCTATTTTTCAGAAAATATATGATCTATGCTAACTTGGAATGGGCTTGCTATTGCTATTTTTAGGTAAATTATTATATAAATTTTTTAATTTCTCAGTTTTCATTTCTAATACTGTCAGTATTAATAGATGTATAATGCACATAAAACCAAAAGCTTGTGGGGGTCCTCAATAATCTTGAGGACTGTAAAGGAATCTTAAGACCAAAAAGCCTGGGAACTGCTTCTCTACCCCCAACCTGTGGGATCTGAGTCCCACACAGCAGTGTCCCCCCCACCCCCAAACCTACTGCTGCTCTAGGACTAGAGACCGTCGAGCAACTGGCACTCTTCTGCATCATGAGATTGGAGTCCCTGGTGGGATATCCCACCAAGCCTTCCTTCTGGGTTATAAGAAGAGCAAGCAGCTGGGAAGGGAAGCTGTGAGGGACCTGTTAGAGTAGGCTCTGGCTCCCTGGCATTTGGGAGTTAGGGAAGAAGAATCAGAGGGGAAAATTGATACTTAAGAGAAGAAAGCTATAAAAGGAGTATGCCGCCCTATACCCTACACTCTGCTTCCAGACCTAAAATATCCTAAGTCAACCATAACTCATTTATCTTTAGCACTGATGCAGTCGACTTCAGAATGCTTCACAGTGCGTGGAACTATCTCCCCAAAGCAAGAAATTTTAAAACTCGAGACAGAGCATGTCATTAGACTATTACAGATAAAACACTGCCATGCAAATTCTCATGGAGAGTTGATGCACTGGATGAGAGACATGATGTAGAAGCTTGGCTGCACATTAGAATCACCTGGAGAGCTTGTAAAGTTCTAGATGCCCAGGCCCTGGCAGTAAGACTGGGCACGATAGGTCTTAGTCTCTCCAGAGGATTCCAACGTACTGCCAAGTCTGAGAACCACAAAACAAGGGAGGCAGAATTCGAGAACACAAGCCACACCTGGAAATGGATATAGGGCCCACTATTGCTTGAAGAGAGAGAGAGAAAAAAAAAGGCGGGGGTATCCGAAGGGGATCCCAGAAGAACAGCAGAGACTTCACAGCTGAGTTGTAGGCCACAGAAGATCATTTCTCCCGGATACTTCCTCTACTGAATTGTGCTCTCGATTGGGCCACAGAAGATCATTTCTCCCGGATACTTCCTCTACTGAATCGTGCTCTCGATTGGCCCTCCTCCCCAGCAGGCCACTGCTCAGCAGGTCCACAGAGGGCACAGCCCTCTGACAGTGGAAGGAGAGAGAACTTTGCAGTTTCTTTCCAGTTCTTCAAATCAACAATTTTGGTCACAGATCAGACTGCTAAATCTTTACACATCTGAAATTTAGACTTTGACGTCCTTGTTTTTCCTCCCCTGTCTGACTCACAGAATGAGTCATATCAAACCTTGTTAATCTCCACTGGACTAAGAGAAGGAAGGGCAGAGGGAGCAGGCTTCCTTTCTTCCACTCTGGGTGAGGGTTGGGCCGAGGCTGACTTCCGAGCTGCCTCTGGGCCCCCATCCCAGCTCTGCGCGCTGCCTCCGCCACTCACCCCTGGGCCTCTGCCCATTCCCTGGCAGAGATGATGGTGGGGAGTCCGCAGCCCTGCAGCTTCGGGGATCTATGGCTGGGGCACCCACGGATTTCTCTCTGGCATCTGAGTCCCCTGACATACCTGAGAAAGCTTTTGGGTGAAGAGTACTGCCCGGCAAGCTAAGTGTCTTGGCAACACGCAATCCTGGAGCAAGGACATCTCTTGAAGTCTTACAGAGCAGTGTAGCTCTCTTAGCTTTTTTTCCCCCACGCAGGGGGACTCTACAAACACCTAGAAGTTATATTTTTCCTGTCCCCCGATGTTTGAAAGAGAGAATGTAAAATGCTCTCCTTTTTGACCCTACCTGCTTCTCTTTGTGGTCGTCGGAGGCCGTGACCGTGCTGTGTTGCGCCTGGCGCTGTGAGCTCGGGTCTGACATAAGGAAGAATCCACAAACCATCCCCCCATTCTTTCAGCGACTGTCCAACGGGCATGTGTGACAGGCACCAAGCCTCAGGATGAGCCATGTTTCCTGTCCCAGGGAGCTCACAAGGGAAGAGCAACACCCACACAGCTGGAGGCCCCCCAGGGTGCTGCAGGCCCACAAAGGGGGCTGGGCGTGGGGTGGGCACAGTTCCTGTAAGCTGAGCTCACAGATGGGGGAGCCAAGTGAAAAGGCCTGGGGGTTGGTGGGGGTAAGTCAGTCAATAGTTATGAGTGTCCATAATACCGACCCTCTCAATGCAAAAAGATGGAGAGAGGGTCAAGTCTAAAAGGGCGGCCCTGTCACTGTGTAAGGGTCGGGCTACAGGCAGATGTCCCTGAGGTGATGTGACATCGACTCCAGAGCCTTCTATTGATCTTGCCCTTGCTGGCCGGGTGCTGTGGGAGCGCTGTAGTGCGGAGGTCACACACCTCCCACATTGTGGCCAGCTGCAGCCGCTCCTGCCTCCTCAGGAGCCCCCATCCCTGTTAGTCCGGCCCTATCTGTTGGTTCTGGGGTCATTTTGCCATCAGACCACCACTCAGGAAGGATTTCCTCTTTTTCCTGTTTTGCTCAGCATCAGAGATGGAAGTTTCTTGCGCGTTCCCCACACGTTCATTGAGGGGTTGCCATTGTGCCGGATGCTGTGCCAGGCTGTGGAGATAAGGGAGTAAATTCGATGTGGTCTCTCCTGAACTTAAAGGTAGGCACACCAGTGCAGACTGCAATACAATAGCCGACATACTGTGAGGACAGAGAAGGAACAGCTGACTCTGCCCTGAGAAAACCAGAGAAGGCTTCCTGAAGGAGGTGGTAGGGGAGCCAAGCCTGAGAGAACAACTGTGACAAAATTTCCCTGACTCCCACTCACTACGTGCCCCCTGCCGCAGTTCTAGGCTGTGTCAGCCACAGCCCAACACCCCCAGAATGGGGCTTGTAAAGGCTGGGGCAGAGCCAGTTCAGAAGCAACCTTCATCCCTTTGTTCTCAGAAAGCTGATTATAAATTCACTTCAGACCTCTTGGTTTCTCTCAATTCTTCTGAAGTTCAAGTTCCAGATGGCTGCTACCAAAGCATCTCTGTTCATGGTCAAGCCCCAGCTTTGACAGGGTAGAAATACTGTTAAGATCGGCTCCATTAGCTTCGGCACATTTTAGAGGGAAGCATAAGCACCAATGATCTCAGTGTCCACGTGTGGAAGTCAGAGCTCTGGGAGTGGAGGGGGAAAGTTGGCATGAAGCTGCTCAGAAGGAGAGGTCAGGGGGGCCTGGGGGCCTGGGGTGCTAGCGAGGCAGGAGGTGAGGTTGCTGTGAGAAACTCGGAGCATGGAAGCTCGAGCATGCAAAGATTGCAAACATAGCTCTAGAGGACATGCGAATACCTGCTGCCTCCATGCTGTGTGTGTCCGTGAACGTCCGTGTTTCACGCCATTGATCTCTAAGAGTCAAAGCAAAAGCATAAGGTGGGGCACAGAGATACTGAGTTGCTGTATTGCCTCTCACGTCAGGAGCAGCTGCTGTGGTCACAATACCATCTGCTTAGCCAACCTCTTGACGGTCGAACACAGCTCAAAGAGTCTGTACAGGAAGTTGTTACTTAGCAAAGTATGCACTTCAAGGCAAGGGAAAAGTGGGTCTTTTCTCAGTTTAATCCCAGATCATCCTCACCCAACTGTTTGCCCAGCTCTTCTTCATCCTTCTAAATAATCAAGTACTTAAGGAAACCTTCTTGGCTCCAAACTAGGTCAGGTCCCTTAGTCTATGCTCCTTAGCACCCTGCCCTGTTCCTTTGTGCACTTAGCACAATTATAATTAGATAATTAATTGTAATTACTTATTAATTTTACCTCCCTCTTCTCACTGCTTTATGCCCCACTGGCTTATGAATACTATGTAATTATTTGTCAAATGAACGAAATGTCATTTCATATCTAAAAGTCTACAATACGTAACAGCAAAAATCCAATTTAGAGAGAGGTAGAGAGTAAATTTTCCTTTTATTCCGAGGTCAGATTGCTTCCTTTGTATGTCTACTTTCAAATCCCAGAGCCCACATGATGGGAGCTAACCAGAGGTTGTGCACTTAACAGAGTTGGCTGGGACATTTCTGGACACATAGGTGCACTTAATGTATGTGACGACATTTGGTGGCCGTGATGACTAAGCCGCTCTTTAGTGCTCATTGGGATCATTATAGATTTCTATTTAGAGAAAATTTAGCCATAATGACAGTAGCAGTCATCACCATAATAGCTAACTCAAAGAAGCAGCTCTCATCCAGAGGACCGAGGGCTCCCATTGAGCCTATTACTCCTCCCCTACGTCAGACTGCTTAGGTATGTCCTAACACACCTTCCAGCTCCTCCCTGTCCTGCCTTTTACTGGAATTCTCTCTGACTTCTCCAACCTATATCATCACACTTTGTCTGAGTTTCCGTAGCCCCTACATGCTTAACCACAGGGTCAAGCTTTCATCTGTTTGATCCACCAGATATGGGTCCTGCAACATCTAAAATGTGCCAGGCATGGTGCAGAGTATTTGTGCCTGTTCTTAAATGTATCATTCTGTATCATTCCCTGTTGCTTCACAGATGAGAGGCTCTTGGAGGGGCCAACAGTGGAAGCGAGGGCCATATTTTATGCAGTTTCACCCCCAATGCACTCAGAATGGTGTTCAATAATAGAGTTCACAGGTGATGTTACCTTCATTTCATGACTAATCAGTTTAGTATAGAGGAGAAAGCACTGACTAATCCAAGCTGAAAGGAAAGTGAGATTAAATAAACCAAAGCAGGGAACAAAGACAAAGAAGAGAATAGGAAGAAAATAGCAAGCAAATATTCTCAGGAAGGGGGTTAAAGCTAGGAAATCCCAGCCTTTGGGTTTATAGAGCATCGTCCCCCAGGTGCTATTTCTGTGACACCACTGAGCAAGGTGTGAAAGAGATGCATTCCAGAGAAAGCACGAGGAGATAGGAAAACAACAGGACGAGGGTAGCTGGGGAATTGCATTAGTGCTGGTGCCACTGCCACCTAGGAAAGCAGACAGTGCACCGCCAGCTAACGAGTATCAACATGCAGCAGAGTCTGAGTGGGCACGAAGGTTCCAAGTTGCTAGAAATGTTTTGAATATTCAACAAGCATTTTGTTTTCCATGAAGCTTGCTGAAATATATTCCTGTTCTCTCGTACTTCCTCATGTGAGCCTGCATCCATTTCTTGCAGCCTGAAACAAGCCCAATTAAGGGACAGGTCAAGACTGGGGATTGATTGTCCTCCCCAGGCAGAGCAACCTATCACCTCTACTTAGGCTTCTGTCCCACTTTGTCCATAAAAGTGAGACCAAGAGAACTGTGAGGACTTCAGTGTTCCCTATAGTTGAACCTGTCACTGTGTGTCAGAGAGAACAGAGCATTTGATGTCGACCCCCAGAAAATATTGTTGAATCTATAAATTTTGGAATTCTTGTTTGACTTCTATTCAACTTAAAATATGTTCTCTCTCACCCAGGGAAATCCCTCCTAGAGCTGCACCATAAGCCAGTCACTCAATGATCAGAGCAAAGAGACAGAGAGCTAAGCCCCATGATGTACAAGGTGAAAAGAGTCCCAAGATTTGGGGGAGTTAGAGGGGCGAATGGAAAAGAAATATTTTTCTGTATCAGAGGCAAAAGAAACTTTAAATTTCAAACAACTATCAATTAAAAAGACAGATATCTAAAGCTATAGGAATATAATTGATGACTCTTTAAAGTCCAAAGCAAGAGCAGATGGAGAAACAGAGTTTTTAGCATTTGGGATGCTCTGGGCCCTTATGGAAGGAAGAGCCCACTCTGGCATGAAGAGACATGGGGAAAGTTCTGTGAGGCAAAGAGGGAGAGGATAATGAAATCCATATAGGGTACACACAGAATTAGGGAGATTCACTGTAGTCCTGCCTGGCTAAGAGCGTGTCATTCTCTTAGTAAGGAGTAAATGGAGGTTAGTATTAGGATCCTATAAGAGATTACCTGTTACTTGCCACATATACAGTTATTTGCATCATAATTGTGTAACAGATTGTTTGGGCTCTCCATTTCCTTCTCTGTTAACTTTCTTGTCGTCATTAGGAAGTCCCAATTACATGTTTTAACTCCCTTTCTAAAATGACTTTAGTTTCAACTGGATTTACCAGGTATGTTGATCTGGAAGCAAGGCTCCAGAATTAAGGCTCTAATGACGTATTCCCTAATTTGATGCTTATCACTGAAATGATCATACCTTGTGTAACGTTCCTCCATCATGGACAACACTTAGGTTCATTGAGCATCATGCCTTGCCCCCTGGTGTCAACCAGAAGGATGAGGTAAGCAGCAGCTGGAAAGGTCATGCAAGGATGCCACATAAATGGCACATATGCTGCCCAGCTTCCTCCTTACTCAGAGCAGACTTGCTTGCCCATGAGATGCTCCTTCTTGCCAAGTTGCTGTCTCATGATCCTTTCCAACATAGCCAAGAGGGATCCACCCTAAATTGATTGGTGTCAGTAGGTAGGAGAAAACCTATTTGCTCCCCACTCCTATCTTGCTTTGTTGTTTCCCAAAAGTCTTTAGAAAAATCATGTTCAGAGAAAAGCGTCAGACGTTATTCTTAATATATTCTTCAGAGTCAAAGTTTAACCTTAATGGTATGTAGACACTCAGATATGAGTGAACCAATCACACTGACAGAGTCGAGGCAACACTGCTAGTATTAGTCCTGTTTGACTATTACGAGATGTATATACATATATACATATAAAATAGATGCATATTTTAAAAACCCTCTGAATTAAAAAGCTCTTCCAGGTATAATTAGATGCTCTCCAATCTGTGAAGAATTCGACTCGGGTTGTCATCTTGGTTCTGGTATCCAGAAGGTGCAGCCCAGAGAGGCAGCCCCCAGTGCAGTTTGCGAGATGTATTCTTGTCTGAGGGTGCCACACGCTACACTGCAGCTATGAGTCAGAAGCCCTAGTGGGAAGGAGATGGTGCTGGTGGGCTGTTTAGAGGCCTCCTTTAGGGAGGCATGAGTTGGCAGCTCCGCGAAGGAGAGGCTGGCATGAACGTCCTGAAGGCACCCCTACGGGGCCAAGGAAAGGCTTAAAGTCCAGGTCACAAGACAAAGGTGTAGCTGACCTTGTTTCCACATTTGTCAACCATCTTGGCAAACCAGAATGGCAATGTGGGTGTGAACCTTAGACCCTCGCCACTGTTGTCAGAGTCTTTCAGAGAACAGAGACAGCAAAGAGTTCCAAGAACTCTTCAAAATAGCTTTAAACCCTGAGATTTGCACCAAGTAGCACCATAGCATTTTCCAGCTGAAGCTGCCTTTGTTGATCTAGCTCTCAGCCAGCCTTCTCTTTGTGCAGATGAGGAAATGAAAGCCCAGAGAAGCCAAGAAGTTTAGCAAACTTATACAACAGAACTGGGGTTAGGACCCAAGAGACCTGACCCTTGGTTCAGAGACTTTTCCTTTCTTCCTGCCTTTCTGTAGACGATGGCCTTGAAAATCCAAGAGCAAGGGACCTCACAGCTCAAGAGGCTCGTGATTGCGTCGCTGGGTCATTCATTGAGCTGTCACTGTGTTGAGGAATCATTCTCTGTGTGGAGGTCCTTCCTGGCGATGCCCTTTAGAGCCTCAGTCTTTGTCCATCATGAATCACTACTGTACGCCAGCATGATGGCAGATTCGGGGTAAGGTTACGAGGAAACAAATGGATCAACGTAGAGAAAACTAATAGTGTGCTGACACTTCTGCTTCCTTGAATGAAGTATGAGGGCCTGAATTATTATAGCAGGAAATGCTAAACTACTATGGAAAGAAAAGGTGTGATTACTCACATCAGTTTTAAAATTGCCATCTTTCATGTAGAGATTAATCACCAGCCATGAACCTTGCTGCACTTGATAGAAAGTACTTTCCTCCTCCCCATGAATTCCGATCTCCTTGGCAGAAGAATACCTTATATACAATTAAGTAATATTTCTTTTCCAGAAATTAAAGAAACTCTAGTAGAGAGTACCTTAAGTCTAGTCCAGGTTTAGGAGACCTCATCAGGATTGGGATCGAGACATGGCAAGAGAAGTGTTTAGGATACAAAGTTTAAGGAGCAGCTTCCTCTCTTGGCCATGCAAGTTCAAAGTTCACTGAGAGCGCCTCCTAAATTTCATGCCCTAGGCACCACACTGTTCAGTCCTGTTTCCACCCTTCATTTATTGTTTGACCTGCAAAGGTTCTGGATGGAGATGGCAGGAGACAGGATGGTCAGGGATGGCATGACAGAGGGAAACATTTCAGACAGAGAAGCATGAATGCGGAACATGTTGGAGGAACCTGGCGCTTAGGTAGCTTGGGTCTTGCTGCATTAGCAACTGGCATCAGGGTGTAGGGATTTCTGCTGGTCTGCAATCAGGGGATCAAGCCCTGAAGGGATGGATGCTCAGGCCAGGCTCTGGGTGCCTTTAGCCAAAGTCTGAGATCTGGGTGAACAGTGGGGAAGCAAAGGGAAGAATCGGTCTGGGTGGGAAGACAAAGAGCCCTGGGAAGCTTGATGAAGCCAGGAATAGCAAAACCTGAATCCCTGAGGCAGAATTCCAGACACTAAAAACTGAGCTATGACAGTCAGAGAAAAATCAGTAGCCAAATCAGCTCACTGTTAAGTCAAGTGAGTTACAGACATAGGACGTCTTGTCCTATGACCCATAGGCAAGCCTGGGGTGGGCGGGAAAGGTGAGAAGCTGGGCAGGCCATGGTACTTGGTACTCCTCCTTCTCCACTGTCCTGGTTCCCTTATTTTACTTTCAAGTCAAGTGCTTGCCTCTCAGTCAAAGACTGAAACCTTTGTTTAAGGTTAGAAAGTACCATGTTTAAAAGGAGCCTCTGTTGGGGCAGCTATATGATAGAATCAAGAAGTGAATTTTGGGCAGGAAGACACTGGAAAAATATTGTAGTCCTGAAAGGTCTTCAACCTGGTATTCATGAATGGGCTTCAGTGTGTCTATGAGTCTCTTGAAATAACATGTGAAACTGTGTGGGTTTGCTTATTTTTAGAGAGAGGAGAATTCATTGAAATATGAATTGGGGTCATGGGGAACAATGACTTTAAAGTATCCAAATGTCTCATTTAGATGAGAACTTGAAACACAGAGCTGGGGAGAAACTTTGAAGCCTTTGTCTTTCATCAGTGCATCTCCAACATACATGAGTCACTAAAGGAACATTTGTAGGATGGATAGTTGGATGGATGGATGGATTGTTGGTTGGATGGATGGATGAAAGCTCTCTTCTTTCAGTGTGCTTTTACCTTCACCTCATTCCTACCACTCCCCACTGGTCTCTCCAGTTTAATGAAGGGATGTTGGATGCCAGGTAGATGACCTCAGGAATGGAGGCCAGATACATTTAATGGTAGTACAGGGAAATAGGGATCCCAGATCACAGTGGCCTACACTCCAAGAAGCCCTGCCTGGTACATTTTTTTCCTTCAGAAGCCAGCACCCATCCTTCCCTGCTGCCCCTGCCTCTTTTCAATAGCATTGTGAGCCACGGTGCCCCCAGGCTAGTGAAGTTGGCACTTGATCCAGATATCCAAGCTCATCAGTCCTGCCTCCAGCTCTAAGAATGTTCTGTCTTGTTTAGTTTTCAGGAGAATAAGAGAGGACAAAGAGTTTCATTTAGAGGAGAACATCTACCTTCTAACACCTGAAGAATGGCCATTTACTATCAAACTATCACAACCATTTTGAGTCCGGCATTTGCCCTTCACACAACAGTTTTCACTTGGCAGGGACAGTGAGAGCTAGCAACAGTGACCAGAAGTGAGAAAAATTGCCTTAATGTTACCATTGGCTAATTACTTGATGATTAATGTTACCATTGGCTAATTACCCTCCCTCCCTCCCTCCCTCCTTTCTTCCTTCCCTCTTCCCTTTCTTCTTTCCTTTTTCCTTCCCTTCCTTCCTTTTCTATTTTCCTCCTTCCTTATCCCTCTTTTTTCTTCCTTCCTTCAGCCTTCCTTCCTTACTATGGGACACTAGGCTAGTTGCCAGAGGTACAAAGTTGAGTAAGACACAGTTCCTGCACTTACAAAACTCTATAGCTTGGCCATGGACAGGGTACAGAGGCACCTACAGGAGGGAGCTGCCTATAGTATTCAGAAGGTCAGGGAAGGCTAAGAAGAAGTAATGACTAATACGAGATTTAAAAGACTATTGCCAGGCAAACACAGGAAGAATGGCAGTGTAGGTAAAGAAGAGAAGTGTGGCCTGTGGCACAAAATAGTGGGACCTCTGGGAACTACAAGTTACTTTATATGACTGACTTGAACCAAGTACATGCCCACTGTAAAGAAAATGAGTTAAAAAGCTACAGTAAGAGATGATGCTAGAGAGTAAGTGGCCAGTGGATGTATATAATGCAATTATCAATATTATTAATTACCACAATATGGGGAGCAACCACTATCTAGGAAAACACCCAGGTTCCTGCTTGAAAGACTGGGTGGATGATTTTCAGGCAAGACAAGCTATTCCTATTTCCAAAGGTCTATGGTACAGCCCAATACCATATGGAATGCCTGACCCCTTGCTGTCAGTAGTGCATTCTTCCTCACTGGGAAGAGAGAAAAGGATGGAGTTAAAATTTTTAAAGCCCCAATTCATGCTTATCAAATAAATAAAGGGAATGTGTATTTATTGAGTGCCGTGTGCCAGGTGCCAGGTACCATCTTAGATATCTACTTAAGTGCCTCACAACAATCCTGACAGTTGGGTCTAATCCCTTTGTATTGTACTTACAAAAACTGTGTATCTCAGAGATAAGTAGCTTGCTCAAGGTTACAAAACTAATAAGTGGCAGAGCTGGATTTGAACCTAGATCCATCCAAGCCCATTTTGTTTCCATTAGAAGTATCTACCTCACTCATGGCCGGCTGGAATCTTACACATTTCTGCTTCACATCTGGGTGACAATGAAAGCTGCTGGTCTCTGACCTTCATGATGAGAACCCGTTCAGACTTGAGGTTGGAGAGCACTCATGGGTTAGCACAGTGCCCCACTGTGAAGTGGTACATAGGCTGGTTCGGCTAGTAGTATCCTAGACCTGCATAGCCAGGCTCAAGCTCTGGGCCTCAGAGCAGTTGCTCTTGGAATTTGATGAGAACATGATTCTAACATAACCCGAGTGCCAAAGAGAGGAGTACTCTTAAAGGGAAGTGAGTATTGATGAAGGAAGTAGAAATTTACCCAAGTTTAAATAGCATAAGATTAGCAGGATCCTCAAACAACCAACAAGACTAATAGCAGCCTACTGAATGGGAGAAGGTATTTGCAAATGACATATCCAATAAGAGTTAAAATCTAAAATATATAAAGAACTTACACAAGTCAACAACAAAAAAGCAAGCAATCCAATTTGAAAATGTGCAGTAGACATGAATAGACATTCCTCCAAAGAAGACATACAGATGTCCAACAGACATATGAAAAGATGCTCAACATCACTCATCATCAGGGAAATGCAAATCAAAACCACAATGAGATATCATCTCACACCTGTCAAAATGACTGAAATCAAAAACCCCAGAAACAACAAGTGTTGGGGAGGATATGGAGAAAAAGGAATCTTCATGCACTGTTGTTGGGAATGCAAACTGGTGCAGTCACTGTAGAAAATAGTATGGAGTTTCCAGCAATTGCACTGCTGGGAATTTACCTAAAGAATATGAAAACACCAATTCAAAGGGATACATGCACACTTATGTTTATAGCAGCATTATTTATGATAGCGAACTATGGAAGCAACCAAAGTCTTTATCAGTAGATGAATGGATGAAGAAGTGATGTACATATACAGTAGAATATTATTCAGGCATAAAAACGAATGAAATCTCACCATTTGCAATAACATGGATGGATCTAGAGAGTATAATACCAAGTGAAATAAGCCAGTGAGAGGAAAAAAATACCATATGACCTCACTTATATGTGGAATTTAAGAAACAAAACAAATAAACCAAAGGAAAAAGGGGGGGACAAATAAGAAACAGACTCTTAACTACAGAGAACAAACAGATGATTACCACAGGGGAGGTGGGGTGAGGAGTATGGGTGAACTAGGTGAAGGAGATTAAAAGTACACTTATCTTAATGGGCAATGAGTAATACATGGAAGTGTTGAGTCACTATACTATACACCTGAAGCTAACATGACACTGTATGTTAATCTCACTGGAATTTTTTAAAAAGCATTAACATAAAGAGCATATTTGCAGGATTCTCAGAGGATCTCAGCCCCATCCCTTTTTCCCCCAGAAATTTCAAGAAAAAGGGATTTGAATTAATGATGGAAGAAGAAGGTATATAGGTACTACTTTTAATAACCTTTTACAAAATCCTGGGTGTTCTGTTATAAATAAATAAATAAATAAATAAATAAATAAATAAATAAATAATTAAGTTATTATTTACTCTTTCATGAGAGACACACAGAGAGAGGCAGAGACATAGGCAGAGGGAGAAGCAGGCTCCTCTCAGGGAGCAGCAGAGGGAGAGAAAGAGAGAGAATCTCAAGCAGACTGCAATATGCATGGAACCCGATGTAGGGCTCAATCTCATGACCCTGAGATCATGATCTCAGCCGAAATCAAGAGTCAGACTCCTAACTGACTGAGCCACCCAAGCGCCCCAGGGCTGGATAATTTTTGATAAACACTCAAACTTTAAAATATTGTGATTCAATAATGGAATAAAAATCAAGTTTCTTCTAAGTGTATTTCCTTCTTCTGGGCTCCTCTCTCCCATGAAGACTGCCCAATCACCTCACCGCTCAGGAGCACAGTAGTTCCAATGCTGTGAACCCCCTTTCTTCTCTTGCACATCCACCTGGTTCTATCTATGTAGATAGGTAGCATTTTAAGGCACCAGTTCATTTCCTCCATAGCATCTACCACAACATGTCACTGTATATTTATAGGCATGTTACTTTATATGTATATAAGCTCCCACCAGACGCAAATCCCACAAGAACAGCCACTCTTACCTGCTTCGTTTACCAACACATATCCAGAATCCTAGAACAGTGCCTGGAACATAAAAGGTGCATGGCTAATGCCTGTTGGATGGATGAATCTGTTTTCCTTTTTCTGAGTGTAATTTTAGATATTATTGATTAAAGACTTATTAGGGGCTAGATTTTGTGCCTGGTGCTTTGCATATGCATTACCTCCACTGACTCCCGTTAAAACCCCATGTAGCAGGTGCCATCAATGTTGTTGAGGATACTGACACTCAAAGAGGTCATGGAGTTAGTATACTCTAGGACTTAGGCCTAAACTATATCTTGCTCACCCAGAGCCTGTGCCCTGAACCTCTGCACTATACTCAGTGCTCCCCAGTGACTGGGGCTGGGCACACAGTAGGTCTTCAGGAGGTGTTTACACACTCGAACCCCTTCATGAAGGATCTAACAGATTACAGATGGAGGTTAGTACTTAAAACTCATGGGGCTAATACTCCAAAACTCCCATGTATGGGGTGGATTCCGACATGGTAGATAGACAATCTCTGACAGTGAAATGCCTTCCCCTGTCTGTGGAGAGTTTATTTTATTTTTTATTTTTTATTTTTTTGGAGAGTTTAACAGAGATCCTTTCTTCCACCATCTGAGGGTGTGACTTCAACGTTTTTTTCAAAATGCACATTTTTAATTAGAGTACTTTTACGTGGGTTGCCAAGCTCCTGAGAATTAAAAGGACACTTGTGCCTGGGGGCTGGCTGCAGAGACTTATCCCTGGGTAAGAGCATAATGAAAATTACACAGAGAGCAACTGAAATTAAACCCACGGGGAAACCTTTTCACTCAGTTTCAAATACCTAGAAAATGACTTGGCAGTGACAGAATAAAGAGAAAGAACAGAAACAGGAACCAATGCTAATTTACTTAATTTGAGATTCTTTTTTTTTTTTTTTTTTTTTTCCTGAGGGAATCCGTCTGAAAATGGAGAGTTGGCAAAGATTTCTGAGATTCTCCATCTAAGACCTCCTCCCACAGAAGGTAAAGTGAGGCCCAAAGTAGTCACGTCAAGGTCAACGCCGGGTCAGACAAAGTGAGCTGTGAGTGGCAATGGAGAGAGGAGAAGATAGAACTGTGTCCACACCTCATGAGCCCTGAAGCCACTGGGAGAAGTGTGGTGCTGGTGAAGAGGATGGGAGCTGGGTGGCAGGGAAGCTCTCCGGTAACGTGGCCCTTGTCTTGTTTGCAGGAAAATGAACATACCAGGAAGAAGATCGGATGTTGAGGAACATTTATTATTGTTGTTTGTCTCCAATACTCGATCCAGCCAGATCAAGGGCCCCTTCCCTCATATCTGGACACACTGCTGTCACTTATCGTCCCCTTAAAACTGAGAATGGCACCAATAAGGTCATCAAATCCCTGGAACAGGAATCAGAATAATGTTAATGTGCTTAAAGAAAGAATGGGCCATTGGATGTGGGAGAGTGGTATGGTCTCCGTTAAAATTTGTGATTCAAAGTGCAGAATTAGGGTACCTGGGTGGTTCAGTGGTTGAGCATCTGCCTTCAGCTCAGGTGGTGATCCTAGAGTCCTGGGATCGAGTCCCACATCGGGCTCCCCATGGGCTGTCTGCTTCTCCTCTGCCTAGGTCTCTGTCTCTCTCTGTGTGTCTGTCATGAATGAATAAATAAAATATTTAAAACAAACAAAAGGTAGAATTGTCTGGTACATTCAGCACTTGGGGGTGTGGGGATGGTGGAGGGATGCGGCATCTGAGGGATGCTGGTAGAGCTGGGATGTAGATACATTTCACAGGGTTTTCTGTGGAATATTTCTCCAAGCTTGAACCCATTCTGTGGTCACCAAACACCCTTCTTATAAATAGTTCAGTGACAGACACCTTGATTCTAGGAATGGAATATGGGCAGTGCTGAGAATGGATTTGAGCCTCAGGGAAGAAGGGGTTTTATACTAATTTGCATCATGGTCCGGCCCAGGTCCCCTTCCCAGCCTGGTGGCCCCAGCAACTTGTCTCCAGTGTCTACTCGTTCACACCCAGTCATCAGCCCTGTGTGGACATGAGCATTCCAATCACTGGGGCAAGGGATCCTCACTCTTATCATGAGTAAGTAGACTGTGGCCTTTCGGACTATGTGCCTTTTGTCCCTGGAAGCTTTCCCGGGCCCGTGGGCCTCCTAATAGGCGAGGGCCAGTCCCACAGGCTGTTTGATTCTCTGAGGTAAGGATGCCCATTCTTGGCTAGAAGATGCCCCTGGTCCACCTCCCCTTGTGCCTTCCGGAAGATCCACCTTCTTCCCAGAGCTACCTGCAGCCCCGCGTCCCATCCCTCTCATCCCGTCCCCCTCGTTCATCCCCCTCACTGGCTGCTCTCTCACAACCTGGGGCCACAAGGATATCCCTGAGCGGGGAACAGGGCTGGCCCTGACTTGGCCACTCTCTTCTTCGGTGAGGCTGCAGAAAAGGTTCTTCTCCTCCTTCCTGCAGGTCTTTCTGAAAGCCCTGGGTTTCAGTTTTCCCTGCTCAGTGGAGACGCTGCCTCTGAGCCTGTCCCACAGCCCAGATGAAATCATGTAGAGGAAAAGGATTTTTTAAAAGCATCAAACCTTTTATAGATGTGATATACTAATAATAGTTCTACCAGCTCGCATTTCTGTACATGCTCCATATACAGATATAAAGATCATAAAGATCCCTTTTTCCAACTATTTGCCTTTCAATAGGCAAATGTCCAAGACAGATGGCCAGATGGCAAAGGATCTGAGGGTGACCTTATTTTGGCCGCCTCGGTGTTTTATTACAAAAAAAAAATCTCAATTCCCTTCTGTTAACAAATCAGGATCTTTTCTCTTAAATATAAGTCCCTTTCCTCCTCGCTCCTATAGTAATATAGGAAACGATCAGAAAGGATTTAACTCACAAAACCTCTTCATTCACTTGAAGACAGTGCTAATGGTACCTTCCAATTTGCTTATCTGTCAACAAACAAATACCAATTATCTTGATTCCCACATATCATTCCTTAAATTTTACTTTGTGTCCCACGTAGCTAAAAGCCTGAGCAGCTGCAACAATTTTTCTTTAGTATCAAGCGACACAATTTGAGAATCTCTATTTTCTTATGGTTCTTCTATTAACAGGCCATTTAACAGCTGTTCTGGACTAAAGGTGGGTATGTTCACTTGCCTGGAAATTTCTCCTTAAATGTTAATTTGTAGTGTAATTGTCTCCATCCTCATAGTGATAGGGTATTTATAATATGGTTACTAAATTCCTCATATAGCTGAGATTCTAGAGGAGCAAACAAGGAACATGGGACTCTCTCATCTTTCCCACTGACCTTTTTTTAGAATATTCCAGGCTGGACATGGTATGGCCCCAGTCTATATGGATCTTCCAGTTCATGTCCTCAGGGTAGATGTACATACAGTGAGTTAGTGTTCACACTGGAGTTGGTGCTGCTAAGGACAAAATGTGCTTATGTAATAAATCTTGGCAGAAAAGCAAAATAATTCCCTACTCATAAAGCATTTTTCTCAGTCTACTCTCCCTGTGCCATTCTGAAAAAAATCTGGAAATCCAACCAGCATTCTTTATTTTTAGTCCATCCAAAATTTTACTCACTTGAGGCAAGTGGGCACGGAGCTATCTTTAGCACCATCAACCAAACGCCTTGGAAAGACAGATTATTGGCGCCTGGGCAATTCTATAGATGATTTTTTTAGCTTAGGAACCCCAATATATAAAACTGAGGTGGAATGGGGTAACTGAAGTCTTTCCTATTGGGTCTCTTCCCTTATCTGCTCCTCGGGTACTACCATGTACTCAGGGTGCCAAGAAACAACTGGAAAACCACTGATCTAAGCTGAACCCTTCATCTTGCAGAGGAAACAACAGAAGCCCACAGGGATGAAGCGACTTGTTCGCCCACCCTCTCCACCCCTATATTCACTGAAGGAGCCAAGAGAAGGATTCAGGTTTCCTGACTTCCACTTATGTATCCTTTCCACCACATAGCACATAAGATACACTTTTAACAGAAACTATTTTTTTCCTTATTATTAGGCAGAAAAGTTCAGCTGAGGAACAGATGACTGGTTGGGGAAGTTTGCCTATTGAAGGCACGAGGAAATCAAATGACTTAATCAAAAATAGACAGTAGTTCTTTTCTTTGACTGCAAGGAGAATGAAAAGTGCAAGGGGAACACCAGCGTAAGAATTGTTTCCTACGAGTGACTCCATTATAGTTCGCCGTGGGGTGCTATACTGAAGGGTGCCCTGCTACTCGCTACCCGTGTGACTTAGAGCAAGGCGTTTAACTTCTCTGGACCTTGGTAGTAGCTTTTGTTCCCTCTGAGAACACAATAGGGGGACTGTGCAGGCCATTGGACACCATGATGATCTGTTGTCTTTTCTAGAAAGATGCTCCCAAGATCAATTCCTCCCTCCCTCTCTTCTTCCCTTGTCTCACTACTTCTTATAGAGCCAGAACATCCTTAATCTCATATTATGTGGGTTTTGATGTTTTGTGCATTGAGTCATTGTCTTCTCAACAGGACATTAAGGAGGGGGGATAACTGTATCTTTTATATGTTTAGAGTGTGTTTTCCTTTTTCTCATCTTGTAAGTGTCATCTTCCATAAAATGCAAGATGCAGGCACCCAGCTCCTACAAAGACTCTCCCTCTGGAATTTCCAGAAGCCTTGGGTGTTCTCATATGTGCTTCCATTTCAATCTGTTCAGCCCTCCTTTTCTCCTTTCTTTGCACCAGGTGTTGCTAGATGGTACCATGTCCATTCAGCACCATCATACCTGCCTGGTGTCACTGGTGCTTCTGCTGGGCACTGCCACACCATCTGTCACTGCTCCTGACTAGCTGCAGAAATTGACTAGAGTAGCTGCCTATAGGTTCCTCCTTTCTTGGATATGTGTATGCGCATGAGTGTATACGAGTGTGATGAGTGTGCATGTACATCCCCCCCCCCTGCAACTACTTATTTAGTCCCCAGGCTACTGGATATCTAGATGAGATTGTGTCTGCACTAGACAAGGAATAAACGGTACCCAGAGGAAGAGGTACCAACCAGTGAGACTTTGAGTCTTCCCTTTCAGGGAGAAAGTAAATGCATTTTCATGGGTATGAGAATGTTAGGTAGGCATACACCGTGGTTGCCGTTGTTATCTAAATGTTTAATTTTGCAAAGAAGGCTGTCTTCTCTTGGCAGTCTCAGCTTTCCAGTAGCAAAAAAGGGCAAGCTCCATTATGCAATTACATTTCTGTTTTGATTTGCCTCTTGTTGGCTACTGTACACTCACCAAAGCAAGTCACAGACCAAACTCAGAGTCAAGAGGTGGAGAAATAGTCTGCCTCTTGAGAAAGAGTTGCAACGTCAATTCCAAGGATACGGCAATAGAAAGAATTATGAATATTCTTGCAAACAACCATGGAGAGGCACGAAATCAGAAGACTCCACCTTACCCCAAATCACTAGCTGACTTCTATCTACTTCTCATTGGTCAGAACTTTGATTTGTCATGGTCATCTCTAACAGTAAGGGAAGCTGTGAATGTAATTTATCTGGGCTATTCCTCTTCCTGGAACAAAATTGTGGTTCTTTGAGCTATAAAGGGTGAGAGAATGGGAATTGGTCTGAAATAATAGAATATATATATCTCTATATCTCTATATATCTCTATATCTGCCTCTGGTTCTTGTTAATATGTGATCTTTGACCCTGATTGACTTTACACAGAGTTTCTAAAACCTTGTAATTTCCTGAGTAATAGGAGTATCGGACACAGAACTCTTGAATCACTTGGAATTTCCCAGATGAGAAGAATGTCTTTTGTTCAAATGAGGCAACTGTTGGTGAGTTCCTACATGGGATCTGGCCTAGAGAGACCAAGGCATAATTAGAAGGTAGATACTTTAAGTCCTGTCTGCCATCTTCCAGAGCAGGGAGAGGGGCTAGAAAATTAATTAATAATCAATCACGCCTACATGATGAGGACTTCATAAATATCTGGAAGCTCTCCAAAATTTGGAGAGCTTCCAAGACATGTTTGATGTGGACACGTATTTGATGAACACATCTGGGTGTTGAGAGGGTGCTACACCCCAACTCCACGAGGACGGAAACTCCTACACTCGGGACACTTCCAGGGCCCACCCTATATATCACTTTATCTGGCTATTCATTCTTTTTTATTATATTCTTCATTATAAAATAAGGCAGTAAATACTAAGGGTTTCCCTGAGTACAGTGACCCATTCTAGGAAGTGATCAAACCCAAGAGGGGGTGATGGGAACTTCCATTTGTAGAAGTCAGGTAGAAGTTGTAGGTAACCTGGGGATGTACTATGCCATTGGTGTCTGAGGTTGGGGACAGTCTTAACCTGTGGGCTCTGCGCTAACTCCAGGAAGTTTCAGAATTCCTTAGTGTGGAAAACCCATGCATCTGGCCACAAAAGTGTGAGTGAGAAAAGGAGCACAGTGTGTTTTTTTCTAGACAGTTGGATATTGGTGGTGCCTGCCACACATAACATGAGTAAGAGTGATGGTGATACTTCTGTGAACCTGCATTTCCATTCTTCTTTCCATGGATGACTGGGTGGCAGACAGACACCATAGCTTCTCTTACCACTTAATGGCAAAAGCTTTGTAGCTGTGCACCTCCCTCTGGAGTCTCTAGCTTCTAGACATTGCAGTTGATTGAATTCGGACCCTCTGTCCCCCAGTGCATGCAACACACATCCCATGTCTACCTCCTCACCCTCAAGCTAGTACCCACCGCGTACAAGCACAGAGCATGTCCTTGGCAGAAGAGTAACACTGGACTGCAGTGCTGTTCTGTCCCATTCATGGCCTAGGCCCTGAGGCTGAGCATGGTGAGGCCAGCATGTTATTGTTCATAGTCATGAGATACAAAGCATGGACAACTAGCAACACACTGGCTCACACGGTCCTTATGATCTAGAGAATCTATGTTCTTTTTTTTTAAATTTTTATTTATTTATGATAGTCACACACACACACACACAGAGAGAGAGAGAGAGGCAGAGACACAGGCAGAGGGAGAAGCAGGCTCCATGCACTGGGAGCCCGATGTGGGATTCGATCCCGGGTCTCCAGGATCGCGCCCTGGGCCAAAGGCAGGCGCCAAACTGCTGAGCCACCCAGGAATCCTTCTATGTTCTTTTGTACCAGCATCTAGACTCTTTATTGGTGTGCCCTTTTGAAAAATTGAAATGTTCTCGAAGTCTGGAGACAAGCTTCTGAGTGAACTGCATCTGAACTTTTTAAATTCTTTTTTTTTTCCTCTTGGTTAAATCTCAGCAGAGCCGGAGATGATCATAATTTTCATGAACACAAACTAAAGGTTTTGTTGCCTGTTGAGCAAAGTAGCTGCTTCCTATTGCAAAAGAAATGATTCCTATTCTCATTGCGTCGGCGTCTTCATTAAAATTTCCATTAGCCTCTCCCTCCCAGTGCAGTTATAGACGAAATTGTCCTGACCATGTTTCTCAAGCAAAATCACTCCTGACTTAAAATATATGAAAGGGATATAGGAGGAGAAGAGCCATACTTCTCTAAATATAGATCATCTTGGGTAGGAAAAAAAAAAATTTTTTTGTCCAGGCTTTTATAGTTATTTTAGGTCGGTATTATTAGCTTCATCAGCTGTACCAGACCCAGAAAAACAAATCTAGATTGAGTCATGGTGGCAGAGGTAGAAGACAGGTAGATGATATATAAAGATGCTTTGATAATAATGGTGACCTCTGTGTTGGGGGCCTACTCTGAGCCAGATCATGGCCCACAGCATCCCACACACTACAAGCTGGCCTCCAATTGGCCTTCTTGGGGATCTGGTTGGGTAGACCTGTCACAGTAAAGAGTGCCAGTTCTGGCTCTGTATTGTGTGAGGTGATCTTGGCCAAGTACTTTGTGCTCTCTGAATCTCAGTTTTGTTATCTGGAACCCGATGCTAGTCTAATGCTATGGTACCTTCCCTTTTCTCCTGCTTCATAGGGTATTAAATGCAATTGAAAGTACTCTGTTGGAAAAAAAAAAAAAAAGTACTCTGTTGGGGCACCTGGGTGGCTCAATCAGTTAAGCATCTGTCTGCCTTCTGGTCAGGTCATGATCCCGGGGTCCTGGGATCCAGCCCCACATTGGGCTCCTTGCTCAGCGGGGAGTCTGTTTCTCCCTCTGCTCCACCCACTCCCCCTGCTCATGCTGTCTTTCTCTCTGCCTCTCTCAAATAAATAAAGTATTTTTTCAAGTGCTTTGTCAACTGGAAAACTCTATCCTAGCCTAAGAAGGAAGGATTGCCAAAGGTCATAGACAATAATTGGGATATGAACCAGTCATCCCAGTATGACCAAAGTCAAGTCTCTGTCTCTCTCCTCTCCTAGGAATGGTGCCAGCTCTGTACTCCACCCCTCCATTGGAGACATAAGAAAAAGAAGCACCAAGCCCTTTGCTGCATGCTACCATAGCTCTCACTTCTGAGCGCTGACTCTGAGCTAGGGAAAATCATTCACAGGTATTACTGACATAATCCTAATCTTTGAAACAAAACTATTGCTCCTTTTCTGTAGGACTAAGACATTGAGGCTCAGAGAAGCTAGGTAATATGCCATTATCTTGACACTAGTAAGTAGAGAGTCTGGTTTCCAATCCTTGCTTGTCTCACCTCATAGCCTGCGTTCTTAAGGTACTTCTATTTACTGGGGAAGAGGAAAAAATTATTGCTTTTGGAAAAAGAAACTCAGAACCTTAGAGTCCAACTCATCCTAGCCCAACAAACTAACCTACTCTTCTACTTTATCATCCTTTGGAAACAAAGCCCCTAACAAATGTTTTCTCTCAATATCACCTTCATTGTAGCCCTGTTTTTGCAAACACTTATTGAGTGCTTAATAAGTGTCAGGCATAAATTTCATGTGTGTGTAACTCTACCTACTCCACATGCCAGTCTATGGGGGAGATACCATCATTATTCCCACTTTAAGGATGACAAGACTGAGGTGCAGATAGATTATAGACTCTGTTTAAGGTAACATGGCTACTGAGCGACAGAGACAGATTTGAACCCAGACAGCCTGATTTCAGAGCCCTTGCCAGTACATTTATGCATATACAATGGATACAAGTTTCAAAAGGATACACATCAAATTATTAGCAGTTATCTCTCAGGAATTGGGTTTAGGTGGGAAATAGGGAGAGAAAAACTTTGACTTTATTTTGTCTACCCTTAAATACTTTTGAAGACTTTACAGTGAACATATCTATAGATAGTTTTTATAATTAAAAATTTTCTTCATAGATTTATTTATTTTATTTTTTTTCTTCATAGATTTAAAGATTTTGCCTTACATATAAATTAATTATTTGTAGTGAGGGGACTGACATTTTCTGGGAGCTTCCAGAAATCTAGAAAAGATGCCAAACAGAGTGGCCGGGTAATTGTGAGGCTGGAGCCTGCGTTTGTCGGGTCATATATTCTCTCCCACCCTTTATCCCAATGCAAGGCCAGCAGGCAGGGGGCTCCAGGGCCCCAGCATGTGGATTTATATCCACTCTGAATCAGAGGGCAAACAGAAAAATGTAAATTTTGGCAGCTGCCTTTGTGGGCATTGACCTCACAGGACTCATTCGGTCCCAGACCTCACCCTGGGAGTGATTTCCCCACATCCGCTATAATTTATTGACAAGAGTTGTTTCTCTTCCTGACGCTGAAGGAATCGCCCGGCACAATTTTAAACAAAGCACCACGCGGGTCAACGCAATGAACTGAATCACCATTTCCTCACGGTACCAGCCCTGCCCCGGGTGATATTTTTTCCCTCCATCGTCTCTCATTTTTGAAGATGCTGGTGGCACAAATCATCTCCAGACATTTCCCATTGTCTCCCTGTTGGCCCCAAACAAAGGCAAGGCCCCTCTCTCCCCAGCCTGACCCAGGCGGCCTCACAACACTTTTCCACCATGCCTGGTTGCAAGCAATCTCCTTGAGATATTCGTTTCCAGTGTGACATGATGTTAATTCAGAAATAGGTGAGTTTCAAATGTCCCTAGTGTCCCAAAGGTCATAAAATTAAACAGGTTGTATCTTTCTACAATTTGGACAGAGTAATGATATCATCACAGAACATTACCATCATTATTATTCTCAGGGAACTTTGAGGTATGGCTTAGGAATGGCTATCTGTCCAGGTTACAATTTTAAGTTCATTTTGTTCTAATGGGGACAAAGGCTACAATTTGAATGTTTCTCTGAATGTCACTAGGCATTCCGTAAATGATCAGGGTGGCTGATAAATCAAAACCCCTTTGAATCTCACTCAAGCCTTTGGGAAGTCGGGATCATCACCATAATGATTATATTAATAATCAATACCATTCATTGGAGGCTTTCTAGGTGCCAGACAGTGGACAAAGCACTTCTGCCAGTAATCTCCCAATCCCCACAACAATCTTTTGAGAGTGGAGTTATTCTTTCCATTTTACAGATGAGGAAGAAAGGATTCTGAGAGGTTAAGACCTCCCAAGTAATAAATCATAGAACTTATAGACCAAATGGGAGTTACCCTCACACTGAGAAGAGTTTGGGATCAAGCAGTAGAAGGAAAGGACTGTTCTCATGTTCTGTTAGAATTCATGGTATCCCATTGTCCCCCACTGTTTGTCATGGTTCCTGGCCTGGGATACTTCAGTATGTCCTGCAGAGGCTCCATGGCTCTGATACATCTGTCTGCGATGCCCTTCCTCTTCCCTTCTGCCTGGGTAGCATATTTGTCTCAGACGTAACTCCAGCACCATACCTTCTAGGAACCCATGTCACTGTTTCTCCCACCCACACGCTATAGACTTGACCATGTGGTTCTTTTGTTTCCCTATGCTCCACACAAAGGTTTGTTACAAAACCCATGACACTTCATGTTGGTATTTGTTTTTATGTTTCTTTTTAGTGCTAAACTGTCATCACTGTCAGGCCAGACCACATCATCTTTGTCTTCATCTTCTTACCACCTAAACCCGTGCCTTGCATTTACTAGGTGCTCAACAAGTATCTGTTGCATCAGTGCGTGGATGGAAGAAAGGATGAATGAAAACTTAAAGGAATAAACATGTCAACACTGTAATATGTATTTGCTGTGTTGTTTGAGAATATTCCATCTTGTTGTAAAAGACAAGAAAACAGTAAGATGAATGAAACTCACAAGATACACGAGATATGGATTATGAATAGCAGGTAGCTCATGAGACATAGATAGAATTCATATAATGTGTTAGATACAGATAAGTACGTTAGTAACGCATGAGACAGGTTAGACACGGATCAAGTTAGTAAAGCATGTATTGCTGAACGTTGATAGAAAAGGCCTGAAGGACTAAGAGACAACAACTATTCATGAACTTCTAAGTATACATGAGAAACATGAAATACCCAATATTCGTGTGGTCTTAACCTGACCACCCAGTAGTGAAACACCTTCCGGACCTAAGAAATGTAGATAAAATCCATAGCTCCTCATCAAGCTTATTGGCAAAGTACAGCTCTTGGTCAGGGGACTTGCCCTGTGTGTCTCTGATAGAACAAACTTGTGTTGTCTTTAGGCACCTTCAGGCTGAGCCCTGTTGCTTCAATCTCATCTCTGTCTGCATAACTCATTATCAGTGGGGCAGGCTGATGAGGCAGAGAGAGGCAGGCTGTATGAATATCCTATAACCGAGAATCAGGTAGTATGGTTCCTTCACCCCACCTGTACACCCTACCTTGTCTGCCTTTTGTTGCTTCCAGCTGTGGATTTAAAAGAATCTAAAAACTGTTTCAAGAATATTAGTTTAGTGGGAGCCCTTCTGCTCTTTGACCTGTGGGAGAGCTTGTGTGGTAGGTAGTACCCTTGCAGCTACCACTGCCTCAGGGAAATTTTCCAGTGATGAGTACCATTCCTATAAACAGCCCTCTTCTGGAAGCCAAACATGGCTACTCCCTGTCAGATTGACCAATCTTTTCCCCCCGCTACTATAAGGAAAGAGAAAATTTAAGGTACTAGAGATCTCTACATCCAGAGTGCACAGCAGAAATACTGCGACACACGGAATATTCTTCTGAACTCAGGCTGGAGTTGTGGTCTTATTTTTTTATGCAAAACATTTATGACCAAACTTAAGGGAAAATTGTCTGGCTAAGACACTTTATGATTAACTGATACAAATATGAATCTCTAAATCTTTTCTCCAAGAATGAGTAAGTAATTTTATTTTTATTGTTTTTTTTTTTTTTCTCAATGTCAGGGCAGTACAAACCCACGTGAATATGCCCTTGAAGAATTTCTCAATTGCACCCTGGATAGCCAGTTTGAATTCCTATGTGTATGGACCAATAAAGAATTATTATCTGACTGAAGGGGATACTGGCTGTCTGAGTTGGTTCCTAGCATGTGATGTTATTTCAGACTTTCATTCTTGTTTATTGGCCATTGGTAGTATTATAAATCCTGTTTATTACTGCTGGTTTCACACAGCTCAAATTCATGTATAAAAAATGCCTTCTCTCCTGAGTCATATTTAAATTTATTCATATTGAGTTCCAAAGTTTTTCCTTTCCTTAGACAAGATCTATGCTAAATGAATCTTTAGAGCCACTGATCCTCTCCTCCTAATTCTATCAAATGGTCCCTTTAAAAGGGATTTGTTGAGCATCACATTGTAACTGTGCTTGTGAACATCTAAAAGCTCTTCACAATCAAGATCTGCTTCAGTAACTGGAAAGAAAGGAAGGAATGAAGGAAAGAGGGAAGGAAGGAAGAGGAAGGGAAGGAGGAAGGAAGGAAAGAAAGAAGGAAGGAAAGCATAAAAGAAAAAAGAAACGTCTACGTCTAATCCTGTATATTGAATTTATTTTCTGACTTCTTATAACAGGATGCTATTCCATCATTCAGCCTCCACTAGAGCAGCCCTGTGACATCTATGACTTGGGGAATGTGTAATGCTAGGAAAATAGCCTTATGGGGCCTTAGGGGCCGCTGATATGTCTGTGATCCTGTAGAGCTGCTTATTAGCAGCGCATAACAGAATTGGGGCTCAGCTTTTATGTACTGGTGAAAATAAATAGCACTTGGTGTTTCTTGGGACTTTTCATCCTGAGATCTCTATGGATCTGTAATGCTATGACCATGCAGAATTTCCATCTGGAAGATTTCTCCTTTGGTCTTGTGGAATAAAATTCCAGCAGCTTGGAGGGAGACCTGTGCACTTGGTTCCCTGAGGCTGGCTGCTGTCGTGTGGAGCCCCAGTGAGCTGTCTCCTCTACAGGCCACAGGAAGAAAGACTGAGATAGAAGGACATATCACCTCACCCTGGACCAAGAGTCTGGGCTCCCACTCTCTAGGTGCTCCCCAGCATCCAGACCAACACCTAAACTTTTGAGGCTCCCATGACAGAATCAACCAAGACTGACCCCAGGGCCTTTCTGGTACCGGAAGTGGCTAGCTGCTCAGCTTCCTGTGGCCACAGCCCCTGCCCCAGAAGCTACCCCATCTCTCCTCCCCAGCTTGAATTCCCTTGGAGGACAGGCTTTCTCTCTACCCTCAGAAATTAGCCTTACAACTGAAATATGCTGAGGGAGGCAGCCCATTGTCTTTGCATCACATTAAGATGCAAATGGCTGGCATCAAATGCTTTCCTGACAGCTGGTTTTGCCGCATGCCCTCTGGGCTGTGCAAGGGAACAGAAATGCAGAGATGCAGGTCAAGGTCCTCAACAAGGGTAGAAACCTTAAATGTTGCCCAATTTGTTCAGAAATTCTTTGAAGTGTATGGGTAGTGCCAGGTGAGGGAAGGTGTAGGGGTCCATTGGTTACTTATTCTTCCCTGCATCCAATGCTCTGTTTCTCCCTAAATTTTATAGCCTCCATGTGAATGCCTGCTATGCCTTGCCCTCCTGAAGAGGTCCGTTCTAAATGACCAGATTGAATGTGCACAACCCGAAGTGCTTGCCCCTTGGACTCTGTCCGTCTCTGACACCGTTTCTGTCTGCCCCTGGGGTTTCTCTTGCTGTGGAGATTCAGGATTGGGGTCTTTGCTTTGTTTATAGAGGCTAACGTGACTTTTCAGGAAGTGAGCCCGGCATGGGATCGCCCCTGAGCAGAGTTTGGGGACAGGAATAAAGGAGTGGGGGTGAGCCCCCTCCACTGCTCAGGGCAGGGAAGAGGGGTCTGCAGTCTCTGGGGTAAGCTCATTGTTGCATTTCAAGTGCAGGGAATGTAGTGAATAGGGCACTTACTGTCTACCAGTTTGTTCAGAAAACTAGTTTCTCAGCCATTTGAATTAAGCTAAAGAAATCAGCCTCCAGCAGGGCTGCCCCCAAAGCCTTTAGCTCTCCCAGATTTTTATGCATCCTCCTCCCCGCCGCCCCCCCTTCCCTCTTGGTACATTTTCCCTCTTTCCTTCTCAGATACTCCTTGCCCTGTCTTTTCTTGTCACACTATGCTCACAGAATAGGACTTGAAACATGTTCCCTTAAATTATAAATTACCCAAAGGAGCTTTGGCTCTCCCCTCTCTCGGGATATTGTGTTTTAATAAGGAACTAAGTCTTCAATTTAAAAATTTAATTTATCTTGGGGGGTTTCAGCTCTGATATAGGAGAGGAGTATTGAAGGGGAGGTACCATCAGGCCTTCCCAATATCCCTAAAGTCCTGGATTCAGGAGGTGACTTGGAAAAAGAGAATCAAATATTGCACTAGTATTTATCATTTCTTGTAACTGTGGTGATGTACCTTATCTGTCATCACCCTTGCTATCCTAAAAAATCTAATTCACCTTCTCCGACAATGCCTGGAGTTCTTCTAGAACATTCCCAAATTCTGCTTAAGCTACAGTGCAAAAATCAGAGAGTTCACTATTTTCCTACCCAGGCCAGCTGTTGACAGTCATCCCTAAATATTGATAAGCTCTCCTCAGTCATTTCCTCACTGGTTCTGAGCTTGAAGTCTTGTGTGTTAAATCTGTTCTCTCTTGCCTGTGAGAGTCTTTCAAAGAGCTGAATTCAACAGTTACATTCTTGTTCCCCAGTTGTTTCTTCTATAAATTGGAAGTCATTCTGGCAGAGTGAATTGAGCTTAAAACCCACAAGAAGGATATGCTTTTGGGGGATGTGATGGTTTTAAGATATGGTTACAAATTCATTGACTGATCTCTTATCATAAGGTAGGGTCTATGTTTCCTTCCCTTGAATCCAGACGGGATTGTGACTGCTTTGACCAATAGATTATGGTGACATGAGACCATGTACCTTTCACCTTGGTTGCTACAACTTGATCTTGGAACCTCAAGCTTCCATATAAGAAACCCAACTATCCTCAGCTGCTAGTCTGCGAGGAAGTCCAAATCACGTGGAAAAGCCCCAATAGGCAGTTCCAGCCTTCAGGTCATCCTAGTCCAGACACTAGACATTTGAGTGAAGAAGCCTCCAGATGCTTCTGGCCCCCAGAAATCTGAGTCATCCCCAGCCACTCCTGTCTTACCAAATGAGGCCCCACACATTATGGAGTAGAGATAAATGGTTCCTGACATGCCTTGCTCAAAATCTCGACTCTCAGAATCTGTGAGTATAATAAAACTGTTGTTTTTCACATCATTGGATTTGGAGTTTGTTTACTACACAGCAAGAGATAGTGCAAACAGATCTCAACCCCTACATCATTTTGGCCATGGGAGCTTCTGCCCAAGAGTAAGATTAGCACTAAATTCCCTCACTCCTTAAACTTGGCTATTACATTTATTAATCTTGCCTTTAAATGACAACTTCCTCCGGAGTACCAAGGAAAAGCAGAAATCTCATAAACTGCAGGAAGTGATCACAGAAATAGATAATGCATCAAAAATAGTGCCTAGAGAATTCAAATCTCTAAATGTTGTGTCTTACTGCTTTATAGTACACCCCCAATGCAAACTGTTAGTTTAAGCTCATTTATTCAGATAATAAAGACTTCTGGAATCCTTGTTCTTTCATCCAGTATCAATTATGCCATCCTCAGGCTTGTGTCTTCTGAGGGAGGGACACCAACTTGGATATGTCATCTGAATAAGTCCTACAGTCTTCTGTGCTCTAAAGTGAAGGCAGTGGGGGTGGCTGGGTGGCTCAGTCAGTTAAGTGTCTGCCTTCGGCTCAGGTCATGACCACAGGGTCCTGGGATTGAGCCCCACATTGGGCTCCCTGTCTCATGGAGAGTCTGCTTCTCCCTCGGCCCCTTCTCCCCACTCATGGTCTCTCTTTCCCTGTCTCTCATGAGTAAATAAAATCTTTAAAACAAATAAAATGAAAGTGATGGTAATGCCTGCCTTGTAAGATTGTGGTGAGAATAAGAAATCAAGTCAGAGAACTGGTTGGCACCCAGCACGTTCTCACTATTGATCTCTGAAGAGTTGATCACATGCCTTTTATGTCTTCAACTGAGTTGTTGAAAGAAACACTGGACAGGACAGGGCCGACGGCAGGCCCACTACTGATGGCCATCTCTGAGCCAAGTATCAACTCTTTGGATTCCAGTCCTGAACCAGCTTCAAATAGAAGCTTCACAGAAGCAGAGATCTGATCTGTTTTGTTTGCAGACATCCCATGTGATTAGAACAGTGCCCAGCAGGTAGTAGGACTCAGTAAAGATTTGCTAAATAAGTGGATATGATTCTGTGAGAGGCTCTGTCCTTAACTTCCTCCCACCTCCTTCAAAAGAGAGTTTCAGAGCTAAAGGTCACATATAGAGCTCTGGAAAGTGACAGCTCCCTCTGCTGCACCTATTTTCTACTTCCTAATTACTAAGATGTTTAAACTATAACATGAATAGCCGCATTAAAGTCATTTGTTATATGTAAAGCAGGGGCATAGCACGTCGGTAATTAAGGTCTCCCTCTGTGCCAACCTACACCTAGAGGTATAATTAAGTGTAAGTACCTCTTAGTTTGCTAGCCGTTATTACTGGGCTTAAACATATATTCATCCAGTTATTAGTGAAATTCTATAGTGTCCTGAGGAACTATTGTTTTAATAAATGGAACAAGAGTTTTCCAGCCAGTTCTATGCTTGCTCTGGTGATCTTTGGCAGAGAACTGGTGGTATAATTTTCGGGTGTCTGCCTGTTATCCACTTTCAGTATGGAAAGCCCAGACCTTGGGCACTAGGAAGACTGTAAGAACAGCTCTCAACACTCTTTTCTGGTTCACAATGGCCATAGAAGAGAATGTTCCTTATTTTGAGATTTGCTGCGCAGAGCCTGTCTGTTTCACTTAAAATAAGAAACACATGAAGATCCCGGTTCTCCTCACCTTTGCTCCAGGGGCCAAGGGCTTATAACCAAGTGAACAAAATGTATTTATTTATTAAGGCCTCACTTTGTCTATATCCCTAAGCTAGGGCCCTAGTAAGATAGTAGTATGTCTTTGACTTGAGTGAGCATTATAAATTGTCATATTTAAATATTTACATCTCCATTGTATTAAAAGGAAGCAAGAAAGCAAAGGTGGTGAAAGCGGTGGGGTGGCTAATCCCTTCATAATGGCTTCTACTGGCTTATGGGGAGGGTGCACCTTTAACAAGGAGGAAGATCCCAGAAAAGAATGAAAACCTCCCCTATCCTCTCCTGAGACTGGCATGGCATGCTTTGTCTTCCCAGGTCCTCAAGCTGCAGCTCCGATATTTTCCTGTAGGAGGGGCTACAGTGGTTTTCAAAAGAAAGACTGCTAACTCTGGGAAACGAACTAGGGGTGGTAGAAGGGGAGGAGGGCGGGGGGTGGGAGTGAATGGGTGACGGGCACTGGGTGTTATTCTGTATGTTAGTAAATTGAACACCAATAAAAAAATAAATAAATAAAAAAAAAAAAAAAGAAAGATGTGTTTTGAAGCTTCAATGGCAGAGTGAGATACTGGATCATTTGTTCGGGGTGACCTAATGGGGTGAGGGAGGAGTAACAGAATATGAAGGCATTAAAAGGGCCAAGGTCACCTCTTAGAACAGCTCCCACAGGGGCACCTGGGTGTCTCAGTTGGTTAAGCATTTGCCTCTTGATTTTAGCTCTGGTCATGATCTCAAGGTTGTGAGATTAAGCCCCAAGTCTGGCTCTGCTCAGAGCATAGAGCCTGCTTGGGATTCTCTCTCTCCTTCTCCCTCTGACCCTCCCCACACTCTCTTACTCTCTTAAAAAAAAAAAAAAATCCTACAGATGCCCTGCTGGTTGAGGGATAACAGATGAAACTACCCATCCTTGGGTACTGCTCTATTTTTAGTGCCTGGCACTCAGTAAGGGCTCAATGCACACTTGTGGAAGGAACCATGCCTCCCATGGGTAAAGAAGTAGCATTTCTCCATCCACCACACAGTGTTTCCAGAGATGTATATGCAGATGATTTCTGGGCTTCCTGGATGCTGTGTTGCTTTGACAGCCACAGGGAGCAAAAGGTGTTTGGGGGCAAAATAGATACTATACATGGTGTTACTGGCTGGCAATAGGGAGCCAGGGGAGAAGTGGTTTAGAGGCTTGTGTTCAATAGGCATTGAATCAGAGAAATACGTAGATTCTGGAACCACCAAGATGATAAAGATGCCCAGAAAGGTTCACAATCCCCAGGAAATGCTCACCAGAGGTCCCTGAATGCTGAGCCCGGAGCCGGTTACATTTGTCAAGACTGCATTATGAAAATCGGAGGAGTGACCTGGAAAGATGGAGCTAGGCCTGCTTGCTTGCCCCAGGATTGGGGTCCTACCCCGCTTCCCCCCACCCCCCCCCCCGGGCACACCTTCTCCCACCCCTCTCTGAGACTGGATGTTATCTAAAGTCTTAGCTTCTTCAAATGCTGCCCCAGTGCTCTCCCTCACCAGGAAGCCCTTCCTGGTCACTTTCTCTGTATCTGTATCTTTTCTTCCTGGAGACACTGCTCCCAGGAAGGACATGGTTCATAATGAATTCTGAGCTAAGGAATTAACCACTTACGGAGTGTGAGAGGACGCCTCCATCTTTTGCAGGTTCTGTATTGGGAATATTACATGCTCGCAACAACCCTGTTGTGACAACCAGTGTCTTCTTGACATATCAAAAAACTGAGTATAAGTTTAACTTCTTAAGTATAACTTATCTTTTTTTTTTTTTTAATTTTTATTTATTTATGATAGTCACAGAGAGAGAGAGAGAAAGGCAGAGACACAGGCAGAGGGAGAAGCAGGCTCCATGCACCGGGAGCCTGACGTGGGATTCGATCCCGGGTCTCCAGGATCGCGCCCTGGGCCAAAGGCAGGCGCTAAACCACTGCGCCACCCAGGGATCCCAAGTATAACTTATCTTATCCATGTCACAAGTGTTTGCTGCATGTCTAACATGTGCCAGGAAAAATGCTAGGTCCTGGGGGAGGCAACTTTGAAGAAGACAGATACAGTCTTGACCCCTGCAGAGCATATGGTCTTGTTGGGGAGATAGACAAGGAAGCAGCCATTCCACAGAGAGTAAGAGCGCAGTGTGGGGAGAGCCGCCTGCTATGGGAACATGCGTGAAGGAGCCTCTCAGCCACAGAGGAAGTGATATGAAAACAGACATCAGTGAGGGCAGAGTTTCAGGGATGTCAAGGGGAAGGTTTGGAAAAACGAAAAGAGAGAAAGGGAATGGAAAGAGAGAGCTTTCTGGACAAAGGAAACCTTGTGTGTGGAAGATCTGAGGCTTGAAGGAAAAGGCAGGGACAGTGTGGCTCAACCACACCTCTTTCCAGAAAAGACTGATAATCCTCACAGGATGTAAGAGCTGGCACGAGAAGGCATAAATCAAAAAGAGAAACAAAGAAGGAATAGAAACAAGGGTGGGGATTTTGAAGGGAGCCAAGAAAAAGACTTTAAAGACCGCATTCCATAAAAATATGGATGCTTGTCACAGGGGTGCCACTAATTTGACTCTAAGCTATCTAGGAATCAACCTTGACAGGAAAAGCTGGTGACCTCTCCAGAGGAGACTTCCTCAGGGGAAGGGCAACCTGGACCACAGGAGCTCCCAGACCTTAACCAAGCAATCACGATCCTTCACCGAATAGGCAGCCTTGAAGCATCCCCACTAACCCTAACCCATGTCGAAGTCTGTTAGTCACCCCCAGCGCACCCCTCAGGAAAACAGTTCAGCCAATGGCCATGCCAACATCATCCAGGAGCCCCACTCTGTTCACGTGACTTAATCCCAAGAAAGATCTTAAAATAGCCAAAAGAACTGAAGAACTGTTTGTCCCTCGAACAATCGTCCCTAGAATAGACTCATCCTGCCAAGTTTTTGGAGTGTATTAGTGATTAGCTGCAAACTGTACTTCCTTACAGATAATTGCAATTCAGCTTTATCTACACTGTCAATTAAATATAGACCATGTGCTTTAACATACCACAGGCTGCAGGGAGATGTACTTGGAGGAAGAGCTACCTCCCTCCTCTCTCCCTTTAAGTCCTACCCGAATGTCATCCTCTCTACAGGAGCTTTGCATGTTTCAAAGCCAAAATTTTCTTCTCCCTCCCCTAAGCTCTCAGAGCATTTTACCCTTTTAAAGACACTTATCACATTGGGTCTGGTGCTGTGCACCTTCAGAGTTTACCTCCCCTGATGTGCTCAGCATGATGCTGTCCTCACACTCGTGATCAATAAAAACTCACTGAATGAAAGCAATACCCTCCAAACCATAGCTTTGAAAATAACCTGTTTTTCACATGGCAACCTTTTTATTGTGCATGTGGGTTAAGCCATTTGTTCAGAAGACATACACGGTGGCCTTTAATTTCTTTGTGCAATGGTTTGTGTTGAATGTTGGGCTTTTCAGTTTGCGTGAGACCTTTTGTGACCTCCCCGTCTACAATGTGAGGTCATGGGTAAAGGTCATATCCTTTGAGGGAACGTAGGAGCAGATGGGACAAGGAACTGGAAAAAAATGTAATGCAGGAAACAGCCTTGACCTCTGGCCCTGACACACAGACTGGCTGGATTAGAGATGCTTACGGGGCAACGGAGCCTGATGGGATCTTAAAATACAAAAGCCTACATTCATCGAGCCCGTGATATGTAAGAGGGATTGTTCTAGGCTTCTTAAAACATTTTGGTAGCCATGAGTTATATCCTTCCACCATCAAGATGACCTGTGCATTATTATGACCATTTTTTTTAGGCGTGGACACTATAGCTCAAAGTAGCTAAGTTAACTACTTGAGGCAGCATCATTAGTAAGTTGCAGAACAAGGATTTGACCTCACATCCATCTGACTTCAAAGCCTAGGTCTTTCTCAGCTGAGAGGGGTGAAATGCACTTCTGCTAGTTGGGAGACTCAGGACATGTCACTTAACCCTTTAGTCACCTAAGGTCTAATATAATACTTATCTTACGGGTGTCTTGAGGATAAAAGGAGAAAAGACACATAAGCACAGTACTTGGCAAATAGTACGTACTCAAGAAAATTTTGTTATTAATATTAGCAAGCTCTTTTATCTACTTACACTGTGAAACTTATGTAACTAAAAATGAGCTAGTCTAGCCAAAAAGGAACCCAAATTCATCAACATCTGAGAGAGGATAGTGGTTTGCTGAGGCTGCCATAACAAAGTGCCAAAGACTGGGTGGCTTAAGCAAAAGAACTTTATTTCCTCAAAATTCTGGAGCCTGGAAGTCTGAGATCAAGGTGTTGGCAAAATCCGTTTCTTCTGCTGTCTCTTTCCTGGGCTTGTAGGTGGCCCTCTCCCTATCTTCACATGCTCTAGTCTCTGTGTGTGCCTGGGTCTTAGTCTTCTCTTCTTATAAAGGCACCAGTCAGATTAGAAACCACTGTAATGTCCTCATCTTAACTTCATTACCTCTTTAAAGACCATTTCTCCAAGGAAAGTCGCATCCTTGGATCCTGGGAGTTAACCCTTCAGTGCATGGATTTGGGGGCTACAGGGGGGACATAATTCAGCCCACAGCAGAGGCCATTAGTAACATTTTTCTAAAAAATATTTAGTGTTTTAAATTTTCTCTTGAAGGCATAGCAGTGCACCCTCACTTGGCTTTGAGTAGAAAGCCCATGTGAGAGTTTTCCGAAGACAGATTATCACTTTTTAAAAAATGGTCTCGTCAACAGGGACTATAATGGGTTTTGTTCGTATTTTTATTTTAGAATCTCTGACATGCTACACTTCCCTAGGGCTGCAGGCTAATCACTTTATGTACATCATAATGAAAATCACGTTTGCCAGGATCCTTTTCTACCCCCAAAGCCAGGACCAGAATGGCAAAAAGCACCAGCTTGACAGAGGTGGGTATATGTTTGCCAGGGGACGTGCTTCTCCCTTTTAAGTTTGGAAATAGGAGCAAGGTTACAAGTATGCTGCTGGGCATACATAGTGAGTGTATTAGATTGCAAGCTATGTTGGTGTAACAAAGCACAGCAATTTAAATATAATAGATTCTCTCCCTGGAGTTAACTATGCTATTAATGGCCCCCATTTGTGGTCCCCTGTATCTGTGCCCTTTGCTTTATAACTTCATGGTTTCACTCCGAACATTTCAGGCTTGTGACTTGTTCTGTCCAATAGAATGCAGCCCATTGACAGAATGCCTGTTTCAGGCCTACACCTTGGGAGGCCGTGTGTACTTTTATTTGTTCTCTTGAATAATTGGGCTGATTGCCCCCAAACTTTGGCATTGCCATAAAAAATAATCCCAGTAAGCATGCTGGACGCATGGAAAGAATCCTAGAGAATGAGACACGTGAAGGGTCAAAGTACCTAGCCAACGGTCAGATTAATCTCCAGGAGCAGAGCCACCTGGGGTAATCCACACGACTGACCACAGACAAATGAAAGAGACCAGCCAAGAAAAGAAGAACCATTTAGTCAATCCTGGCTCAAACTGCTGATGTGTGGAATCGCAAGCTTCAAAAGTGGTTGCTGTTTTAACCAACTGAGTCTTGAGGTGGTTTGTTACTTAGCAATAGCTAACTGAAACAATCATCATTATGTTTGACAGAGGAGCTGCAGCAACAAAATCCCGAAACAGGTGGCATTGGCTTAGGGGCCAGACAAGAAGCAGAAAGCTCTAGAAGTCTGGAATACTGATGGCTCATGTGAAAGAGTGCAAAACAATGGGTGAAACCATTGCCTCTGGTAGATTAGAAGAGAGAAAAATGTGCCCCATGAAGTTTAGATTCAATTAATGAGAATTCCAGACAGAACTTGAAATTGTCTGCTGTTAAAGAAAGAACTGTCCAGCTTGCAAGCTGAATTTAGAGGGAAAATAGAGGGTACAGAACAAGATAGGATGGAAAATAAAACTTGCTCATCTTAGTGGCTCAAACCAGTAAAAAAAGTCAAACCCAAGGCACTGCCAGAAAGATGTAAGCTCAGAGTAAGCCACAAATCAAGACTGTGGTTATAAGACCCTTTGCTAAGACCTTGGAAGAAATGAAGGCAATGCCTAGTATATTCTCTCAGCTGGACAATAGGGTTTTTGGAATCTTAAAGATGCCACCTCATTGTAGTCTGAATGCCAAAAGTAGCTGAAAATAAGGCTAGAGGGCCAGGCACATCTCAGAAAGAATTTGTCAGATAGAGGGGATTCAAATCAGATCCAATGTAATCCCATGAAATTTTTAAAGGAATTGTAAAGGCAAAAGTGCCACTCCTTTATAAGAAAATGTTCTGAATTAAAATTATTCAACAATTTCAAAGACTCTGGGTCCCTAGTGCTTCACAGGCAGGTCCTCAATGCCTCAAATGCACATTTTCCTATGCCCTCTTCATGAGTGGCTAAGGAGGGTGATGGGTAAGGAAGGGTGTTCCAGAAGGCAGAGGCGTGGGGAATGATGGAGTGATGAGCTACTGCCATGACTGTTGCCCTACTCCATAGTGTGGGAAATAGGAATATGTGCACCAGGGGATTTCAGAATCATCAAAGACTGATGCCTTCGAATCTTTCCTCTCTTTAAATGACAATGTTTATCCTGTGCCTGTTTCATCATTGTATGTGGCATGTGGGGGAGGCAGATAAGTTGTGTTTTTTGTTCACAGGTCTTTGGATCGAAAGGAACTACATTTGGACCTTATGTTAGTCACAAGGTCCTGGACTTAGAGTAATATCCAAAGCCATAATGAGATGTAGATTTTGGAGATCTTTGGCAGGGTATGAGTATATCTTGCATGGGAGCACTTACAGCCAGATGCTGGACTGAGGTATACTGATTGCAAAACTGGCCCTAATTCTCTTCCCAATCCTTGTACCCAATGTGGGTACAGCTCCATCCATTGAGAGGTGGGGTTTATTTCTCCAACCCATGAGCCTTGGTTGACCTTATGATTTGTTTTAGCCAACATACTATGGTGAAAGCAATGGTTTGCTGGTCCAAATCTAGGTCTCAAGAGACCTTTTATGACCTTCTCTCTTGATTTGCTGCCTTAGCTCTGAGAACAAGCCTGTTGGAGGAAAAGAGACTATTTTGAGTAGAGCCATGTCAGCCCTATTCCCAGCTGATTTTCTAGCAGGTCACAGATGTGTCAACATGCTTAGCCAAGATCGGGTCACAGATGTGTCAACATGCTTAGCCAAGATCGTATGAACCCACTCTTGTTTAGCAGACCTCCCCATGAGAAATAGAAGATGGTTGTTATTTTACAACACTAAGTTTTGCAATGGTTTGTTGTGTAGCAATAACCAACTGATACACTCTCACATAGCAGTTCAGAGGTTGGCGGTGCATGGGTGGTAATATGGCTTTGCTGTCATCAACACATGATTTCCATCATGGAGTTCAAGGAAGTTCCTCAATTTGCCATTTTTTTCCATCCAGAGGGAAGGCAGAAATGCTGAAGGAGGGATATGTGTGTATGAATGCTTAATACGTTTTTTAAAAGGGCAAGATCCAAAAATTGCACAGATCACTTTCACTCACAAGTCATTGCAAGAGGGATTAGGAAATAGAACTGTTACCAGGGAGCCGTATGCCCTGACATAATTGATGGTCACAGGTAAGAATGGTATTCTGTTACCCAAAGGAGAGAAAAAGAGAGAGATTTTATTCATTCTCTTGGTAAGGAATCAAATACCAATCAAAAGCTTGTAGCATTTGATGAATAAAACTACTTTATTGAAGGCCATGAGTGACATGATCACTTAAGTGACTCAATTTCTATGAGAACCCATGAAAGAAATACATCTGAGACTTAAAATCTAGAATCATGAATTCAAATTCTGCCTCTGCTATCTGTATAAACTTGAGTGAATTACTTAACCTTTCTAAGTCTTTTTTCCCTGACTTACTGGAAAGAAAAGCTTTTTTCCAGCCCCCAGATACAGTAACTGAATCTGAGTGGGAGCTTGATGAGTGTTCGTTGAAAGTGAACAGCAATAAGGAATCTGTACTTTACAGAGTAAGATATATCCCCCCACCCCCAAAAGATAACTTGTAAGATCTACAGATTTTGGTTGGGATGATCATTATACATTTTTGTGCACAGGCTTTGTATTTCACTTGGTAAGGAATCAAATGTGGTTTTGGTGATGGTATATCCATCCTAATGCCTTCTTCTCAAAAAGCAAGAAGTTCCATTACACATAAAGCCAGACAACCTGGGGGAGTAGTGATGTCACCCACCACAATTGTGAGCCAAAACAAGTCTTCATGATGTGTGACCCCACTCCCTGAACTCTTTGTAGGAAATCTAAGGTTGAGCTTCTAAAGAAGTGCTCCCACAGCAGCCAACTAATTAATTCCCATCAGAGGGTTGTCACAACACCTAGGACTTCTAGGTCTCTCCTCTGGGTGGAGGTCCTGGGCCAAACTAGTTTGACAGACATCCTCTAAGCACTCAAAGCCACCCTCAAAGGTCCCTAATGTTCCTGTGACACCTCGTTAACTCTACCTAGCCAAGGTGGAGGTGCATTGCCCCAACAAGGAGAGAGAGTGCTAAGGAAGTGAAGACTATGGGGAAATGGGGACATTTGAAGAACCCCTTCCTGTTACCATAGAGACTCTCATTGTTCCTAGACCAGTAGTTTCTCTTTCCCCACCTGTGTTTGGCTGAGAAGGTAGAGCCTTTCATGGCTCCATTTCCTTCCTGTGTTCCCATCCTCACTACTCTGCCCTGGCTCCCTGAATGCATCCATGTCTGTGCAAAGCCTCAACCAGAGCCATTCTCTTCCTCCTTCCCTTTCCTCTTTGTACCTCTGTACTTTTGCTCAACGTTGCTCTTCCTGCCTAGACGCCTCCTTCTCCTACTCCTGCTGGCAAACTCCCACGCCAGGCTTAAGGTGAAAGTCAACTGTCATCACCGGTTCCTTCTTCTCTACCACAACACCTCTGTTCTAATATATATACCAAAAGATTTGTCATTTTTTTTGCTTCCATTTTGATCTCTATCCCCAGACTGGCAGCTCCACAAAATAGCAGAAACTATTTTTTCTTTTTTTTTTTTTTAAATCTCCAAAGCCTAGCAACATGTCTAAGATTGAGGAGGTTGTCAAGTTCACAAAGCAACTGAAACAGAGTCCTGTTCAGGATTTCCTGCTAAATCATAACCATGCTAGTCTCATTTTACCACTCTGGCTCTCAACACTACTGGTGTATTGCCTCCCAAAAGTTTATGAAATGAAAATAGACTTTAAAACATAAATTCATAAGATGCACGCATTTCTTCCTTGCTGCCCCACTAGTGAGCTATGCATGTCACAGGGAAATTTGTAGGTGGTAGGGTAAAGAGGAAGGTGAATACTCATTTAGTACACTGAAAATCTGGCTGAAAAACGAGAAGCACTTGCTCATGGCATGGCTTCATATCATATCCTAGTACGGCATCCTGCTCCTACCAGCCAGATGGTATTTTGCAGTTTTCTATGTGCTTTAACCCAAGCTCTTTTCACTTGATGAGAAGGCAGATGAGAGCAGAATTCTGAAGGTACAACAGGGTCTAAAGTCAAGTGACTGGCATAGTGTTAGCGGACTCTAGACTGAGGGGTGCAGTTGGTGTTAAAAAGTCTGAGTCTTTGGAAAAATATGTGTCAAAACTCATGGCCAGTCACATTCCAAACCAGCCTACATATATTAGTTCCTGCTTTCCCTGTCTCAGTGTCTTGAGTGGGAGCTAGCATGCCACCCTACACTAAATGCTGTGATAAAGAGTGCTTATGGGAGCTCAGAGGCTCCTGACGAAGCCTTGGGGGATCAAAGAGGGAAGAAGCCCAAGCAAGCTGAGTCCAAAGGCTAGCAGTGTAGACAGATGTGTGTGTATGGATGTGGGTGTAGGTGTGGGTATATTAGGGGTCAGTTGGCAGAAGATAAGAATGGGCTAGATCCTGAATGGCCTTCTTTGGGAACCATGTTCATTCCTTCATTCATTCAACAAGTATTTTTTTGTGCTCCTATAATGTCATGCACTGCGACCAATACTTGTTACATAACTGGGTCATTGTTCTGTGGTAGGCAGAATCTAAAATGGCCCCCAAGACTTTCACCCTCTGGTCGGTGTGGGCAGAGGGAATTTGAGGGGATAGCACCCTTGCATGGTTGATTATATTATGTTACATGGCAAAAGAGATTTTGCAGATGTAATTAGGACTACTAATCAGTTGACTCTAGTTCATGAAGAGGGAAATTATATGAGAGGGCCTGCATAATCACAGGAGCCCATGAAATCTGGGTCTAGAGACCCAGAGATTTGGTACATGAAAAGGGTTCAATGCAACCTTCTCCATTGCTGGCTTTGAAGATGGAGGGGAACTAAAAGTAGTCTGTAGGAACTGAGAGTGGCTTTGGCCGACAGCCAACGAGGAAACTGGGACCTCAGACCTATCATCCCAAAGAAATAAATCTGTCAACAACTTGTATGATCTTGACCCCAAGCTTCAGATGAGAATGCTCTTGGTCTTAATTTTGGTCTTGTGATACTTTGACCAGAGAAACCAAGCTTCCCGTGCCCAGACTCCTGACCTATAGAACTGTGAGCTAATACATGGGTGTTTTAAGTGGCTGAGTTTGTGATAAACTATTACATAATAACAGAAAACTAATATAGGACATTTCATCACAAATTCATATTTGGTTAATGTGAGAGCATCTCCTGTGTGCTGGGGTGGAGTTGGGAATGTCTGTATATGCTAAATTATTTAATTCTCCCTTTAATCAGTCATGGAGGGGTGCCTGGATGGCTCAGTTGGTTAAGTGTCTGACTCTTGATTTTGGCTCAGGTCATGATCTCAGGATTGTGAGAGTGAGCACCGTGTTGGACTTTGTATTTAGCATGGAGACTGCTTGAGAATCTCTCTCTTCCTCTGCCTCTCTGCCACTGCACCCTGCCTGGAGCATGTGGGCTCTCTCTCTCTCTCTCTCAAATAAATAAATAAATAAATAAATAAATAAATAAATAAATAAATAAATTCTTTAAAAAATCCTTCATGGATGATGTCACTTTTAGTTGACATGAAGCAGTTGTGTCATTTGGATGGTGTTTGTAGAACAACCAGTCTAAATCAAACAGCAATTCCGTCCATCTTGCTGTCATGGTTGGTGTAGTGAGGGATATACGACCTAGGCTGAAGACAATTAGTGCATGGCATTCACAAGGCCAAATGATTGGCTCAGAAGTGAGTGTGTGATGTAAGTCAGCCCGGTCAAAGTGGGGTGAAAGAAGAGAAATTTTCCACCTGGAGAAATTTTCCACCTTATTCTGGGCACAGGGATGTGCACACTGGGAGGTTTGAAACTATCACTGCCATTCTTCTCTCAAGAGGAAAGCAAATGAAGAGTCTCAGAGAGAAATGCCTCTGGAACCCTGACCAAACCATGCCTGAAGGTTTTGCCACTCATGAACATTTTAGTAGCCATAAGCTAAATCATTTCTTCTAGTATTTAACTCATTTTGAGTTGGGTTGTCAGTTACTTGCAAGTACAGCCATTCTGATATATTACTATTCCTACTGGATAGATATCAAATAGATTCAAGGAAGTCATTCCTGGAGGTCACAAAGCTCATTCAAGGCAGATTTGGGATTTAAAATCCAGTCCTTTAGCCCCAAATTCAGCACTCATTCTGTTATACAAACTGTCTTACCCAATTTGTCTTTGTCCCATCCTTACTGGTGAATATCTCTACTTTCCTAGGAAAAAAATCACTCTCATTCCCCCTTCTTCTGATTGCTAGAAAGGACCCCCCCCCCAGCTTCACACTGTTTCCACTTCTTAATTTCCAGTACCAAGCTAACTCTCAGTTTTTCCAACCATAATTTAAATCCAATAAGGCCGGGCGCCTGGGTGGCTCAGTGGTTGAGCGCCTACCTTTGGCTCAGGGCATGATCCCAGGGTCCTGGGATCGAGTCCTTCATGGGGCTCCCTGAGGGGAGCCTGCTTCTCCCTTTGCCTATGTCTCTGCCTCTCTTTCTGTGTCTCTCAGGAAAAAAACAAATAAAATCTTAAAAAAAAAAAATCCAATAAGGCCAGCATAGACCCAAAGAAAGCTCTCTTTTTTTTCACCCACTTTTTTTTTTCCTTCAACAGATCAGTTCACCACACTGAGGCATTTGGAAATAGCACAGACCTTTCTGCTTCGGTGGAAGATGGGGCCTTAGACCAGCACAGCCAGTGAGCAAAAGCACCTTGCTCAGTTGTCTCTAAACACCCAGGGAGCTGTCTGTGTCTCTGAGGAAAGTCTCAGGAGGTGGGCAGTGAATAAACAAGAAAGCCCATAGATAAATGAGGAGTCTCAGTCTTTAGCAAGAAAATGTTCCATTAATCAATGTCAAAACATCCCCACCTCCCATGGGCCCATCATCTAAAACAAAATCAAGTAACCAAATATAAGTTCCTTCCTGTCAGTTGAAGGCAATATTATTAGCAAATTAGCAAATATATCCATTAGTGGAAAAAAATTGATGGGTTTAGATTTTACAAAAACAGGAAAAAAAATAGAACTAGTAGTAGAAAGGTGACATATTCTTTACAGAGCTTGAGATTTCTCCCATAGAGATTATGGCATTGCCAGCTTCACAACCCCCACTCCCACTTCCTACCCTGGGCAAGGGGCTCACCCCATTTCCAGACCCCACAATGGCCTCTCCCTAGTCTCAGCTCCCAGGAAGTGAGCTGAGAGTTTTGTCTTTCAAAATGTGTGTGCCCGGGGGACAGGGTGTGGTGGATGGGTGTGTGTCTGTTGAGACATCTCTTTGCGGTAGTTCTGGGATGTGCTTGGTGCAAGGTGGGCATATATTGCCCTGAAGGTTCCTGCTGTTTTATTCTTCCAGAATCCTCCAGCTTGGCAATGGCTGGCTGTGCAGTCAAGAGAGAGACTTCAAATGACTAAGGGGGCAGTTTCTTACTTGGGAAAAGTAGGTGGAATGTGTGGGCTACATGGAGACCAAGGACAGAACAGAGACAGAACAAGGGATGGCCCCACCTGGCTCCTGAGTTGTGAGTCACTGGTGGACCTGGGGAGGGGATTTGGCATTGCTCTTCCCTTATCCTTCTTTCTTTTTTTTTAAGAATATGATTAAAGTTATAGGCCCTGTAGGGAAAAAAAAACTCAGCACATTTTCCAGGGATTCACACATACTTTGGGGGCCCAATTACTCCAAAGAATGCTTTGTCTTAAGAAAAATCGCTGTGCTCTGGAGACAGGCTCACCTGGCATCCTTCTCAATGAAGTGCAGCTTAGGGCATGAACCTGGCACTTTGCATTAGGGCAGCGGAGATCGCTTTGAACTAACAAAGGGGGCCTTAAATCATGGAATGGAGCAGAGCCTCCTTCCGACATCTGGAATTTTAATGAGGTGGGGTCAGGCAGGCAGAGCCAGAAAGAATGCTTTAGGACTTGCAGGAAAGCTTTTTTAGAAGCATCTTGGTTGATTTTCCAAGCAGACAGTAGGCACTCAATAAGGATTTTTGAGAATTAATTTGTTTTGTTGAGTAACAGAGACCTTTAGTCAGAGCCGCTGCTAACATGCCTCCTCCCTGCAGATTTGGGGGATACACTAAAAATGCAGGCCTTTTGCTTTTTAATCATCTCATTCTTGCCTCTTTTGAAGCCCTGTGTAGGCTTTAGCTAAGCACATGCTCTCAAGGCTGACTGGTCCCCTCAGCTTCCTGGGGCACTGACGCAGGCAGAGGGGCAGGCTAGCCACTCACACACACCTCACCTCTGAGCCCATCTGCTTTCCCTGAATCTCATTCTATCACAGGAGGCAAACTGGGAGCAGGCCACCTGCCTGCCCCTGTCTCAAAATACCATAAAGGAAGGAAAGAAAGAAAGACTCCTAAGAACTCATATTTTCCCCTTTTGAGTTCAAGCTCTCACTGCAAAATACCCCACACCCCCAAAGTCAGCCCTCTCTTCTACTTCTCACCTATGTCCCAGACACTGAATGCAGTCAACTACTTCCACAACAAGACTACCCAGAAAGGTTTCTGCTTGGTGGTCACTTATGGAGCCTCCTCTCTGCTCAGAGCGCACTATGCTCTGCTCTGCAGCTCAACTGGCTCACCCCCACCCCCATGCCAGGATTGCTCATCCTTAAAGGGATCTGGGGAGAGACAGGGGAGGCTGGAGGAGCAAGGGGGTGGCCCACACCCTTGTGGTAGTCCCTTGGGCCTCCAGGAGTGGGGAGAGCCTTGGAGGGGCAGGTGCAGAAAGAGCTAGAGCATCTTTCCAGCTTCCCTCTGCACAGCCCCATCCTTGGCTGGACAGGACGAGTCATCTAAGTGGCAGTGGGCACAAACCCGTTTCCTAGGTCTGAGTCACAACAACTCCTTACCATGCCTCCTGGATGGGTTTTGGGCTCTGGGGACCTTTCAATCCCTTCTCTGGTATGGAGTTCCCTACAGCAAGAACCTCATCCATTCCAACAGCATTGATACAAAGCTTAGGTAAATTCAAAGCCATAAAAGTCTGAAAATGACTTGGGAAATTGCCTCCTTCGAGGCTTTCATTTGACAGGTAAGGAAATTGAGGCTCAGGATGGTTAGGAAAGAAAATGCACTTGCAACATTTCATGCAGCCGTTCACCTGACATTCACATGCTTTCCAATCCTGGGCTCAGCAGCTGCATCTAGGTCTTTCCATTAAAAAAAAAAAAATTCATAATGAACAGATTTGTGGAGATGACTGAAGGTCTAGGTGGAGCAGTATAAAAAATTACCAAGCACAGATAGGAGCCTGGCCCAGAAGGAGGGGAGATGTCTGTCTCTCTACCACAGATAAAAAGTGTGGACAAAAGCAGATTATAATTGAGAGCATGTTAACAAGGGCAGCCAATTAAGCTAATTCTTGCTTTAGACACTCTCCGACTGCCAGTGGAGTTTATCATAGCATTTGTATGATTAAGCCAAAATCAATGTCCTGGGAGGTTGCTGTGAATGTAGATATTTTTCAAATGGAAATGATAACTCTTTAGATGTGAGTAGGAAATGAATGAGCAGGAAAAACTGGCCCTTTCCAACAGGGACAATGCAGGTGACTGTGGCCCTTTGGGTGCTGGTAAAATCTCTAGATGAATAAAACTAGTTCTAATGTACTGGTTAAATGTTAAAAACAAGCTTTATATATATAAAAAAAATGCTTGTAATTTAGTTAATAGAACAGTCTGATTAAGAACCCGGGAGTTTTCTCCCATTGCAAAGATGGCATCGCCACCGCACCACCGCCCAGCCAACACCAGCACGGGACGTTCTTGCTCCCACACAGATGGTTCATCTTTTTTTTTTTTTTTTTTTTTTCTCTACACATGTTTGTCTGGCTTCAGACTTTCCTAACTTCTCATTTTTCTGATAAGAATTCAGCCCAAGATAAGTCACCAGAAGTACAAGTCACCATACTGTCCACAGCCTGGGCACAGCGCTTGGGGTAGTTGGGCTTTTCCACAGTGGGGATGTAAGCTTTGGGACACATGATGGGGAGCCTGCAGCTTCCATCCATCCAGCTTGGGGTTGGGGGGAAGAGGGGTGCAGCTGTAGCTGGGCCCTGGGCTTCCACCTCCAGCCATATGCCCGCACAGGTGGCCCTGTCTATCCTCCCTGATGAGGTTTACGTTTTCACTCTCTCCAAAGGCTACCCTAAGCTTTTCACTCATACTGATTTTAGAAATGCAAGACCTTCAAATATAATCTGAAGAAGCAAATGTGGCTTGAATGCTTTTGATGCAGCACTTTAGGAGATCTGTAGGCAGACCCTAAGGCCAGGCACTCACTTAAGTATCAATATTTATTGAACACCTGCCCTACACCAGGCACCGTGCATATGAGCATATGAGTAGGACAGGCCCCTGCTTTCTAAGAGCTTGACATCTAGTGGGGAAGACCGACAAGCCTGCATCTTCAGCATTCGATCATTGCCATTGTAAAGGATAAAAATCATTATAGGGACACAGAGGAAAGACTTTTGGCGCATAGTGGGTGAGGGAGAGCCTCTGAAGGGGATGGCACTGCCCCCAGAATGAAAGGATGACTAAGAGTTGGACAGGAAGGGAGGTGAGGCTGTGGGCAGAGCAGCATATGAGGGCGTACCCGCAGGGTGGGGACAAAACACATGGTGACCCAACACAGCAAGACCATCCTGGAAGCCAGTGAGTCCTCTTCCTCCTCCCCACCTGGCTTCTTCCTACTCATCCTCAGACTTTGGTGTAGAAAACAGCTCCTCCAACACGTCTCCTCTGACCACCACTTCCCCACTTGTTGAGACTCCCTTTTTGTTTTTTTGGTTTTTTTTTTAAGTTTTGTTAAAAATTGAGATCTCAATGACATATTAAAACTGTATTAGTTGTAGGTGTACGACATAATGACTTGATATATGTATATATTGCAAAATGGTGGTCATAACAAGTATAGTTAACATCCATCATCACACAGTTAGAAATTTTTTTCTTGTAATGAGAACTTTTAAGATTACTTTTTAACAACTTTTTTTGAAAAATAGATTTCATTTATTTATTTGAGAGAGAGGGAGAGCATGAGTGGGGGGAAGGGACTGAGGGAGAAGGCGAAGCAGACTCTCTGCTGAGCCTGGAGCCCAACACAGGGCTCAAACCCAGGACCTTGAGATCATGACCTGAGACAAAATATTCAGATGCTTAGCCAACTGAGCCACTCAGATGCCCCAGCAACTTTCAAATGTATAATACAGTGTTGTTAACTACAGTTGCCATCCTGTAATTACATCTCCAAGACTTAATTTATCTTACAACTTGAAGTTTATTCATTTTGACCCCCTTCACCATTTTGCCCACCCCCACCCTGCCTCTGGTAACCACTACTCTGTTTTCTGTATGTATGAATGGGTTTTTCCTTTAGATTCCACATATAAGTGAGGTATATTGTATTTGTCTTTCTTTGTCTGACTTATTCACTTCACATAATGTCCTCAGGGTCTATCCATATTACAAATGGCACTATTTCCTTCTTCTTATTGCTGAATAAAATGTATAAAATATATAATGTCTTTATCCTCTCATCTGTTGATGGGGACTCAGATTGTGTGTTGGCTATTGTGAATTATGCTGCAGTGAACATGGGGGTACAGGTATCTTTTCAAAAGTGATCTTGTTCCTTCACATACATAGGGACTCCTTTCCTAATCCTAGTCCTTATCCTACTACCCCTGCCTGTTCACTGGTCTCTGTTCTCCATTGTTGTAAGCTGCCTGAGGACAAATCATTATCTATCTTGTCTATAGTTTTAGCTCTAGTGCTAAGCACACTGGCATATGGAACAAGGCATGCAGTAGTCTTTCAAGAAATGCCTGTTATATGATTATACCAAAATTTCTACAGAAATTGCATCATACATGGTTTCCAATAGAGGCAGGAAAAAATTCTGCACCATGCTCAAAAAGTTAGTGCTGAAATGCAAACTAAGTTAGCAAGCACTTGTAATTTCCATTATGTGAGATCTAGTGGGGAAAATAGGGGTCTCAGGATACAAGCCCTAAGAGCAAGTCTTGTCTCTGTCACTAAGGAGTTCTATAACCTTAAAGGTACCTCCCTTCCTGGGGACTCGTTTTCCTCCTCTGCAAAATGAAGGGTTTCAACTTTGTGTTCAAAGCTTATTCCCATCCTTACCCATGACACTTTACTTGTATACTGAAGCCCAAGGCAAAATCTACATCCAGAATTTTTTAAAAAGATTTTATTTATTAGAGAGAGAGAGAGAGAGAGAGAGCATGAACGGGGGAGGGGCAGAGGGAGAGGGAGAAGCAGACTCCCCGCTGAGCAGGAAGTTCACTGTGGGACTCAATGCCAGGACCCTGGAATCATGATCTGACTTGAAGGCGGATGCTTTAACTGACTGAGCCACCCAGGTGCCCTACATCCAGAATTTTCAATGCAACTGAAATCATCTTCGACCACTAACACTTTAAGAATCTTCTTTTTTGAAATACCTCCCTAAAACATAAGCTTTCTTTTTTGCTTTCAAACAAAAGTTTCATATTGAGCCCAATTTTCTAAGAGAACTCAGAACTCATTCTCAGAGAGTGACAGAAGTAGTAGAGATGACTTTGATTAGCTGAAAGCAGAAGGCATATTTGTGGATCACAATTTTGTGATTTTTGTTCCTGGGACCTTGGGAATCACAACTGTGATTTTTTTGTTCCTGGGACCTTGGGAATCACAACAGTGTGGTACTGAGGGTGATGTGAAGACTATAGCCTAGAGCAAACTCTAGACTCAAGACAAGTTCGATTTACTCAACTCTACTACCACCCAAGGAGCTCAGGTATATTTGAAACAAAACAAACAAACAAAACCAAAACACTGCTATCAACTACACGGTGTCTCCCACTTATTGGGGAAAGTGCTATTGCGGGTGCCAAAACTATAGAAATGACCTCTTTAGCTATAGAGCCTACTGATGTTAGAACTCAGTATTTGAGCAATTAGGACTAGATTTGACAAATGGAAATGACTAGTTAAACAGGAAGCATTTGCCCCCTGGTGAAAATAAGGTGCCTGCTCTGTTCAGGTTTTTGAAGCTGTTAAATCTAAACAGGCTACCTCTGGAACAGCGGTGAAGGTTAGACTACATCTCCAACAGGCCTTTAGACCATCTTCCCTCCAAAATATTACACACCAAACACTAATCTTACTGTGTTGCTAATGAAGTCAGAGCATTTTCTAAATATTATCTAAAGACTTAGAGTACCCCCCCCAACAGGAAGGCCTTCCCTTAGAAGGGGTCATTTTATGAAAGATAAATTGTCATCTTGGATATTGAAACATATCCACTAGACAAGAAAAATGTCACATGGCGGTTTTAATGACTGGCCTAGAATACTGGAGAGGCAGAGAGGAACTGTCAGAATTTGCTAGTGTGTCACCACTGCTGTTGAGAGCTGAGCACCCTGCCCCTTCTGGTTCTTTATTCCCTCTGGTGAAAATGGGAATAGTAAACAATCATTAACTTGAACATCTAACTTCTTTATTCAACTCTATACCCACTGGGCAACATGCTGATACTGATTTGGCTTTTCAAATAAATTTCCATATTGGAAAGAGAATGTGCTAACCTGCCAACAAGAAATTTTAAGTACCTTCCTGGGAGATCTATTTCTCAATGATGAAAACTGTTGATTTGCCATTTTGGTCCCTTACACAATGTCTTGGAAGTTGGGCATGAATGAACTACGTCCCTATAAGCAAATAGATTATCCATGAGTGAGCTGACAAAAGTTTCTGAATCTTATGGCACTGCCACCAGGAAGCAGGTCCTGGGAAGCCAGCCTTGACACACTTCTTCATTGTAATACCAAGCTTCTAATGGCCATGGGCTGAATGGACCATGGGCAGGATGTACATTCCAATGTGTTTGAGAGGAAATACATTTTCTAGAATATTATCTGAGGGGATGGCTGAGAAAGAACCAAACTCGTTATGCACAGGCAAGGCAATACCATGAGGCTCTTTGTGAGTTATAGGTTCCATCAAGCCATGCCAATCACTGTGGAACTCACTCCCTAGATATTTATGCAGTACCTCACCATGTGCAAGGTAGTATAAGGGATACAGAGCAGAAATCAGGCATAAGTTTCTTTCCAAGAACTTTCCATCTAAGAAAGGAGATAAGATAATTTGTAAGGTAGAAACCGGTATACACTACAGAAGATATCACTGAAATGTCATTAAAAGGTCAGAGGAGGAAATATTATTTATCTTATTTAGCAAACACTAATACAGTACTTACTCTATGCTGGACAATATTTTAAGCACTTAATATATACTAGTCCACTTAAAGTTCCTAATAACTTACAAAATAAGTACTATTATCATCATCCCCATTTTACAGATAGGAAAACTAGGGCATAGATGTATTAAGAAACTTTACCAAGGTCCTAGAGCTAGACAGTGGCAGAGCTGGAATGTGAACTGTGGAGGTCTGGTCCTAGACTCCTTGCTCTCTGCTGCAATGCTGCTGTCTTACAACTGGCAGCTGGAGGGACCCAAGGAAGCTTTCATGAAGGTGAAGATATTTACACAGAGCCTTGAAAAGGGTGGGTGGCTTTTGGATATGCAGACATGGAAGGAAGCACATTCCAGCAAAATAAACAGTGTGAAGGCAGGGAGTCTAGCATGCTTGGAACTACTGTTTCCTGGTAAGCCAACAATAGCCCTACAGCCTTAGCACAAGTTCAGATTCAGAAAGAATAACTTGTCAGAGTAAAGGAAAGGGCCAAGTCTGAGAGAAAAACAATGATTGAGAATTTAGCCTACTAAACTTCAACTTCCACAACTTCCATTAATTCTCTCTATCCCAATCTAGTGGAGTTATTGACTTGAAGAGAAGGCATAGGTTTGATAGAAGCAAACCTACATTGGGCATTGTAAGTAGAGCAGTCCAGATCATATCCTGTCGTGCCGTGGACACAGAGGCAGGGCTAACCATTGCCCCAGAACCAGGTTGGTATTTCCTGATCCATAGGGAGGGGCAAACAGACCACGTTTCTTTTTGTAGATCCTACAACAAAGGAGAAGTCACATCTGGGAGACCAGGGATAATTTCCAATTTCTTAGGAAAAAGCTAACCCTATTTTGAAAGTAAGATCTCTTCTACTGCTACAAGGGCCTCTCTGAGGCTTTAAAAGCAACTAAATCATAATGGCAGCACCCTTCATGAGCAATCAGATTGGTTACTGAGTATCATCACTAAGTACTAGGCTTGAAGAAACCTCATGCTATTTCATTTAACTGATTCTTAATGGCTTCATATCCATCTCCTGAATTGGGACCATGGTTAAAAACCAGAAAGACTGAAGAACAAGTACACGATCCCCCAAAAACTGATTAAAGATAAGTCTTCCAAGGTTCTAGACTCTTCTCTTCAAAGGTGATGTGGGCAGGCGCTGCAGCTTCTTTCCATGTGTACATCAGCCTCTGGCTCAGGCCCCCAGACTCTGGTGGAAGGCAGGGGAGGTGGTGTGCTGGTGACACAAATAGTTCACATTTGAATATAACCCAGTCCAGATGTCAGATCCTTGGGTTTGTCATCGCCATCCCAAAGGCCTGGCTGGTGAAGAGGAGGAGTTTGGGAGCTTTGGCTCTAGACAGACCTTTGTGCAAATCCTTGCTATATCATATACTAGCTGTGCAAACTAGGGGAGGTGATTTAACTTCAGTGCATCATGGTATGCTCACATGGAAAATGGAGATTATAACATTTTATTTAAGAGGACATTTGAGAGAATCAAATGCAATGATGCAAAGCACTGAGCACAGTGCTTGATACTTAGTAGATGTTTTGGAAGATTCTCATTTTCCTTATCTCTCTGCCTTGATGACCAAGTCACTTACATTCTTATAACACCAAACATTTTTTTCTTGGGAGAGGGGAGGCAGAGGGAGAGGGAGAGAGAGAATCTTAAACAGACCATGCACAGCACAGAGCCCAACGCTCGATCTCATGATCCTGAGATCATAACCTGAACCAAAAATCAAGAGTTGAAGGCAACCAACTGAGCCAACCAGGCACCTCTGTAACACCAAACATTCTGAGTGCACATATTATGTCCACTCCTCATATGGTTCAACAAGAAAGCAACCCTCAAAATCAGAGACTCAGTCCTTGGAGAAAAGAGCCAGAACTAAATGCCAAAAGTAGAACTGAATATTGGAGCCTGATGGAGGTGGCAGCAGCAGGAAACACTGGCTAGAGAAAGGCACTAAATTTAAAGGACGTCATGAAGGCGAAAGAGCTAAGATTTCTAGAGTTACCTGTCTGCTAAAGTGATGCCCCTGGCCAACAGGATGTTCCCACGTGAACCCTGAACTTGCCAACTCCTTCATCAAGCACCAGCCAAGAAGCTGGATGGGTTGCCTGATTCAGCAGGAGAAGGACTGGCTATTGACAATATCTAAGAGGTTCGAGGCTGGTTGCAAGTGGGAACAGGCAGTCCGAGGTAGCCACCTCCTATCAATTTCTCAAAGGATTTGCTTGCACCATCCCAAACAGAACTGCCATGCAGCCTCAGAAAAAGCTATGCAGCAGAACCTCCTTAACAAGCACCTTGCCCCTCCAGCCACCTGGCCCTGCCCACCATGACAAAGTTCTGATGCTAGAGCCTGGACTGCAGGTCAGCATCCCCTGCAACCAGAGCCTCCTTTTCAACTTTTTAAAAGGGGAGGAAACTCACAGGGATGCGGGGGTGGGGTGGGGGATGGGAGGGGGGAGGGTTTGGCCACCTTTTTGCTTTTGCGGTATTGCCCAGCTATTCAATGCCCAGGTATTCATCTCACGTGTTGATTACAAATTTGCAGAAGTTGAAACTGCTGTTTTCCCACAAGCTGTTGGAGCCAGAAAGGTTCTGATCAGTCACTGAGCTGTTTACCCATGGTCCAAGGTTAGGATATAATTCTTTCAAGATTTCTTACCCTCCTTCTTACTACCTAATGAGAAATGGTAGGAAGGCAGCATGGTTTAGGGGAAATCATGGCTTCACTGTTTATCTGACTTATGAATGAAAACACTACATGTGAAAGTAAAGAAAACCCCGGGCAGGTGCACTTGGGAGACAAAGACATTTCAAAGGTACAAGGAATAAAGTATAATTAAGGTTAAAGTGAATTCAAAGTTAGCACAAGTGCATAAGCCTGAGAAAAAACAGCAAGTTTGAGACCTAAAAGATAAAATAAAATATTGACATAAGAAAAATGACGAGTATAAAGTCAACTTGATTTTCTACTGGCTATTTATCAACTGTTCTCAGAGGGAAAATGTCCATATTTCTGATTTTGAGGACCAAGAAAAACTTACAGTGAATTGGTTACTTTTTTAATTTAAGTTCAATTTGTAGTGAATTGTTAAGTGTGTCTGAAGTAATTTAGCTTTTCTCATAGAATAAAAATAATATGTTTACTGTTTAAAATTTGGAAAACAGAAAAAGCACCATGAAGAAAATTAAAACAATTCTGAATTCTGTAATACAGGGTTGTTAGGATTTTACTCATTTTCCTTCTGCTGCCTCTAGATATATATAGATGTATTTACATAATCGAGATAAATTACACATTAAATCCTATCTTTGAATGTTTAAATTAATATGTCTTTAATAATTTTGCATGGTGTTTAAATATTATCTGTTAGTATGTATTCAAGTTGAAAATAACTGCCTTTTCCATTTAAAAAATACTGCATGCTTTTTTGAAATGATTTAAAAATAAAAACATGTATAATAAATTCAAATAAAAATCATGTAATCAATTGGCACTTGACAATAGTGGTATTCCAAATGGGGAAAAGGACAATGTATTCAGTTAATGCTATTACAGCAATTGGTTATTCATCTGGGAGTTTTCAAAATTAAATCTTTATCTCACACCATAAACACAAATAAATACCAGATTTGTTACTAGAGTGCTAAATATATAAAGCAAAACCATAAAAACTAGTAAAGGAACACATAGGGATTTTTTTTTTTGATCTGGAGAAGATCTTAAATATGTAAAAAAAAAAATCAATAATCAGAATATATGTTGTTTAAAAAAATCTTATAAATCTTTGACTGAAAAACAAGCAACCCAACAAGAAAATGAACAAAGAATATAAACATGGATTTCCCAGAAAATAAATGTGTAATAAACATGAGTAAAAGGGCTCAATCTTGCCAGTTATCAGAGAGATGCAAATTAAAACCATATAAAGATATATTTTCCTCCCTGTCAAAAAAACAAAACATTAAAAAAGATTAGTACAATTCAGGGTTGATAAGAGAGTAGAGAAATGGCATTCTTACCTAATCTTAGTAGTGGAATAAGTTAGTGTCACGTTTGGGAAAGACAGTTCGACAGAAGCTATCAATATTTAAAATACATACATTCTTTCATCTGGAAAATTCACTTCAAAACATTTATCCTGAGAATACATACAGTGATTACAAAAGCAACCAAATTAGATGTCATTGCAGCGCTGTAGTTTGGGATAGCAGAAGAGTGGACTCAACCTGAATGCCCATCAGGAGAGGAGTGACAAAGTAAGCCAGAATGCATCCATACTAGGTAACAAGGTAACACATGCATAGTACAGATTATTGCATAGCAGCTAAAATGATCAAGAAAGAATCATATGTAGTGATGTGGAAAACACTTCAACATATATTGTAAAACAAAAAAAAAGCAAATTGCAGAATAATATTACAGACTAGTTCCATTTTGTTTGAGGAACACAACCCAATAAAGCTGTGTCTGTCTAAATGTATGTGTATATATGCACAAGTCTAGAAAAATACAAACAAAACTGATCACGGTACTGATCTCTGGGAAGCAAGGCAGGATTGGTGGGGTAGAATGAAAGGGAACTTCTGCTTTTTATCTACATCATTTTTTTCTGTATTATTGGAAGGATATATTCATACATCATTTTGTATTTACAGATATGTAGCTAGGGAGTAAGGGGTTGGGGAGGAGAGACAGCATCTATCACACAGAGCCAACCACTGCCAGCCTTTGGGTGAACTATCTTTCCAGACATATCTATCTATCTATCTATCTATCTAATCTACTTGAGAGAGAGAGAGAGTGAGCAGGGAGAGGAGCAGAGAGAGGGGGAGATAATCTCAAGCAGACTCCCCACTAAGTACGGAACCCCATTCAAGGCTTAATCCCACGACCCCAAGATCATGACCTGTGCCAAAACCAAGAGTTGAATATTCAACTGATTGAGCCACCCAGGCACCCCACCCCAGACATTTCCCTTTAATACATATATAACAATAAAGATATATAATATACAGAAGTAGAATTCATTTATTCATTTGTTCATTCAACAAACATTTTGGAATATCTACAATGTTCAAGATTCTGGGTATAGAGTAAACTTGAATTCTCTGATCTTGTCTTAGTGAGGGCAGCAGATAATAAGCAAATAAAAATATATAATTTTAAACAGATAAAAGGTCTATGAAGAAAACAAATGAATGCTCATGCTATACATGCAACCAGTATAATCTATTCAATGATATGCAATCTTTCCCTAGTGTTCAATGTAGAGCTGCAGCAACATTTGTAATGTCTGAACCAATATGTGTAATGCTGAAACAATATTATATAGATTAACCATGGTATTTAAATAATTGGTTATTATGAGTTGTTTTTACTAGTATGAGCATCTTTGTGTACTTGTAATTATCACCTTCAGATAATTCCTAGAAGTGGAATCATTGGATGTTTCAGTGGTAAAAGAAGAATTTCTTAGATCCAAGAGTGCTGTCAAGGGCAAATTCCTTATATCTAGTCACATGGGTTCTTACCTGCATGTCCCTAAGGAGTCTTGTGTCTCCATCATTCAGACAGCAATTCTATCAGCCTCTTTCAGCAGATGTAACAGTGATGGCACAGAGTGGAGGGCATGGCCTATCACAGTGGGTTGGCCCTGTGGCAAGACCAGATGGCTCTCTCACCTATGGTATAACTGGGCTTTCAGAACATTGTCACGGCTCTTAAGGAAAGAGTCCAGACATTTGTGGGCTGAGATATTAGTAAACCATCCATCCTCGAAATGTCAAGTGCACTGATAAAATTCAAACAACTTTGCACCTAAGTTCAAACTGCTAAGCCATTAAAATATCACATCATATCACTTAAACTTAGGACCTGCAGGTTCAACTAATTTAGACTATCATCTGGCAGTCAACAGAAAGAGAATCTTACAAGGTAATTTTTGCTTGAATGATCCAAGGATTTCAAAGAGGATTTTCATGAAGACTGATATATTAATAGTAAACACTTTAGTGATATAGGTTCAACATGTGCCATTCATCATTTTAATTGCTTTATAGATATTAATTTAAATCCCCATGATGACTTAATGAGGTCGGTATTTAATATGCTCGAATGACAGACAATAAAAGTAAAACAGAGAGATTATGTAAATTACCCAGTGTCCCACAGCAGGTATGTGACAGAATCAGGATTAAAACCCAGATAGTCTGATGCTAAATCCTATGTGCTTAACCACTGCTCTGTGCTACCTCTCAGCGTGATATAGGTGGGAGGGAAGCATGCGGAATTTTAAATTTTAATTCATTTTGTCAACTGGCCCTTCAGAAAGATTTTATCAGTTTAAAAACTCACAAAAGGTACTTGTGAGACTCTGTTGTCCTAAACCTTTTTCAACATTGAATATCTGTTATTGTTTAATCTTTGCCAATCTTACAGGATAAAAAAAGGATATTTTTTATTAGCATTGTCTGTTACAAGAACTGACAATTTTACAAAGGCTTATTTCCCTTCTTTTTATTTCTGAGATTGCTTCTTCATATATTCCCTTTTTTTTTTAAGATTTTATTTATTTATTCATGAGAGACACAGAGAAAGAGAGAGAAGCAGAGACACAGGCAGAGGGAGAAGCAGGCTCCATGCAGGGAGTCAGACGGGGGACTTGACCCTGGGTCTCCAGGATCAGGCCCTGGGCCAAAGGCAGGCGCTAAACCGCTGAGTCATCCAGGGATCCCTGCTTCTTCATATATTCGATCTTTTATTTCATTACTTATCCTTTCCTTATTGATAAGGAAACGATTTCCTTATTGATTCTATAATATATAATTTGTTTAGCAAATAAGTGACAAAATTTGCTGTATGTTGTCCTTATTTTTCTTCTAGTTTATGACCAGTTTTGATATTGGCTCATTGAAGTTTAAAGCACAATGTGTTAAAATTTTTTACATGTTTTTTTGATTTCTGAATTTTATAACATGCTCATAAATATTTTTCCCACCCCAAATTTTTTTAAAAATTCATATTTTCTTGTAGTGTTTTTATAATTCCATGTTTTTCCTGCATTTAAATCTTCTATCTATCTAGAATTTATTTTGATGTGAAGTGTAAAGCAGAGATTTAGTTTTATTTTACAACAAAATTGCAAGATGGTTGACACAATGTCAACTTATGCATAAAAGAAAAAGAAAATTATGAAGACAGACAAAAAAGACACACTATATAAAGGGGAACAAAGATAGAATTATAGGGATGCCTGGGTGGCTCAGTTGGTTAAGAATTCATCTTTGGCTCAAGTCATGATCCCAGGGTTTTGGGATTGAGCCCTGATTCAGGCTCCCGCTCAGCAGGAAGTCTGCTTCTCCTCTCCCCCCTGCTCATGCTCTCTTTCATTATCTCTCTCTCTCAAATGAATAAATAAAACCTTTTAAAAAATTACAGAAGACTTTTCATAAGAAATTATGCAAGCCAAAAAAGATACTGGAGGGACACCTTGAAATACAAAAAGAGAAAAATAAAAATTGTTAAGCTAGAATTCTATATTTAGCAAAAATATCTTACAAAAATAAGATAAAATAAAGCCTTTTTCAGAAAAACAAAATCTGATATTTTTCTTTGCCAGCAAACTGCACTACAGAAAATATTAAAGGAAGTTCTTCAGACAGAAGGAATATAATATTAGGTAAAAACTTGGGTCTACACAAATAGAGTGCCAGGAAGTGTAAAAGTGAAAGTAAATGTAAAATAGATTCTCCTTAGTTTTAACTGCTCTAAAAGACAGTTGATTGGATAAGGCATACATGTAAACATGTTGTAGGGCTTATAACACATTAAGAGTATAGTGTATGACAACAATAACACAAAAATGGAAGGAATGAATCTGGACATAAGCTTTTGTCAGATTCAAAATCATTCCTTCCATTTTTCTATTACTGTTGTCACGTTCTTACGCAATACAGTAAATGAAATAATATTATTTGAAGGTAGACTGTGATAAGTAACGATGCATATTATAAGCCCTAGGGCAACCACCAAAAAGTTTTAGAAAGATGTAACAAAACTAATAATTATGACGAAATGGAATTGCAAAAAATCCAATTACTACAAAAGAAGGCAGAAAGATAGGAAAGAAGGAACAAGGGACAAATACAAAGTAGTAAGATGATAAATTTAAACTCAACCTTGTTAATAACTACATTAATTGTAAATAATCTAAATACACCAATTAAAATAGACTGGTTGGAAAAGCAAGACCCAAATACATGCTGTCCAAAGGAAATTACATTTAAATATAAAGGCAAAGATCAGTTAAAAGTAAAAGGATGGAAAAAGGCACATGATGCATAAGGAAGCTGGAATCACTACATCAAGTACCACAAAGTAGAGTTCAGAATAAAGAATATTACTAGAGATGATCAGGGACATTACTTAATGATAAAGAGGTCAAGTCACCAAGAAGATATGCATGTTTGAAGCTCTGTTGTTAGGCACATACATGTCCAGGATTGTAATACCTCCTTGGTGAATGCACCAAACAAAAGCCCTTCAAAATATGCCAGGCAAAAAGTGACAATATTGAAAGGAAAAATAAGCAGATCCACAATTGGGGATTTCAATAGTCCTCTCTCAATAATTGACAGAATAGGTAGACAGAAAATTGGCAAAGCTACAGAGAACTTGAACAATTTGATCTAATTAACATTGATCGAGTAGTCTATCCAATAACAGCTGTACGCACATAATTTTCAAGTACACATGGAACATTCGCATAAACCCTTTTCTGTACCGTGAATTAAACATTAAATTTAAGAGACGTGAAATCATCCAAATTATACTTGCTGTCTACAATACAATTAAACTAGAAATCACTATCAGAATGTCTGGAAAATCCCTCAAGTATTTAGAAATCAAGTGACATTAGGTTGCTCATCTTAGAACAAGATATCTCATTATTTATTCAGACCTTCTTCTATGTCTCTAGGGTGAGTTTTCTTATTTTCTTCATCTGTTTTGTACATATTTTTAAAGTTTATCATAGGTATTTCAGTTTTATTTCATTTTATTTTATTTTTGCAGTTGCTTCTGTGAGTGGGGCCTATTACATTTTATTTTCTAATGGGCTATTATTTCCTTGAAGGACGTTGATTTTGCCTTAAAAAAATCTGGCCATCTTATCAAACTCAGTTTTCCAATAATTTTATTTTATTGTGTTCCTCAACTATGTGATCAGATCACCTGTAAATGATATGTTCCCTTCTTTTAAAATATTTATATTACATTTCTTCATTCTGTTGTTTAATTGTATTGATTGGCCCATTCAGAACAATGTCAAATAAACAAGTGGTGTCTAGGACATTGTTTTGTCCCTGGTGCAGAAGACCATGCTGCCAGTATGTCACTATTCATCAGGCCTGGCTTCTAGTGGCTACAATGAACTGATGGGTTGTGAGGCAGACACAAAGCAGTTGCACTGTGCAAATGACGCTGGAGAGCCTAGTTTCATGCAGGAAGCAAACTTTGGGGTAACAGCTGATGTAAAAGCCCCAGGCTTCAACACATGACCAGGACTGTTCAATCACAGAGGCGCAGCGCCATATACATATGTAGCTCTTCAGATGGTTTCCTGTAGGCTTTGGAGAAGGGGCAGGGCTGAGTGTGATTTAAGAGATGTGTGGTCACTGCCTATCTTGGATCTTAAAGTCCTCGAGGAGAGGCTCATTTGAGATCGGAGGCTTTTTGTTTTTTGAGTGTCCTCCCCAAAATATACCACCATTTGCCTTTTGGGCTCTCGGGTAGTAGCTGATGGCAGGCCTGAGGATTTGAGAGGAGGCACAGAAAGGTCAGGAAAGGCACTGGTTGCTGGCTGTTGGGAATGGGGAGACGGTGGCTGTAAGGAGCCAAATACAAACTTCATTCATTTCACAATGTGTTTTGAGTCTCTCTGTCCCTTCCCAGGGCCCTGGAAGTTTATCAAACTTTAGTAGGGAAGTTCACACTTCTGGTGATGGCTGGGGAGCTTGATGAAAGAGACCACAGCAGTATTCCGTGCCAGAAAAATCCGGCTGCTTTTTCACAGGTGTGAGCCTCAAGCTCTTCAGAGCTAGTGAAAAATCACAAAACGTGCCTCATAAGGAAGGCATGAAAGTCATTCAGTAACATGCATAGAATTCCTAGCCCCCTGCTATGTCCCTAAATCCTGAGTGCCTTGCCTTCCCCTTGTATATTTCTCCCTCATAAGAATAGTTACTTAGAAAGAAAGTAGGGATGTTTATGATCTTTGGGATTGAGACCGACACTTGGTTCCTTCAGCAGGGGAACCCCAGAGGGAGAATCTGTGGGGTCAGAGGGATGCCTTCTACCAAATGAGAAATATAGAGGTAAGAGGAGGCATGAGTACAAACCACAGGGTTCTGACTGTCTGGAGGCTGAGGGGCCCTGTCACTTGCTGGTCTTATCTTTAGTCCCATGGCCAAGCCTCCCCATAACAGGTACAAAGGAGTGGCTGTTAGATGCATGGAGGAAATTGTACACATTAAAGCACTAGGTGGTTCCATCAAAAAATGATGTTGGTCTTTTTTTTTTTTTTCAAACATTTTATTTATTTATTCATTCATGAGAGACTCAGAGAGAGAAAGAGGCAAAGACATAGGCAGAAGGAGAAGCAGGCTCCCTGCAGGCAACACTATGTGGGTCCCCTAGGACCAAGGATCATGACCTGAGCCAAAGGCAGTTGCTCAACCACTGAGCCACCGAGGCATCCCTACATTTGCCTTTTCAGAAAGCAGCCACCCCTATGCCTAGAGCAAGCGCTGTCCTTGGGGTAGATTGTAAGGAAAAGGCTGAAATGGAAAGAATAGCTTAGTCCTTCTGCTATTAAAAATAGAAGGCAGTATAAACTCACTTTCTCCCACATGCAAACGTTTTTTTCTGCTTGGTGGCCCAAAGGCCTGTCCTGCATCTGACCACTGTTTAGTGGTTTAGCCAGGCACAGTGAAGGCCCTTGTGTGTGCTTCAGAACAGCCAGAGCCAATCCAACCACAGAGAGTGTGGAGACCCCCAAGCCCAGGTGGATCAAATCCCCCGCACTGGCCATCTGGAGCTGCAAACAGGAGCAGTTAGCCTCGTGGGCAGCCTGAAGGCTGGAGAATGCCAGCCCAGCCCCAAAGAGAGAGGGAGATGCAGACCTGACCCAAAGGCAGGACAGAACACCTGAGAATCTCCTGGTCCCTGAGTCTAGCTCATGCCCCGGCCTGCATTCTGTGAGACACCCCTAAACATCTCCACACCCCCTTTATAGCTAATATATATATATATATATATATATATATATATATATATATATATAAACCAAAAACCCCTTTTGAATTTGAACTAGGATTCTGTTGTTTGACACCAAAAGGGTCTTTTATTTTTTTAAGATTTATTTATTTATTTATTCGTGAGAGACACAGAGAGGGAGGCAGATACAGAAGCAAGCTCCCCATGAGGAGGCCGATGGGGGACTCCATCCCAGGATCC